>NC_087343.1:190348571-190651339 GCF_030014295.1 Loxodonta africana
GCCTCCCTGACTGGTATGCCCTACCCTGCCACCCCTAGGAGGCATCTGGTCTGGTTGAAAGTCAGTGAAATCCTTATACAAACAGGTCTGGTGCAGTGGGGTGAACAGTGGCCCCTAAAGCGTTGTCCACCTCTTAAGCCCCAGAATCTGGGAGTGTGACCTTATTTGGGAAAAGGGCCTTTGCAGAGGTAATTAAGGACCTCAAGATGAAATCGTTCTGGATTATCTGGGTGGGCCCTAAACCCAATGACAAGTGTCCTTGTCAGAGACAGACGTAGGAGAAGACAGAGAAGAAGGTCATGTGGGACTGCGGTGATGTGGCCGCAAGTCAAGAAATGCCAGCAGCCACCAGCAACTGGGAGAGGCAAGGAAGGATTCTCTCCTAAGGACTCTAGAAGGAGCGCAGCCCTGCTCACACCTTGATTTTAGACTTCTGGCTTCCAGAACTGTGAGAGAACAGATTTCTGTTGTTCTAAGCCACCAAGTTTGCAGTTATTTGTTGTGGCAGCCACAGGAAAATAATATACCCAATCATAATCTCACCTCTACCCCTTCCCAACTGGGTGACCTGGAGCAAGTAATTTAACTGCCAAGAAACAGTTTCTTCATTTATAAAATGGTGGAAGTAGGGTATCCCTAAGGAAGGCTATAAGGAGTCCCTGGGTGGCACATGGTTAAGCACTTTGCTGAGAACCAAAAGGTTGCAGCTTGAGTTCACCAGAGGTATGCTGGAAGAAAGGCCTGGCTATCTACTTCTGGAAAATCGGCCATTGAAAACCCCAGGGAGCACGATTCTACTCTGACACACATGGGATCAGAATCGACTCACCAACTCACCAACTTCTGTTTTTTGTTGGTTGGTTGGTTGGTTGACTTGTTTAAGGAGGGCTGTAGGGGAGGGCATTGGTGGTTCAGTGGAAGAATTCCTGCCTTCCATGTGGAAGACCCAGGTTCAATTCCTGGCCAATATGCCTCATGCCTGCCACCACCCATCTGTCCGTCGAGGCTTGTGTGTTGCCATGGTGCTGAATAGGTTTCAGTGGAGCTTCCAGGTTAAGGCTGACTAGGAAGAAAAGCCTGGTCTTCTACTTCAGAAAATCAGCCCATGAAAACCGAAATGGATCACAACAGTTTGATTTTGTTATATGTGAGTTGGGGGCTGCCTTGACAGCAGTTAACAACAAGCAGGGCTATTACAGGAAAAGAGCAACTGAAAAGCACAAAGCACAGTTCCTGGCTTGTAGGTTCTGCCTCACACCTTCCCGCTCGGTCTGATCCCTCAGTAAGACTCACTGGTTGTGCCTCCAAAATGTATGTCAAACCCAACCACTTCTTCCCTTTCCTGTGGCCACTGCCCTGGCCCAAGCCCACAGCCTGACTGTCCTGGAAGAGGGCCAAGTCTCCTGGTCTCTCATTTCCCTGCTCCCAGTCTTGCCCCCTCTACAGCCCAGGTCGCACAGCAGCCAAAGCCATCTTTAAAAAGGGACAGCAGAGCTGGTCACTCTCCAGCTGTTACCCTCCCTTCTCCACTGCACCAGGAATAAAAGCCACACTCTTTCACCCCAGCCCCACAGGCCCTACATGGTCTGGGCCCTGCTGACCGCACTGACTGCATCCCCTACCCTCTCCCTCTGACCCTTATACTCCAGCCCTGTCCTTTCAAGGCCTTAAACAAGCCAAGGGCCACTCAGCAATGGCAGTCCCCTCTGCTTATCTCACCCTCCAGGCTCGGCTCAGAGGGTTTCCCTCAGAGCTGCCTCTCACCACGCCCTGCCCAGCCTAGATGGTTGCTGTCATGTCACCCAGAAATTAGCCTGTGTAGTGTGCGTTGGCCCATTAGGTGTAATTTCCACAAGGGCAAAGGCCTTATCTAGTTGGGTCATTGCAGTATCCCCCAACCCCAGTGTGATGTCTGTGCTGCTGTGGGGGCTCAGTTACCGTTTGTGTTTGGCATGGACAGATGGGCAGACAGGTGATGGGCAGATGAGCAGGTGGGAGGGAGGATGAGTGGATGAATGGATAGATGAATGGATGAGTAGATGCATGGATGGACAAACAGACAGATGGGTGGGTAAGTGGATAGATGGGTGGATGGCTGGCCAGCGTGCAGGATCTCAACCAAAACCAGTCTCCTTTTGTCTCCTGGATCTCCCACTTCACGCTACAGACAGATAGCCCTTAGGGCCACGCTGTGTACCACACATCCCCCCCACTACCACCATCAGTGGCTCTTCCCAGACTCACCGGAGAAATCTCATCTCCTCATCCTTCTTCTCATCGTCACCGATGATCTTGGAGGTGGTGATGCTCACCTCCACGCCGTCCACCACAAACTTGCGTGTCCGCTTGAGGGTCTTGTTGTACAGCTTTGAGTCCTGGCCGGGAAATATCATTAGGCAAAGCTCAGCATTTCAACTAAGAAACCACAGCTGATATGGGGGGAGGCCCGAGCCCTTCTGGCCCCCGAGACTCGGCCCAGCCCAGGGAGGACGTGGCTGTCCATCACCCCTCTCGCCTCAAGCTTCTCAATACAAGGGTCTGAGTGTCTGAGCATTCCCTCTTTCCTTTCCCTGGTCTTGGCCTTGGAACACTGCCCTGATGCCTCCCCATCTCACTGCCAGCACCCCGCACACACAGGCTGTGGTGGCAGAAAGGGCAGGGTTCTAATCCTGACTCTACCGCTTTCTCTGTAACCTGGGCAGGTCCCTTGTGCTGTCTGAGCCTCAGTTTCCTCACCAGTCAAATGAGGATAGTAATAGTACTTGCCTCACAGGGTGGTTATGACAAGTCAATGAGATAATGCGTAGGGATCACGCTGTGCAGCACCCAGCTCATGGCGATTGTGATCCCTGACGTTTACTATTACAGGACCAGAATCTCTTGTCAGCAATGCCAAAATCCAATGTGGAAAATCAAAAGTTACTTCATAACTGACTTGGCAGGAAACCTGATCTGACCTCCTATTTGGAACTGCCATGAGATTACTCCTCATCTTTACCTTTGACTATGAATAATTGTACATTTCACATGTTGTTGCTTACAGAGTGATGCCTGGACACCTGGAGGTGTGAGATAATATACAGCGCCCTTCAAAATTCTGGATTCTGATTAGGGTGAGGACCTGTGGCCTGCAGTGGTCTCATCACAGCATCTCCCCTTGCGTCTGACTCCTTGACTGGCTTCTGAGGCCCCTCCGGCCCTGCATGTCCAAGAGAGGAGACAGACAGCCAGGGTGGCTCCAGGCAGTCGGTCTCTGTACCCTCAAATCTGCTCTGACCCCCACCCCTGTTCAGTGGAGATGAGCCCACCGCTCTTGCATACCGAGGGTTGGGCCCATCACTACACTCTTCCGCCTCCTCCCACAGCACCTCACCCAGGACACCTTGGGGACAGGGCTGTCATACTTGACTCTATCATACACAAGTCACATGTCCTAGGACTCAGGTCGAAATGGGTCAAATGAGCGGCGAGAAATAGAAGCCGGCAGGAGAGGAGGGAGAGGGAAAGGGAGGCACCGGCAGCAGCTCTCAGCAGAGCTGCTTCTGGCCACAGGGTTTCATCTCTAAGGTAACAGGCTTCTACTGCAGGCCGACAGTGGAAGCAGCTGCAGGGGCTCATCAGAATAGCCCGACCCACTGCAGGACGGCCAGCACAGGAACGTTCTCAACACCCTGCTCTGGGTGCGGCTGGCCTTTAGCACAGAAAAAAAAGGTAAAAATGACCTTTAGTTACATTTAGAGTCCTTTTTTTTTTTTTTTTTAAGGCTGGAGAAACTACCCTAAAAGAGAAATGGATGAAGCTGATGGAAGTTCAACAAATTATACAGCTCGTGTGCTATTCCATTGTGTGATTTACAACAGGATAATCCAGGTTGGGGAATTACACTACCGTGTCTTAAGAAGGGAGTCCACGAGTAGTGCAAATGGTTACTGCCCTCAGATGCTAACCAAAAGGTTGGAGGTTCAAATCCACCCAGAGGCAACTTGGAAAAAAGGCATGGGGATCTACTTCTGAAAAATCAGCCATTGAAAACCCTATGGAGGACTTCTAAGTCAATTGGCAAAATAATTCTATTATGAAAACATTCTGCATCCCACTTTGAAATGTGGCATCTGGGGTCTTAAAGGCTAACAAGCGGCCATCTAAGATGCATCAGTGGGTCTCAACCCACCTGGATCAAAGGAGGATGAAGAACACCAAGGTCACACGATAACTAAGAGCCCAAGAGACAGAAAGGGCCACATGAACCAGAGACCTACATCATCCTGAGACCAGAAGAACTAGTTGGTGCCTGACCACAACCGATGACTGCCCTGACAGGGAGCACAGCAGAGGACCCCTGAGGGAGCAGGAGATCAGTGGGATGCAGACCCCAAATTCTCACAAAAAAACCATACTTAATGGTTTGACTGAGACTAGAGGAATCCCGGCGGTCATGGTCCCCAAACCTTCTGTTGGCCCAGGACAGGAACCATTCCCGAAGACAACTCATCAGACATGAAAGGGACTGGATAGTGAGTAGGAGAGAGATGCTGATGAAGAGTGAGCTACTTGTATCAGGTGGGCACTTGAGACTGTGTTGGCATCTCCTGTCTGGAGGGGGGATGGGAGGATAGAGAGAGTTGGAAGCTGGCAAAAATGTCACGAAAGGAGAGACTGGAAGGGCTGACTCATTAGGGGGAGAGCAAGTGGGAGTACGGAGTAAGGTGTATATAAACTTATATGGGACAATTTGACTTGATTTGTAAACGTTCACTTGAAGCTCAATAAAAGTTAATAAAAAAAAAGAAAGAAAACCCTATGGAGTGCAGTTTTACTCTGACACACATGGGGTCATCATGAGTCAGAACTGACTGCAGAGAAACTGGTGGTGGTGGTCTTAAGGTGGTTTTCATGTTGGGTCTGTGGGGGCAAGGCCAGTACCTGGGAACAGGGAATGGGGTTTTCCTGGAAGGGAGTTGCCTGCAAACTATACCAGAAAAAGACAGATCCTGAGACAGGAAGTAGAGACTTGGTAAAGGGAGAACATTCTCATCTGGACCTGGGCTCCAAGGAGGGCCAATATGCTTCGTGGTGCTGCTTGGTGGGTGGGCACATTGGCTCTAGGAAGCTGCCACCATAAGGGGTCCCGTCAGGATGGGCTGGGCAGGCAGGTGCAGACTGAGATGGCGTGGGCACTACTCTGTCACCACTCTTAGGTCTTTTCAAGAAGAGAAAGGACAGGACACCTGTCCCCGAGAAGGTGCTGGGTACCAATGCCGCTTATACATAAGAGCTGCTGTCCACACTTGTCCTAGTGACCTGTGGAACCTTCTGTTCCTCAAGCTCATTGTTGGGCTAGCTGCTTCTCCTCCTTCCTCTCCCTTTCATTTAGCAAATATTTTTTGAGTATCTGGTGGCACAGTGGTTAAGAGCTATGGCTGCTAACTAAAAGTTGGCAGTTTGAATCCAGGGGCTCCTCTGAAACCATATGGGGCAGTTCTACCCTGTCCTGTAGGGTCACTAGGAGTTAGAATCAACTCGACGGCAACAGGTTTTTGGGCTTACTGTGTGGTTTTCACTGGTGACACAATGAGGGGGGAAAAAAAAGAGAAAGAGCAATTATAGTACTTTCCCTAAAATCCATAGTGGAGTGAAGCCTCAGTCAAGTGGCCAATAGTGAGTTTAGGAACATTCTAGAATTACTAAAGTGGGTGGAAAAGGAGTCAGCCCCTTATAGCCAGTGAAGGAGATGGAGGCTGTAGCTCGCACTGGGAAGGCAGCAAAAAGAGTTAAGAGCATTGAGTTGGGGTCTGACCAGCTCCTCCACTTCCTACCTCCATGGTCCAGCTCCCAATTTCACTAAGCCTCCATCTCCTCATCTGTAAATTGAAGCGATGAAGCATGTAACAGTGTTCACCTCAGGTTGACCCCTCAGGCACACTGGCTATTGTCATCCGCAGTGTTACCGACCTCCAGGAAGGCCGCTATACCAGAAAAGAAAGCTGTGAGCCCTTTCCTCTCATTGAATCTACCAGTCATCAGCTGAACTACACAGCTGACCCCATAGAATGACCCCTGAAAGCCCCAAATAAAAGAACTTCTACTTCTAGGATTCTCTCTTCTGAATTTTACCTAGGCCTTTAACCAAACTTTGGAAGCCCTGGTGGTGTAGTGGTTAAGAGCTAAGGCTGCTAACCTAAAGGTCTGCAGTTTGAATCCACCAGGCGCTCCTTGGAAACTCTATGGGGCACTTCTACTCTGTCCTATAGGGTTGCTATGAGTCGGAATCGACTCAATGGCAAAGGGTTTGGTTTTTGGTTTAACCAAACTTTGAAATTTAAACCCAAACCAGGAGGGGCGGGGCTGAGACGGTGGAGTAGTCAGATACTTCCTGCGGTCCCTCTTACAAAAAAGACCCAAAAAAACAAGTGGCTCAATTATACACGATACAAGCTAGGAGTCCTGAACATCAAAGGTAAAGCTGAGGAATCGGACTGAGTAGCAAGGTGAGGGAGAAACAGTTCAGAAGGAGCGAGGAGTTGCCAGGCCTGACCCAGTGGGAACCGGCACCCCAAAGGATGATTCCGCTGGTGCCCAGAGTGGTGAGGCAAGCAGTGGCGTTTGGGACTTGTTTTCCACAGTGGGACAGAAGGAGTGGCGGAGAGTCTGCTCAACCCTCCAGAACAAGCAAGAAGCAGCCGTCAGTTGGCAAAAAGTTAAGTACCTGTGTTTAACCTACCTCACGGATCCAAAGATACCCCTTCGGGAAAAACCTCCCTCCCACTTACCTGCTCCCTTCTCGCTCTGCGCTGGGTCCCAGCCAGCTATACCCCCTGGGACTGATGAAGGGCCCTGCACTCACCCTGAGCCATTTTCCCAGCTTTGGAGAGGGAATAAATTAACAAACAGGGAAAAAATAATCTGCCGGCTTCTCTAAACCGGGAACTCAGGGCAGAAACAACTCCTTTACCTGGGCACAGACATAAGGGGTCCCAGGACTTTGAATGCCTTCACCCCTGCATAGACTTGTGTGGGCCCATTTCAACAGCGTAGGCCCTCATTAGCACAAAACAACAGAGTATATACCTGAAGTCTAACTTGTTTCAGCTATATGGTGGAGAGGCAGGTTCTTGACATTTGACACTGCTCTGCCTATTAAGCAGGGTCCTCACCTACCCACATCAGGGGCCTGAGGACTGGTGGCTCCATCCATGCCACCTAGCCACCCACAACGGGGGTCCAAGAATAAGTGGTGCCTCCCAGTCCTTACAGCCAACAGCACCGGGTACCCATAGGCGGCTGCAAAACCCATCCACCTACATGCTCTAGGGAACAGGGACACGCTTTCCTCGCAGACACTCAGGGGTGGCTGTCAGCCCCCTGCCTTGCTCAGCACGTGACCCCCTACTGCAGCCTGATACCTGTGCCTACACCAATCACCCCTGCTCATCTAGGGCTGTAGGTGAGAGCCTGTACTACCACTTGGTAACTGATTACCTGGATACCTGAGCTGAATCCATACAAGAAAAGTGAATGGACTCCTGGGCTCACATACCTAGTAACAGCTCTAACCACCTGGTGACAGGATGTTAGAGCTTCAAAGGCACCAGTAATCAAACTAGCCCACACAAGCAGCCTATTTGGGCATAACAATACAAAACAAGAAGCTAGGACACAGTAAGCAAAGATAAAATAAATACAGTAACTTATTGATGAGACAAAAGTCAATATCAAATCACATAAAGAGGCAGATCACAATGACTTCAGCAAGCTCCCAAAACAAAGAATCAAGAAATCTTCCAGATGAAGACAGCTTCCTGGAATTACCGGAGGCAGAATACAAAAGATTAATATACAGAATTCTTCAAGAGATCAGAAAGGAGATCAGGCAAAATGGAGAACAAGCCAAGCAGCATACAGACAAAGCATCAGAGGAACTTAAGCAGGTTAGACAAGAGCATAATGACAAATTTAAAAGGCTGCAAGAACGCATAGAGAGACAGCAAACAGAAATTCAGAAGATAACAATAAACCCAAACCAACCACTTGACATTACTAAGTCCCATACTGAACCCAAATATTTTGGAGATTAAACTACGAATCAAACTGTTGCTGTTAGCTGCCAACAAGTTGGCCCCGAACTTATGGCAACCCCATGCACAACAAGATGGGACCACTGTGATCCATACGGTTTTCATTATCTGATTTTTGGGAGTAGATCGTCACAACGTTCTTCCTTGTCTATCTTAGTCTGGAAGCTCTGCTGAAACCTCTTCAGCATCATAGCAACACACAAGCCTCCACTGCTGGATGGTGGTTGTCATTCATGAGCTGCATTGGCTCAGAATCAAACTTGGGTCTCCCGCATGAAAGGTGAGAATTTTTCCACTGAACCACCACTGTCCCCTCTAAGAATTGAGCTACAAGTTCCTTAAAGAAAAAGCAACTCTCATGAACCACTTCAAATGGAAGGTAGCTGCTAAACGCTTTCTAAAACCAAAGCTGGTCAGAAAACACCCTGTAACAATCCTGTTCCAACACTCTGGTGTGGGAGGTAGAATTACCTTAATGGACAGAGAGCCTGACTCTTTGTTCAGGGACAGGTCGGTGGATAGGGAGGTGCTGTAGTCCATGCCCTCGGAGATGGAGAGGCTGCCACAGCCTGAGTCCCTCTCGGATGGGCCTGGAGCCGTCTGGGTCGGGGGCTCCAGGCTGCCATTGGCCAGCTTCTCATCACCCAAGGTCTCCAGGGCGCTGCTGTTGGGCCGGTTCTGGCTTGCCTTTTGGGACCTGTTGACTGCTGGACTGAGGTCCCCCAAGTCAGTGATTTGCTTCTCCTCAGCTATGTGAATCCTGGCATCCATTGACACTGGCCGGGACTTCCGCAGGGGTGCAGGCACAGCTAGGCCATTCTCATTTCCAGGGGCCACAACTGGGGGGCTAGTGGCTTGGAGGGATCTGTCCCCAGAGGGCTCGCTGCAGGGCCCATTCACATTCTCCTGAGGCTCGATGGGTGTTGGCAGGGTGGAAGATGGTTCTTTGAGAGGTTTGTCGGCATCAAGGCTCAGCTGACTCACTTCGGAAGGGTTCCGAGTGTGGGCCCCCTGAGGCTTAAAAAAAAAGAGAGACAGTTAAGGCCATGCTGCTGTATGTCCAAGGAAAGAGTCAGAGACACAGCAGGATTAGAAAGTCGGACCTCGACAAGGTGGTGTGGGTTACGACCAAAGCAAACCCAAACCAAACCTCCTGCTATGGAGCCGATTCCGACTCACAGTGACCCCACAGGGTTTCCAAGGCTGTGAATCTCTACCGAAGCAGACTGCCACATCTTTCTCCCACAGAGCTGCGGGTGGTTTCAAGCCCTTAACCTTTCAGTTAGCCGTCAATCACTTTAACCACTGCACCACCAGGGAAGTAAAATAGGTATCAGCCTCCAGTAAGCCACACTTCTCCCCACTCCCTATTGCCTAACCAACAACAAAATTACTGCTTGTTTTAAGGAATAGGAATCTGATTGTCTCTAATCTTAGCTTCATTTAATGGCTATTATTCCTACTAGAAGGAGTCCCTGGGTGTTGCAAATGGTTAATGTACTCAGCTGCTTACTGAAAGGTTGGAGGTTCAGGTCTACTCAGAAGAGCCCTGGAAGAAAGGCCTGGAGAACTACCTCTGAAAAATCAGCCACTGAAAACCCTATGGAGCAGAGTCCTACTCTGACACCCAGAGGGTCACCATTAGTCCGAGCCAACTCAACAACAATGGGTTAGTTGGCAGGCTGTATCCCTTCTGGGAGTGGAGGTGATCATGGCCAGTGTAAGGCCACGGTTTTAGCTCGTGTCCTATCTAAGGGGGCAGCATCTACTCGGCTCCAGCCAATTACGACAAGGCGGAAGACTGGGCTTACTGTGGCCAGATCTTCCAATTTTTGAAGAGAAGCTGAAAATCTAGATTTCTACTGACATCTGAAGACTTTTAGATAGCAATTAATTCAAAAGTCATCAGAATTGTATAAAGTCCAAGTAAAACCTATCTGGGAGTTGGAGTCAATCTGCCAGCTACTAAGTTTTGTTTGTTTTTTTTAAACATTTCATTGTGCTTTGGGTCAAAGTTTACAGAGCAAATTAGTTTCCTGTTCAATAATTTATGCACAAATTGTTTCTTGACATTGGTTGCAATCCTTACAATGTATCAACACTCTCCCATTTCCACCCTGAGTTCCCCATTTCCATTTGACTGGTTTTCCTGTCTCTTCCTGCCTTCTCATCTTTGCTTTTGGGCAGATGTTGACTTTTGGTCTTGCATAGTTGATAGTTCCCTCATGGGCATTACTGTTTATTTTATAGGCCTGTTTATTATTTGGCTGAAAGGTGATCTCTGGGAGTGTCTTCAGTTTCAAGATAAAAGGGTGTCTAAGTTTCACAGTCTTGGGGGTTCCTCCAGTCTCTATCAGACCAGTAAGTCTAGACTTTTTCATGAATCTGAATTTTGTTTTACATCTTTCTCCTACTCT
The DNA here is from genome assembly GCF_030014295.1 of Loxodonta africana. Classification (NCBI taxonomy): domain Eukaryota; kingdom Metazoa; phylum Chordata; class Mammalia; order Proboscidea; family Elephantidae; genus Loxodonta; species Loxodonta africana. The sequence goes on from NC_087343.1 coordinate 190,359,064, forward strand.
CACTGGGGCCATCTATTGTGATCCTGGTCAGAGCAGTTGGTAGTGGTAGCTGGGCACCATCTAGTTCTTCTGGTCTCAGGCTTGTGGAGGCTGTGGTTCATGTGGGCCATTAGTCCTCTGGACTAATTGCTTCCTTGAGTCTTTGGTTTTTTTCACTCTCCTTTGCTCCAGACCGGAAGCGACCAGCGGTTGTATCTTAGATGGCTGCTTACAAGCTTTCAAGACCCCAGACATTACTCACCAAAGTAGGATGCAAAACATTGTCTTTATGAACTGTTATGCCAGTTGACCTAGATGTCCCCTGAGACCATGTCCTCAGTCCTCAAGCCCAGCAACTCAGTCCTGTGAGGTGTTTGGTTATGGCTAAGAAGTTTCTATGACTGTGCCCCCATGTGTTCTATCGTATATATGAATATATGTGCAGCAACACAAATATGTATGTAGAAGTATCCACAACCTAATCTATATATGCATGTGGGTGCAGCTATTACGTTTTGAGCTTTGTTTTGTTTAATAGAGCTTTTGAGGGGTAGAGAGTACTGTAAACCTTGCTATTATGAAATAGAACACCCATTTCTTTGGATGAAACACGAATGTCCCGCTTAATGAATAAAGTGAGAATCCATATAGCTACCCTCCTGGTCAGGAGTGGAATCTGCCACTCCCAGTGACAATCCTCTCCCTTTCCTCAACTCGATTTTGCATCTAGGTTCAATCTCTGGTGTGTGGTGGTGTTGAAAAAATCAGCCACTGACAGCCCTATGGAGTAAAGTTCTACTCTGACACACATGGGGCTGCCATGAGTTTGTGTTGACTCAGTGGCAACTAAGTGCTCTTAGTTTTGCCTCTTTTTAAACTTTATATAAATGGAATTACACTGTAAGTACTCTTTGGGGTCCTTCTGGCCCTGGGTTTTGACCTTGGAGAAGGTAGTTACTAGAAGCAATTCCAATCCACATTCTTTTCTGCAGCTAGAGAGATGTATTCAGATCTATCTGCCATCCCCCGACCAGCACCTGCCTGAAACCCTTCAATGGCCCCCACTGACCTCATGTCTATGACTAGCCTCCTGGCTGTGGAGAACGAGGCTGTGATGACCACTTTCTGCCTCCCTCCCCATCGCCTCTGCCTGCCCCCTCCTCCTGGATCCAGGCCCAGGCAAGCTGCCTCCCTCTCTGACCGTGGTTCCTCTACTCCCTGCTTAGACCTGGCCCTGCTACCTATCCGTTCAGCCAGCCACTTTACTTCTCAGACCTCAGTTCTCCCATCTATAAAATGGAACCTTGGTTCCTCTCTGTTGTAAGCATCAGAAGAGATACAGGTACAGGTCTTACAGATGCCCAGCATTCTTGGAGGGGCTCAGTAAATTGTTGTCATTGTACTGATTCTGCTCCCCTCTTCAGAACTCCTTTTCTTCATCCCACGAGGGCGTGCACCAGCCTCAGGCTGCTCCCATGATTGATTTAAACTTGAGGAAGCCATTGCATGAGCCTGCATGGGACAACAACGTGGGCCATCTCTGTCCCTGCCCGGCAAGTCCAAAACCCTGCTTCACTAGGTACACAAATGTCAAGACAGCAAACCCCTCCTCCTAGAAGAGGCCCTTCACAAGCAGCTAGGCCAGAAGCTGAAAAGCACTTGCTCAGGACAGAATCAGGCCCACTGATGTGCTTGGCTTAGGGCAATTTTTTTATTTCTTTTTTTAATTTTTATTGTACTTTAAACAAAAGTTTACAAATCAAGTCAATCTCTCATACAAAAATTTATATATACCTTGCTATATACTCCTAGTTGCTCTCCCCCTAATGAGACAGCACACTACTTCCCTCCACTCTGTATTTTCGTGTCCATTCAGCCAGCTTCCGTCCCCCTCTGCCTTCTCAACTCCCCTCTGGACAGGAGCTGCCCACATAGTCTCATGTGTCCACTTGATCCAAGAAACTCACTCCTCACGAGTATCATTTTCTATCCTATAGTCCAGTCCAATCCCTGTCTGAAGAGTTGGCTTTGGGAATGACTCCTGTCTTCAGGTAGCAGATGGTCTGGTGACCATGACCTCTGGGGTCCTTCTAGTCTCCGTCTGGTCTTTTTTTTTTTAATTTGAAGTCTGCATCCCACTGCTCTCCTGCTCCCTCATGGGTTGTCTGTTGTGTTCCCTGTCAGGGCAGTCATTGGTTGTAGCCAGGCACCATCTAGCTCTTCTGGTCTCAGGCTGATGTAGTCTCTGGCTTACGTGGCCCTTTCTGTCTCTTGGGTTCATAATTACCTTGTCTTTGGTGTTCTTCGTTCTCCATTGCTCCAGGTGAGTTGAGACCAATTGATGCATCTTAGATGGCCACTTACTTGCTAGTGTTTAAGACTCCAGATGCCACTCACCAAAGTGGGATGCAGAATGTTTTCTTAATAGATTTTATTATGCCAACTGCCCTAGATGTTCCCTGAAACCATGGTCCCCAAGCCCCACCCCCCTCCCCCACTACACTGGCCTTCGAAGTGTTCAGTTTATTCAGGAAACTTCTTTGCTTTTGGTTTAGTCCAGTTGTACTAACCTCTCCTGTACTGTGTGTTGTCTTTCCTTCACCTAAAATAGTTCCTGTCTACTATCTAATTAGTGAATACCCCTCTCCCTCCCTTCCTCTCCACTCTCGTAACCATCAAAGAATATTTTCTTCTCTGTTTAAACTATTTTTGGAGTTCTTATAATAGTGGTCTCATACAACATTTGTCCTTTTGCAACTGACTAATTTCACTCAGCATAATGCCTTCCAGATTCCTCCATGTTATGAGATGGCATTTTTTTTTTTTTTTTAATTTAAGTTAGCTCAGAGCTGCTCAGCGAGTGCTGCAGCTGCAAATGGGTTACAAACATGTAAGACAAGGTTCCCCCAGCTCTCAGGGCAGCCAGACAGGGTCTGGGGTGGCTGGAGCCCCTTGGCCTGCAGCCTCTGACTCTGTGCCGCCACCTTCATGTATCCCGAAGTGTGGTGAAAAACAGTCCCATTTTGTACATGAGTTATGTGAAAAAGGTTGGGAAGCACTGGATTAACTGCCAACTTTAAAAAATTCAAAGATTCCATGTGAAAAATCCAGATTCCTGGTCTCTTCTGGCAACTTCTAGGCTCTGGCCAACAATCCCCACTGCTGTCACCTTGGCCCACACAGGTCTTACATAACCTGCGGAGTGGGCGTCTAGAACCCTGAGCTGAAGAGAACAGAAATCATCCTTCCCGGCCTCCCCCGGAACCCCGCCCACTCCAGCCAGGCCACTCTTCCCACCGCTCCCCATCCCCATCCCTCCTGGCCTTACCGAGGTGACATCCACCGAGTCCTCCTCTTCTCCCTCATCCCGGCCATCTTCAATCTCCTCCATCACTTCGGCCTTGGCCTCCGCCACCAGTTCCCGCAGAGCCTTGTTACTGGTGATGCTGCTGACGAAGGGGTGCTGAGGGGGCAAGACACACCTGAGTCAGAACCACTTTGGGGTGCGGGTGTAAAGGGACAGTCAAAGCTGGAAAAGCCAATCCTCTGGGCTGAGGCCAGAGACAGTCCTCAGAGAAATGTGAACATGAACTTGGTAAGGGGGGCCCAGAGGCCGTTCTGAAAGTCCTGTGTATGTATGGTGTAGCCTGAATTCCAGCTCTGCCACTTACTGGCTGTGTGACAATGAACATGTCGCTTAACCTCTCTGAGCTACAGGCTCCTCCTGCCTGAAGTGGAGACAATCATGCAGATCCCAGGGAGGTAGTAAGGATTAAATGAAATATTGCATATGGAAGTGCTTAGTCCAAAGCAGGGGCTCAAGCAACGTCTGAAGGTTTTGCTTGTATATTTCTTTTCCTTTTCAAAAGGCGTTAATGTATGTTTTTTTGCACCTGACCCAAGCCCTGGTGTTTTCAATCATCTCATATATATGCAAAAGCTAGACAATAAATAAGGAAGACTGAGGAAGAACTCACACTTCTGAATTAACGTGTTGGTGAAGAATATTGAATATGGACTGCCAGAAGAACCAACAAATCTGTCTTGGAAGAAGTACAGCAAGAAATGCTCCTTAGAAGCAAGGATGGCAAGGCTTTGTCTCACATACTTTGGACATGTTATCACGAGGGACCAGTCAGTCCCTGGAGAAGGGCATCATGCTTGGCAAACTAGAGGGTCAGTGAAAAAGAGGAAGACCCTCAACAAGATGGATTGACACGGTGGCTGCAACAATGGGCTCAAGCATAGCAACAATTGTGAGGATGGTGCAGGACTAGACAGTGTTTTGTTTTGTTGTACGTAGGGTCGCTATGAGTGGGAACCAACTTGACGGCACCTAACAACAACAACAACTATATTTTATTAATGGCCCAGCTACTAACCGAAAAGTTGGTGGTTTAAGTCCACCCAGAGGAGCCTCTGAAGAAAAACCTGGTGATCTACTTCTGAAAAATTGGCCACTGAAAATCCTATGGAGCACAGTTCTGCTCTGACACACATGGGGTTGCCAGGAGTTGGAATCAAGTCCATGGCAAATGGTCACAATTGCTCATATACTTTACTGAGGTATAACTCATATATGGAAACCCTGGTGGTGTAGTGGTTAAGAGCTACAGCTGGTAACCAAAACGTCGGCAGTGCAAATCTGCCAGGTGCTCCTTGGAAACTTTATGGGGCAGTTCTACTCTGTCCTATAAGGTCGCTAGGAGTCGGAATCAACTTGACGGCAATAGGTTTGGTTTTGGTGGTTTGTAACTTATATATAGTAAAGCTCACAAATCTTAACAGTACAGCTTGATGACTTTTAAAAATATTAATAATAGGCAGAATAATAGGAAATTCAAATCTGTTATCTTTTTAAAAGTTATCAGTTACTGAGGGATTCCTACATGCTGGGCACTGAACAAAGCTCTCTACGTTATTTCTTTTCTTTTTTTAATAGGCTTTATTTTTTAGAGCATAGTTAGGTTTACAGAAAAATTGTGCAGAAAGTACAGAGGGTTCCCACATACCCCTTGCCCCACTGCATACTGTTTGTCCTAGTATGAATTCCTTGAATGCATTGGTACATTTGTTTCGAAGACCTTTAGGTATATATACACCCAATGGAACGAGCACCCAGATCAAGATGCAAGACACTTCCATTACTCCAGGAAGTTCCCTTGTATCCCCCTGCAGTCATTTCTCTTTCCCCACAGTCACCCATCACCACAGGCTGGTTCTGCCTGCTCTTTAACTCATCTAAAGAGAATTATACAGTATGTAATTTTTAGAGTTTGGCTTCCTTTACTCAAATCTGGCATATCGTTATTGTTGTTAGTTGGCATCAAGTAGACCCATCTGTGATAGAGTAGAACCGCTCCATAGGATCTTCAAGGCTGACCTTTTGGAAGCAGATCACCAGGGCTGTCTTTCGAGGGACCTCTGGGTGGGTTTGAACTGCCAGTGTTTCAGTGAGTAGTTCAGTGCTTAACAGTTTGAGCCACCCAGAGACTCTCCAGTGTCCTTTATTCCACATAATGCCTGTGAGGTTCACCTACGTTGCTGTGTGCATCCCTAACTCACTCCTTTTCTATTCCTGTGCAGTACGCCACTCCATAAACATGTCACAGTTGGTTCATCCATTCTGCTGTCGATGGACGTTTGGGGTGTTCCCTGTTTTTGGCAACTATGAATAAAGCTGCTATGAACATCCTTGTATTATGTTTTTTGGGGACGTATGTGTTTGGTTTTAAGAAAGAAAGTACAAACTCTTGCAGTAGAGTAACGTATGTTTTATTCCTAGGCTTCTTTAGAAATATCACACCTAAGTCACTTAAAAGCGAATACTCTTTTACAGATCTTACAAAACACCAAACTTTTTAAGGCCATCCAGTACCAGTTGCCGCTGAGTCAGCTCTGAGTCATGGCAACCCTATCTGTGTCAGAGTAGAACTGTGCTCCATGGGGTTTTCAATGGCTGATTTTTTGGAAGTAATTGCCAGGCTTTTCGTCTGAAGTATCTGTGGGTCGACTTGAACCTACAACCTTTTAGTTAGCAGCCAAGTGTGTCAACCGTTTGTACCACCCAGGGGCTCCTCAAAAAACAAAAAACCAAACCCGTTGCCATCGAGCCAATTCCAACTCATAGGGACTCTACAGGACAGGGTAGAGCTGCCCCATGGGGTTTCCAAGGAGTGGCTGGTGGATTAGAACTGCTGACTGTTTGGTTAGCAGCCGAGCACCTAACCACTGCACCACCAGCCCTCAGCAGATGTTAAATGGTGAAATCCTGCCTGGGATTTTATCCCGACCACCAGGGTGTGGACAGGATCTGGGATTCCTCAATTCACCACTCACCCAGGGACCTGCAGAGGGAATGTTGGAGGCGTCACTGAGTTGGATTTTGTTCACTGGAAATTAGTAGGAAGACTGATGAAATTCACTGTTTTTGCTATCAGAGAACTTATCAGTGGAGGAAGTGTCAACAAGATTTTGGGGAAAGTATTTAAACTACTAAAGAGAATAAATTTTCTAGAACCTTGAAAACCCATTTACAACTGATATATTCACCACAAATCATTCTTATCTGTTTTTTTTTTCTTTTTTTCACTTAAAACAGCCCTTTTAAGGAAGGGCACCAGGCAAGGAAAGCTCCTTAAAAGCAGGGATGGCAAACTTTGGTCTCACATACTTTGGACATGTTATTAGGAGGGACCAGTCCCTGGAGAGCGACATCATGCTTGGTAAAGTAGAGGGTCAGAGAAGGAGAGGAAAACCTCAAAGAGATGGCCTTGCACAGTAGCTGCAACAATAGACTCAAACATAGCAGCGATTGTGAGGACGGCGCTGGACCGGGCAGTGTTTCATTCTGTTGTACATAGGATTGCTATGAGTCAGAACTGACTCAACGGCACCTAATAGCAACAACAACCAGGAAACACCCTATTCAACTTGTTCAAGAGACTCTGTACACCTGAACGCGATAAACTCCACTTCTTCTAAAAAGCCTTATCATTCAGATTTTCTTAAACTGGCCTTTCTCTAGCTAATTCAAACTAGCAAAGAATTTAAAAACTTAATTTAAGTGATTCCTTCCAAAGTCATATATTGGGGCCAGCAACGAGCCAGATGCTGAAATAAGGCTAAGCAACAAGACAAAGTCCTTGTGCTTGGGGGCGTCCAACTGAGTGGGAGAGACAATATCATAGACATGTAGCCAAATGATAACTAAGATCACTTCAGATCCTGCTAACAGGATAGCACGAGACTGGGACAATACAAGCCTGGCCAGGGTGGCGTTGGCTACTGAGGCCCAAGGTTACAGAGGCCTCCCTGAGGAGGTAACATCTGAGCTAAGGCCTGGGAGATGTGCAGGGGCCAGTCAGGGAAAGACCTGGGCGTAGAGAACTCCAGGCAGAAGGGGCCACACGTACAAAGGCTCTGAGAGGGGGCTGAGCTGCCTGGGCTGGAGGAATGGCTAGAAGGCCAGGGCAGTGGAATATATGGAACAGGAGGAGGGGAGCTGAAAAGCCGTGAGAGGAGAAGAGAGGCGGGGCGGGGGGGGCGGGGCAGGGCAGGGCAGGGCAGGGCAGGGCAGGGCAGGGCAGGGCAGGGCAGGGCAGGGCAGGGGATGGTGCATGCAGGGCCTTGGTGAGGAGGTGCGAGTTAATTCTAGGTATGGTGAAGGTCATCAGAGGGCTGCAGCAGAGGAATGATATTAACAGTAGCCTTTAAAGATGTCACTCTGATGCTGTGTGGTTCCAAAAGGCCTTGAGTAGGGTCTGATGCTGTGTGGTTCCAAAAGGCCTTGAGTAGGGTCTTAATAAGGGTTTACTCATAATGGGAGGCAGAGCAGCGTTGGAGTTAAGAGTGTTGCCTCTAAACTCTAGAGCCAGGCTGCTTGGGACAAAATCCAGATTCTACCACCATCTTGGGCAAAGTCACTTAACATCTCTGAGCCTGTTTGCTCATCTGTATACTGGGATTAATAGTATGTCTGTATTAAGTATTATAGTAAGTGCTCAAAACATGGTGGCTCTCACCATCATCATCATCATCATCATCATACCATCACCACCACCAGCTGCATAATCACCACCACCACCACCACCAACACTATCATCATTACCACCATCATCATCATCATTACCATAACTGTCTTTATCACCATCATCACCACCACCAACACTATCATCATTACCACCATCATCATCATCACCACCGCCACTATGATCTTCACCACCACGCCCAGCATAATCACCACTGTCACCATCACTACCATCACCATCATCATCATCACCATAATCATTATTGCCATCACCACCACCATCATCACCACCACCACTGTCATCATCACCACAACCAGCAGCAGCAGCAGCAAGCACAGTCAGAGAAACCTTTAGGTCACCAGTTTTGAGCTCCTAGCCATTTCTACTCCCTCCTGCATCCCCACAGAGCACAGCATCTTGGAACAGAGGGTAGGAACTTCACACTGCACAACCTCACACATGTGAACTGGAACAAGAAACCATGAGATGCTTTGCTGCAGTGCCTGAAGCTGATGGGGCAGAAATAAATAACGCAAGCACAGGCTTCTGGAAATACCAGGTTTTCATTAGGGCACATCACACATTGACCAAATTAGTGGCTTTTCAGCATGGCCAGGAACCTTGCTTTCTGGAGGCTGAGTCATCTACTCTGTTGCCTCCCCTGAGCACCCAGGGCCCTGCTGAGGCAGAGGGGAAGCTAGGAGGTCCTAATAAAGCCTTTGACAGAGCAGCAGGTGAGGAAGGCACTGCCCTGGAGGCTGGGCTCCTGGGACTCCAGGGAGAGTGAGGCTGGCAGATGGGGCAGCCTCTCCTGTGAAGGCTCAGACCCAGAACACTATTTTTAAACTGCCCCAGGACACAAAGCCCAGGCTGTCTCCCCAACTTCAGCAGCTCTACTGCCTCCAAGGATGTGTTTAGAAAAGACTTTTCCTCCAGCCCCCAAATTGCCAAGTCCCATTGGAGAGACAAAGACCCAGCTATGTTGCAAGGGAGGGCCCTGAACCTTCCCAGGATGGCCAAACAGGCCGTGTCTGCATGTAGGTAGGCTGTGTGCCTGCATGGTTCCCGGAAAGGGTCTTGGGCACCCCAGCGGAAAGCCCGCACCAGAGGGGGTGAGCCATCTGCTCCTCCAGGAAGAGGAGCGGGTGTTTGAGGCATCTCTGCTGGGAGCCAAGACAGGCGGTGTCACGTTACATAGCTCGCCAGCTGGCACCCGCCCTTCTGGCCAGGGCTACTCCTACAGTCCAAACAGACGTCCTTTCCAAGAACTTCAGCCTATTTTCTCCTAAGCTAAGCTCTGTGCGTTTAGAAACCATTAGCCCAGGGGTTCTTCACTCAGAGACTGGCTTTAGGAAAGGCTTCCAAGTTTCCATGGGAAACTTTCAATCCTCGCTCCCTTCTCCCTTCCAGCCTTTCTCCCCCCACCACCCGCCACTTTTCTCTTTCATTCCTGTTTCCTTTCCTTCATTCACTCGGAGACACAGCTTACCAGAGGTGATCAAGGGATTTTGAACCAGACAACCGGGATCAAAATCCCAAATCTGTCACTTACAAGTTGGGTGACCTTCTGCAGGCTACGTAACCTCTCTGTGCCTCAGTTTCATCATGTGCTCAGTTGAGATCTGAACAGTACCTACTACATAGGGTAGTTATGAGAATAAAGCTAGTTAACGTTTACTAAGCATTTCAAATAACACCTGGATGGAGAAAGAGCTACATTAACAGTGTGTTAACTAGAACTAAAATCCAGTTGCCATCAAGTCAATTTTGACTCATGGTGACCTCAAGTGCTTCAGAGTAGAACTGCACTCCACAGGGTCTTCATGGCTGTGACCCTTCAGAAGCAGATCACCAGGCCTTCATTCTAAGGTGTCTCTGTGTGGATTTAAACTACCAACCTTTCAGTGAGTAACCAAGCCCTTAACCATTTGTGCCACCCAGGGACTCCTAAGAAACCCAGGTGGCATACTGGTTAAGATCTATGGCTGCTAACCAAAAGGCTGGCAGTTCAAATCCACCAGGTGCTCCTTGGAAACCCTAGGGGGCAGTTCTACTCTGTCCTCCAGCTCACTACGAGTTGGAATTGACTTGATGGAAATGGGTTTGGTTTGGAAACCCTGGTGGCATAGTGATTAAGTGCTACGAGACTGCTAACCAAAAGGTTGGCTGTTTGAATCCACCAGGTGCTTCTTGGAAACTCTATGGGCAGTTCTACTCTGTCCCATAAGGTCACTGTGAGTCAGAACTGACTCGACAGGAATGGGTTTAGGGATTCCTAACTAAGTAGAAGTATTTAACAAATATTTGTTGAGGGCCCACTATGTACTGGGCACTGTTCTGGATGCTTGGAACACATCAGTGAATAAAACAGACAAAGGTCACTGTCCTCAGGGAGCTGACATGCTGGGGGGTGGGGAGATGGTCAATAAACACAATAAATAAGTTACAATAGTATGAGTACTGTCATGGATTGAACTGTGTCTCCCAAAAGTATGCGTATCAATTTGGCTAGGCCATGATTCCCAGTATTGTGTGATTGTCCACCATTTTGTCATCAGATGTGATTTTTCCTATGTGTTGTAATCCTACCTCTACGATGTTAATGAGGTGGGATAGGTGGCAGTTATGTTAATGAGGCAGGACTCAACCTACAAGACTGGATTGTCTTGAGCCAATCTCTTTTGAGATATAAATCAAAGAAGCAAGCAGAGAGACGGGGGACCTCATACCACTATGAATGCAGTGCCGGGAACAGAGTGGGTCTTTTGGACCCCGTGTTCCTGTGTGGAGAAGGTTCTAGTTCAGCGGAAGATTGATGAGAAGGACCTTCCTCCAGAGCTGACAGAGAGAAAGCCTTCCCCTGGAGCTGATGCCTGAATTTGGACTTCTAGCCTACTTTACTGCGGGGAAATAAACTTCTCTTTGTTAAAGCCATTCACTTGTGGTATTCCTGCTATAGCAGCACTAGATGACTAAGATGAGTACTATTGGGGGAAAAAAAGGAGGGCGAGGAAAGATGAATTAGGAGCGTGGGGAGTGTGGTAGGTTTGCAACTTGAAATAGGTTGGTTGAGGGAGGCCTCACTGAGAAGTAACACATGAGCAAAGACTTGAAGGAGGGAGGGAATTAACCAATGAGGTACCTGGGGGGAGAGCATTCCAGGCAAAGGGAACAGCCAGTACAAAGCCTGTGGAGGCAGTGTGCTGGGAGAGAGGCCGGAGCAGAGTGAAGCAGGGAGAGAGAAAGGGAGGGTGAGAGGGTTGGGGGTGAAGTGGGCAGATCATGCATGGCCTTGTAGGCCACCAAGTCTCTATATTTTATCCTGAGTGAAATGGGAGCCACTGGAAGGCTTAGACAGGGGAGGGACATGAGCTGATTTATGTTTTTAAAAGGATCCCTCTGGCTGCTGTGTTGAGAAGAGACTGACAGAGGCAGGAGACCAGTGAGGAAGCAATAATCCAAGTAAGAGATGACAGCAGCTTAGACAGGTAGCTGCAATGGAGGGAAGTGGTCAGATTCTGGACAAAAGGACAGAGAGGGAGACTGCTGACAGACTGGAGAGGAGTCAAGGATGCTCGCAAGGTTGGGGGCCTGAGCCAGCGGAAGGCTGCTGTTCTCAGGGAGCTGATGGAACACACTGGGGGGAAGATCAGGACGCACAGTTGCAGTTGTGTTAAGGCTGAGATGCCCACTGGACATCCACGGGGAGATGGGGAGTCAACAGCTGGACACAGGAGTCTGGTGCAGGCTGGGCTGTTGGTATAAATCTGAGAGTTGTTGTGAACTGGGTGAGATCACCAAGATGAGTGTAGAAGAAAGAGATGGCCAGGTGTACCACCACATTAACTAGCTGGAGAAAGAGGAACAAGTGAAGGAGCGACCAGGAAGACGGAAGGTGAATCACAGGGAAGCCTGGAAGCCAAGAGTAGATGGTGAGGAAGGCGAGTGGTCACTGCCGCTGCTGGTCCAGTAGGATGAGCACGGAGGCCCGACCGCCACGTTCGACATCACGGAACCCACTGATAACAAGAATAGTTGTGATGAAGTGGGCTGGATTTGAAAGCAAATAAAGTACATGCACCAAACCAGCTGCTGTGCAATCAATTCTGACTCACGGAGATCCAGGTGTGTCACAGGAGAACTATGTTCCACAGGGTTTTCAATGCCTATTTTTTGAAGGCAGATTGCCAAGGCCTTTCTTCTGAGCTGCCTCTGGGTAGACTTGAACCACAAATCTTTTGGTTAGCAGCCAAGTGCGTTAACAGTTTACACCACCCAGGGATATCCAATAAGCATATGCTCAGCACTAAACATGCGACAGCCGTTACGCTAAAAATGTGAAATACATTTAGGGAGTTGATAGAGGTGATGGTTGCACAACATTGAGAATATAATTAACGCCACTGAACTGTACATGTTAAAATGGTAAATGGACATTATACACTTTACCATAGTAAAAAAATCAAACAGAAAATGCTTAGGAGTAAGGCTTACCGAAGAGATAAAAGACCTATGCAAAGAAAACTACAAGACACTGTTACAAGAAACCAAAACAGACCTATGTAAGTGGAAAAACATACCTTGTTCATGGATAGACTCAACATTGTGGAAATGTCTATTCTACCCAAAGCGATCTACAGGTACAATGCAATCACAATCCAAATTCCAATGGCATTTTTTAATGAGATGGAGAAACAAATCACCAACTTCCTATGGAAAGGGAAGAGGCCCTGGATAAGTAAAGCATTACTGAAGATGAACAAATTGGGAGGCCTCACGCTACCTGATTTTACAACCTATTAAACCACCACAGTAGTCAAAACAGCCTGGTACTGATACAACAACAGATACATAGACCAATAGAACAGAATTGAGAATCCAGACATAAATTCATCCACATATGAGCAGCTGATACTCAACAAAGGCCCGAAGTCTGTTAATTTGGGAAAAGACAGTCTTTTTAACAAATGATGCTGGCATAACTAGATATCCATCTACAAAAAAATTAAACAAGACCCATACCTCACTCCACGCACAAAAACTAACTCAAAATGGATCAAAGACCTAAATATAAAATCTAAAACAATAAAGATCATAAAGAAAAAACAGGGACAACGCTAGGAACCCTAAAGCATGGAAAAAAAATTAAACAGGAAAAAAAAAAGTGATGTACAGAATCTCATTCGCTGCCAGCATTCTGCGAAGCAAGTAAAAAATCCAAGCCCGTTGCCTTCAAGTTGATTCTGACTCATAGCAGCCCTACAGGACAGAGCAGAACTGCCCCAAAGGGTTTCCAAGGCTTCACGGAAGCAGATCCCCAGGTCTTTCTCCCGCGGAGCGGCGGCTGAGTTTGAATCACAGACCTTTGGGTAGCAGCCAAGCACTTAACCACTGCGCCATCAGGGCTCCTTGGGAAGTGAGTACTGTCCACATTTCACAGATGAGGAAACTGTGGTGCAGAGTGAGAATCACCCAGATTCCCAAGTGGGTCTGTCTGATTTCAGAGCCTCTGTTATTAACCATGAAGTCCCAAAGAATGTCTGCGCAGCCAAATGAGTGAATCACAAACCAGTGGGGACATGTCAGCCAGCCCATCGCAAGGCACTGGAAAAAATGAGAGGCCAGGAGGTACCTCCTGGGAAGCAGGCAGACTTGAGGGCTGAGGTATGGGGCATGAACAGCTCCAGACTGGAGGGCTGGGAAGCTGAGATTGGAGCCTACGTATGCCACTCAAAGCCAGGTGACAGAAGGCAAGTCAAGCAAGGCTTACCTGCCCCAAGCCTTGGTGTCCTCATCTTGGGGGCACTGGTGGTTCAGTTATAGAACTCTTGCCTTCCATGAGGAAGACCTGAGTTCGATTCCTGGCCAATGTACCTCATGCACGGCCACCACCTGTCTGTCAGTGCAAGCTTGCATTTTGCTCTGATGCTCAAGAGGCTTCAGTGGAGCTTCCAGACTAAGATGAACTAGGAAGAAAGGCCTGGTGACCTATTTCCAAAAATCAGCCAATGAAATCCCTATAGATCACAACGGTTTGATCCACAATTGATAATGGGGATGGCACAGGAGTGCATGGAGTCCCCATGAGTCAGGGGCCCACTCAATAGCAGCTAACAATGACAACAACAACAACAACGCTCCTATCCTACCTAACTCAGACACAAAAAGGCATTGGAAAAAGCTAAGAGCAATACACCCTCTGTGAGATGTTTCACTTATCCTCCGAGACCTCTCCTTTCTTTGCAATTCTTCCGTTGTACTCTAAGATCCTCTGGCAGGACCATCTTTCCAGCTATCTAACGGAAATTCCTGGCTCAGGCTACGGCTCCGGGGCTGCTAAGGGGGAAGCAAGACAGCTGGTCTCTTCCCAGTGGAATGTCCCAGAGGCCAGATGTGTCAGGGCAGGAGGTGCCTGCTTACAGGAAACACTTGGTCCCCAGAGGCTGGGGAGATTCTACATCTGCCAGTGACAGCGGCTCCCCAATCCCCCCTCCCAGTCTGGCCCCAGTCCACTCCCTCCCCGACACTGTAACCCCACAATAACCAGAAAATGAAGCCTCCTGGTACTCCAGCTATTTGCTTTCAAATACACTGCAGAAACTTAAAAGGAACAATCATGACCCCCTAGCAGAGAGACTTCATTTGCATCCTGGTTTCTTTTCATTTTTTAACGATTCAACTCATCAAACATTCATTCAGCACCACGCTTCACAGTATCTCCTGGGTGCTGCAAATGGCTAAGCACACAGCTACCAACAGAAAGGCTGGCGGTTCAAACCATCAAAAGAATGGCCTGGTGATCTGTTTCCAAAAGGTCACAGCCATGAAAACCCTGTGGAGCACAGTTCTACTCTGCACACATTGGGTTGCCAGGAGTTGGAATCAACTTTGTGGCAATTGGGTTTGTATTTTTTGATCTTATTGGGGAGGGGTCATTATTATCCCCATTTCAGACATAAGAAAACAGAGCCACAGAGAGGCAAAGCCATTTGTCCAATGTCTCACAGCCAGTAAGTGGCAGAGCTGGGATTTGAACCTAGGACTTTGTAGCCCCAGTCCGTATTCTTCACCACTATGCTACATGCCTAGATGTAGGCACTGAAGCCCAGAATGGCAGTCTGGGGCCAGGTATATAGAGCTGGTCTTCAGGAACATAAAGGACTCGCGTGCTGGGCATGGCATCTTCGTCCTTTCCTCCTACCTGCATTAGGGGACATTACCATAGGTGAAAGGACCAGGGTAGCAGGGGAGTGGATGGGCAGCCCCGCCATCACCCAGTCCCGCCATCTCCCTCTTCTGTCAGCGGTGGTGGTGAGAGGACAGAACAGCAGTATGTGTGGGTGGCTGGAAAGGGCAGTGTGTGCAGCTTCAGACCACTGTGGGGACACCTCAACACTCACCCCAGCAGCTGCTAGCACATGGACACCCCTGACACGAGGTGCCTGCCCTGGTGGAGGACAGCTCACTCGCTACCATCAATGTTCCAAAAAGCTTCAAGAAAACCATCCACTTTCCCACGCTAAGGCTGTACACCTGGCTAATAAGATGTTCACGGTCACACGGGCTGGTCTCCCTGATCATGCCCTTGTCTTGATTCTGCTCACAACAGCCAGAGGAACCCTTTTAAATATAAGTCAGCAGGAGTACCCCTACTCCACCCTTCCATGGGCACCACCTCACGTAGGCCCACATCCTGGAAGTGGTTGCAGGGCCAGTGCACGACCTGGCCCCACGTGCAGAAAAGAGTTAACATCACAGGCCTAAGACTGCTGCCCTTGGAAAGGCCTGCTGGCAAGGTTGGTCCTTGGGTGGTGTCTGGGAACTTCGATTTCTGAATGGTTTCCACCATTAACTGATAGCAGCGGCTAATTGTGCCTGAACAGTTTTACAGTGTATTTATGCTGAATACCTGCTTTCCTTCTGGGAGTCTGGAATTTGGGTATATGCCAGGAAAAGGGTGGCCAAGTGATTCGTCCCCAAGAAAAACCCTGGGTGCAGAGTCTCTAAGAGGATTCTAGGGTAGACAATGATTCACACATGTTGTCACAACTGATTGCTGGGGAATGAGGCACATCCTGTTTGACTCCACGGAGGTAGGGCTCTGGAAGCTTGTGCCTGGTTTCCCCAGGCTTTGACCTGCACCTTTTCCCTTTGCTGATTTTGCTTTGTATCCATTTGCTGTAATAACGTAGCTTTTCACTGTAATAAACCATAGTCTTGAGTATGACAATATGCCAAGCCCTTTAAGTCCTCCTAGTGAGTCACCAAGCCTGGGGTGGTCCTGGGGGTCTCCGACACACCCCAGTACTATTCCAACCTCACCCCCAATCAGTCTACCTCGCCTCTGTGCTCCCATGGCTCATCCTCCCGGTTCCTCCTGGCACTCGCTGACCATGCTCCTGTCCCAGGCCTCTGTGGCTGCCACATCCTGTGCCTCACTCTCTCGCCTCCTTTGGGTGTCTGCTCATATGTCATCCATCAGGGAGCCTTCCCTGCCCACCTTTGCAGGAGAACAGCCCTTCTAGGCACCCCACACCTGCGCTACTGTACTTTTCTCCATAGCACTAATCGGCACCTGACATGCACATAGACGTGTTTGTTTGCAGCCTGGCCCCCTGCTGGAGCAGGTCAGGGGTCTTGCCAGCTCCATTCGCCGCAGCTCTTCCAGCACAGGAGCTGGCATTTCAGAGGCACCTGGTGGATACCAGTGTGTGAATGAAGGGTGGTTCATGCTCTTGCCTCGTTTTCAGACAACCATCCCAAAGTTCTTTGGCTGGCTCTTACTTCTTTTGAGATTTATGGGTTGAGTTGTGTCCCCCCAAACGATATGATGAAGTCCTGATCCTTGGTACCTGTGAATATGATTCTGTTTGGAAACAGGGTCTTGGAAGATGTTATCAGTAAATATGAGATCATACTGGAGTAGGGTGGGTCCTAATGCAATCTTAGTGCTGTCCTTTTAAAAGAGAAGAGACAGAGACAGACACACAGAGGGAAGATGCCACGTGAAGATGGAGGCGGAGATTGGAGTGATGCAGCTACAAGCCGAGGAATGCCAAGGACTGCCAGGAACCAAAAGAAGCTAGGAAGAGGCAAAGAAGGGTCTTTCCCTCCAAAGAGGCCAAGTCTTTGGAAAGAGCATGGTCCTGCTAACATCTTGATTTTGGACTTCTAGCCTCCAGAACTGTGAGAGAAAACATTTCTTTTGTTTTAAGCCACCCATAACAAAGGCACTTTGTTACAGCAGCCCTAGTAAACTCATGGAGTCCCTGGGTGGTGCAAACAGTTAACACTTATGGGCTAAGTTGTGTCTGCTAACTGAAAAGTTGGAGGTTTGAGTCCATCATCGGAAGAAAGACCTGGCAATTTACTTCCGAAAAACCAGCCATTGAAAACCCTATGGTGCAGTTCTACTCTGACACACATGGGGTCGCCATGAGTTGGAAGCGCCTTGATGGCAACTGATTTAGGAAAGCAATACAACACAACTCAGAGTCCATGCCTGCTAGGAGTTCTTGAAGGGCATGGTGCTCCTTTTCTGGGTCCCTGATGCCTCTGATCGGGGTCTCCAGCACAGCATGGCTCCCTCTTACATTACTGGTGGGCAGGAGGGACTGACCCACCCACTGGTGTGGGTGCCTTGAGGGTGGCGCCTGGCTCGTGCCCCTGGGTTTTTTCCCATCAGCTCAGGACCTGGCACAGGAGAATGTCCTTAAATCTTTGCTGAACTGGAGCTTCTCTGCCTTTACGTGGAATGACATCCATTTGGTCTATTTCTGCAGACCCTCTCCTGCTCTTCAGCCCTTCTGGCTGGCAAAGGCTTGCGGATGTAAAAGCTGGGGAAATAATGTTTCATAACCGTTGAGTGTTGGCAGCAAACTGTTTTAGGACATTAGACGTAGGAATGGGAGAAACCAGAGGTGAGAAAAGGTTGTCAAGAGGTTGTTTTTACTGCCCGTATGTTTTATAAGAAGTTTACTGTCTCATATGTTTTTTGATAATGATAATGATGGTGGACAAATTTATTGAGTGCTTTCCATGTGCTACACATTCTACATGCACAATCGCATTCAATCCTCATAACCCTAAGAGGTAGGCACTATCGTTACCCCTGTATTACAGATCTACCACCCATCTGTTAGTTTGTTGTACTGTGGTGGCTTGTGGTGTAGTGGTTAAGTGCTACGGCTGCTAACCAAAAGGTCGGCAATTCAAATCCACCAGCCCACTCTTTGGAAGCTCTATGGGCAGTTCTATTCTGTCCTACAGAGTCGCTATGAATTGGAATTGACTCGACGGCAACGGATTTGGATTTTTTTTTTTTTTTTTTGAGTGACTTGTATGTGACTATGATACTGGAAACTATGTCACTGGTATTTCAAATACCAGCAGGGCTGCCCATGGGTGAATAGGTTTCAGCAGAGCTTCCAGGCTAAGACAGACTAGGAAGAAAGGCCTTGTTATCTACTTCAGAACATTAGCCAATGAAAACCCTCTGGCCAATATAGTACTGGAAGATGAGCCCCCAAGGTTGGAAGGCACTCAAAATACATGGACTCACACATACCATCCATTGTGAGGCACAGGACCAGGCAACATCTTGTTCTGTTGTACGTGGGGTCACCACAAGTCAGAGCCAACTTGATGACAACTAACAACAACAGCAACTTTACAGATGAGGAAACTGAGGCCCAGACAGGCTCAAGTTCACCAGTGAGTGCAGCCCAGCCCTGGCCCTGGAGCCAAGCCCTTAACCACGATGCTATACTGCTCTGGGAAGAAAAAAGGTGGACTGGAATTCAGGCCTCATTTGTAAATAAATTACTGGAATAATTGTTCTAGTTCTTGGCTTCTCTTTGTCTGACCAGACCTGGCCTCAAGGATTTATGAACACCCAGCAGCTGAGGAGAGTGAAGAGTGGGATAGAGAATAGCTGTGCTGCTCCCTAAAGGCTTTCCATTCGCTTTTCAACAAACACTCACCAAGTGTTCACTTCGTTCCAGCTTCAGCTCCTATAGGGCTGGTTGATATCTGCTGCTGTGAGATACCTCTAGGTATTTTCAATATCCTCCCCCCTTGGGCTGCAGTAGGTTAAAGGAGTTTCTGTGCTTTGCAGTCATCCATCTGTTTAACCAGTATTTCCTGAACACCTAACTACTGCTACTTGCTGGAAACTCACAGTCAAGGCTCTGGTCACTCACTCAAATCTAGACCCACCTGAAGCCAGATTCCACGGCGAGCCGAGCCTTCAGGCCCAAGACGTCAGCGCCCAGGAGATTCCTTAGGGCTGGGCCCTGGGATCAATGTATGGCAGAGCTGGGCAGGGAGTGCGTTCAGCTTCCAGGTCACTGATGACCTCGTCCATCTCCCGCCCTCCAGGGTCCTCCCACCTCCAAGGAAGGGCAGGGAAGAGGGGAGCAGGTAGCTGCACCCCAAAAAAGCGGAATTACTCACCTCTAGAAGCTGTGCAGCACTGGGCCGGGTTTCTGGGTTCTTATCCAGGGCTACCTTCAGGAAGTCTCGGAACTCCACTGACCTGGAAGGTCAGGTGTCGCCAGTAAGCTTGGAGCAGGGCGAGAACTGGGGAACCCCCCACCTCACAGCCTCCACTCTCCCGGGCATGGTGTGCTTCCCAACATGCCCACCCCAAAGGACAAAGAACACCTTCACAGGCTGAAACGTGGAGGCTGTGGGCATTCACAGTGACCTTCTCCACCCAAGCCCTGTGTGAATCACAGTGAGGCAATGCTGGGATTCAACCCCAAGCCCGGATTCCCGGCCCAGGGTTGTGCCACGTGGCTGCTGGCACTTGGGTTGGACTCTTGTTCCCCAATGGCTTACTAGGGTTACTTGGTTCACTTCATGGGGGCCCAAGTAGAGAGCACAGGAGAGGGAAGAAGGTTGGAGGGCCCAGTGATGGGGGAAAGGCCTGGAGGGTCCTGGCCTCAACCTCTCTCATACTTTGAGGCCTCACAGTGACAGCAGAGTCCTAAACTCTGTTCCCCTCAATTCCACCTGACTGTCTCCTGGCCTGCTGACCCCACCCCAGCATTCTCACCCCGTGCTATACTTCTAACATCATCCGGACCTGCTGGCCCCATCCTGGATTTCTAACACCATACTGCCCTGCTAACCCCATCCCAGCCTGCTGATTCCATCCCAGCCTTCTGACCCCATCCTGGCCTGCTAACCCCGTCCTGGCCTGCTGACCCTATCCCAGACTGCTGACTCTGTCCCAGCTGGCTGACCCTCCGACCAGTCCCCTGACTTCTTACCACTTAGCAGGGGTGAGCAGCGTGGGCGGCTCTGATTTGGCGATTTTGAGCAGGACCCGCATGGGGTTGAGTTCATGGTGTGGGGGCTCGATCTGGGCCATCTCAATCAGGGTGATGCCCAAGGACCAGATGTCGGCTTTGTAATCGTATGGGGTGTCCTTCATGGTCTCACACATCACCACCTCAGGTGCCATCCTGAACCAACCAAGGGACAACACAGGGTTCAGAATCTGGCTTCCATGGGCACCTCTAGGACATTCAACGTCAAGAACCAACACCAACCAATGCTAGGGTGTTGGAGGCATTCCTGAATCATTATTTGTATTACTTTACGTCCCACTGTCTTCCTCACAGGCGTCAATTCACACAGAAAAATGCCTTCCAAGCGGCTCCACCTCCATGTCCTGCTGCAGTTCCTGAGGCCTACCACAAGGTGGCAGCAACAATCCAGAACACAGAGTCCTGGGCAGAGGGGTGGGACAGACAGAAAGGGGTGAAGAAAAACTGGGGCAGGGGAAGGTGGAGAGAATACAGTGACATAGAGAGAAGGAAGGAGAGAGAAAAGGAGAAAGAGGAATAAAAAGGTAGAGAGAGAAATAAAGGGTGAGTAATAAGCAAGAAAGCAGCCTAAGCTCTACCCTGGGAACATGGAAGTAATACACACGAAAAAATTGTGGAAACAGGACAAAATAGAAAGTAGGTGTGAAACTGAGTAAGAGAGTTGGTTTAAAAAGCAGTATTACTGGAAAGAAAATAGTAGAGAACTAGAGAGGTCCAGGGAGATTCAGTGAGAGTGGAAATCAAGCTTATATTGTTCATCTTTATAGCCCCCATTCCCAGCCCAGTGCCTGGCGCTCAATAAATACTTGCTGAATATATATCAAGAACTGAACCATTTTAAAGGGGTTCCAGTTTAGTTATTACCAATGAAGCACTTTCTATATGCATCATTGCACTTAATTCTCACAATAGCCCTATGAAGTAGGTGCTATTCTCTGCCTGGGAAACCCTGGTGGCATAGTGGTTAAGTGCTACAGCTGCTAACCATAAGGGTCAGCAGTTCAAATCCACCAGGCGCTCCTTGGAAACTATGGCGCAGTTCTATTCTGTCCTATAGGGTCGCTATGAGTCGGAATCGACTCGACGGCACTGGGTTTTTTTTTGTTGTTGTTTTATTCTCTGCCCATTTTACACATGAGGAAAGTGAGGCCTAAAGAAGCTAGGCAACTAGTCCAAGGTCAAACCACTAGTAAGTGGTGGAGGCTGGCCTCACACAGGAAATCTCTTGCCCTCTGGACTTTCTCCCTCTATACCACCTGGAGGTCACCTGGGAGAATGTTAGGTTTAAAGTTTGATCTATCATGCAATTTCCAGAAGCTACGCAACTCACCAGTAAGGCGTTCCTATGAAGGAATCTCGTTTCTGCAGAGTTTTCAGATTCTTGGCAGATACACCAAAGTCAGCTGCAAGACATAATCTCAGATAGAGTATTGGACGGACATTCCTCCACCCATGGCTCTGGGTTAAAAGCTCACGATGTGAACTCAGGTATATATGGTCCAAATCAACTAACAGACGCCATTTCCTATCTAAGAAAATTGGTGGTCGTTAAAATGTAATATAAAAAAACATATACAAATAATAATCTTTACTGCTGTAAGGATGTGCTGAAATGTGCCCATCTGCTAATGACAGTCAAGAAGCCCTGGTGGCACAGTAGTTAAGAGCTCGGCTTCTAACCAAAAGGTCGACAGTTTGAATCCACCAGCTGCTCCTTGAAAAACCTATGGGGCAGTTTAACTCTGTCCTATAGGGTCCCTCAACTTCATGGCAATGGGTTAGCTTTAATGAGAGTCAAAACTGGCAAGAGACGTTAAGATAGCAGTTTGGCAAGGAAAAAGCAAAATCTTTAAAATACCCATCCTCTTTTGACCCAGCCATTCCAAATCTAGGAATCTAACCCTAATGAAATAATCCTAAAAACACACAAAAAATTGATATATAAATATGCTCATCAAAAAAGTGCCATTTAGGTCTGAGGTCTTAAAAGCTAGCATGCAGCAATCTAAGATGCATCAATTGGTTCTAACCCACCTGAACTAAAGAAGAATGAAGAACACCAAAGACACAAGGAAAATATGCACCCAAGAGACAGAAAGGGCCACATAAATGAGAGACTCCATCAGCCTGAGACCACAAGAACTAGATGGTGACCAACTACCACAAAAGACCGCCCTGACAGAGAACAAAACAGAGAGTCCCTGATGGAGCAGGAGGTAAGTGGGGTGCAGAACTCAAGTTCTAGTAAAAAGACCAGACTTTATGGCCTGAGACTGGAGGGACCCCAGAAGACATGGCCCTCGGACTCTCTGTTAGCCCAAAACTAAAATCATTCCTGAAGCCAACTCTTCAGACAAAGATTAGACTGGACTATAAGACATTAGGAAACCCTGGTGGCATAGTGGTTAAGTGCTATAGCTGCTAACCAAAGGGTCGGCAGTTTTAATCCACCAGGTGCTCCTTGGAAACTCTATGGGGCAGTTCTACTCTGTCCTGTATGGTTGCTATGAGTCAGAATTGACTCGACAGCACTGGGTTTTGGGGTATAAGGCATAAAATGATACTGGTGGGGAGTGTGCTTCTCAGCTCAAGTAGACACATGAGACTATGTGGGCAGCTCCTGTCTGGAAGTGAGATGAGAATGCAGAGGCGGACAGGACCTGGTTGAACGGACAAGGGAAATCCAGGGTGGAGAGGAAGAGTGTGCTGTCACATAGGGAGAGCAACTAGGGTCACATAACAATATATGTGAAAGTTTTTGTATGAGAAACTGACTTGAATTGTAAACTTTCATTTAAAGCACAACAAAAAAGAAAAAAAAAAAACCCTGAAAGGAAAAAAAAAGTGCCATTTATACTAGTGACAAATTAAAAGCCATTATAACTGCTTAGCTAACAGCAAGTGATTTTAAAACTTTTTACATACAATGAATATATCCTGACTTTTCCAGAAAGAATTTAAGATGGTGTACCAACATGACTAGTATAATTGATGCCACTTTCTACACCTGAAAAATGCTGAACTGGCAAATGTTGTGTTTTATATATACTTTTAGAATAATTAAAAAAAAAATGGCGTATCACATACACACACAGCAGATAAATTAGGAGAGGTGAGAAAAATACGGTTAACGGGTAAACACTGAACAGGATAATTAAGTGTGTACACCCCCACATAAGGGAATACTTTGTGGTCATTAACATTAGTTTTTTTTGAGGTGTATTTAATAACATACAAATTATTTATATTATAAAGTAGGAAAAATGAGGGTACACAGTTGAATATATTGCATGGTCAGAATTATGCCTCCTCTCGCGCCCCCACCCCCAAATAAAGGCAAAAGTATACACTGAACTGCCTTGGAGGAAATATACCAAATTGCTTAAATGGTTGTCTGTGGGCGGTAAGACTAGGCAAGGTTTCTTCCACTTTTCTGAATTCCATAAGTTGGCTATGATAAACAGGTATTACTTTTAGTATTAATACAAAATAAATAGAATTTATCTTTAAACACACACGCAACGCTACCACCCATTGTCCTTCATATACCTACTCCTAAAAGAAGCACTAAGCGCTACAAAGAGAAATTTCCCCCAGTGCTCCTGTCTGTGAGGAGCCCTGGTGGCGTGCTGGTTAAGTGCTTGGCTGTTAACCGTCAGGTCAGTGGTTTGAACCCACTAGCCACTCGGCAGCAGAAAGATGTGGCAGTCTGCATCTGTACAGATTTACAGCCTTGGCAACCCTGTGGGGGCAGTTCTACTCTGTCCTATAGGGTCGTTATGAGTCAGCATCAACTCACAGCAATGAGTTCCCGTCTGCGGGAGCAAGGCTCCATCTCAACTAAAAACTAACTTCGGGAGGAAATGACACCGTGAGAGAACCCGTGAGGCTCCGTTGAAGCAAACAAGAAACTGCTTTGCCCCAAGAAACTGCTCGTCACTTTGGGAGCCTGAAATGAGCTGGTCCCAACCGCAGCGGGACAGCGATGGCTACACTCAAGGGCTTCTGTCAAACTCAAAACTCTAAACCAGGGCATAGCATAATGTTAAGAGCACGGGTGTGAACATGAGAACTGGGTTCCAGTCTGTGCTCCTGATTTCACTGTTCCTGCGTGCACTCATCTATTCATTCAAGTACTCGTTAGTACCACTGTGAGCCAGATGGGCCGGGAGCACAGAATACAACAGGGACCAAAGCAAACTAAGCCCTTGCCCTCAGATAGCTCAGAGCTTAGTGGGGGAAGCAGGTAGTAATAAAATAAGCAGAAACCAACATCTATTCAAACACGTTGTTGTTAGTTGCCACTGAGTTGGCTCTGACTGACAGCAACCTTATGTATAACACACGGAAACGTTCCCTCGTCCTGCATCATCTTCACGATCATTGGTGTGTTTGACTCCATTGCTGCAGCTAGTGTGTCAATCCACCTCACTGAGGCTTCCCTCACCTACGCTGGCCATCTACCAACCATGATGTCCTTCTCCAGTGACTGGTCCCTTCTTATGACATGTCCAAAGTAAGTGAGTCAATGTCTCTGACAATATTCTGTGATCCATAGGGTTTTCACTGGGCTACTCTTCAGAAGTAGATTGCCAGGCCTTTCTTCCTAGTCTGTCTTAGTCTGGGAGCTCCACTGAAACCTGTCCACCATGGGTGACCCTGCTGGTATTTGAAATACTGGTGGCTTAGCTTCCAGCATCACAGCACAGACAAGCCACCACAGTACAACAAACTGTAAAGTGATGGAAGGATGGGTATGCAGGGCTACAGGAGTCTACATTAGGGGGCGAGAGGGCAGTCTTGAAAGGAAGGGACCAGAGGAAGTACAGCTAAGTGCTTCTGAGCCATTCATTTATTCAACCAACACTAACTGAACACCAATTATGTCCCAGGCACTGTTCCAGGAGCTAAGAATAGAGAGATGAACCAGACCCTCCAACCACATGCAGCCTGTATTCTAGTGGGGAGGCAGGCACTCAACAAACATATACACAAACAACGTAATTCCTGGTCATAGGAGGGCTATGAGGGGATGATACGGCCTTGCAAATGGACAGCGTGGTGGGTGGGAGGTCAAGATCCGGGGGTAGATATTTCTAGGCGAATGAGATAGCAAGTGCAGAGGGCCTGAGGTGGGAACTAGGTGGCTGAGGGGACTGTGAGGAGGACAGTATGACTGGATGGCAGGAGACAGGCAGGGGCCAGAACCAGGACAAACCTCTAACGTTTGGTTTTCCCATCTGTGACATGGAGATGATGAGAGTGTACAACTACTTTGTAGGGCTGTCAAGAGCCTTAGTTAAGTGACATACATCAAGCATTTAGCTCCAACCTGGCTCATGGTAAACGTTCTGTAAATGAGATGATGGAGATTATTCCAGGGGGCACGGGAGCCAACCCAGCCTTTTAATTTTTAAGCTGGGCAAAGCTGAGGCAGAGTCCCTGGGTGGTGCAAACAGTTAACACACTCGTCTCCTAATCAAAAGGTTGGAAGTTCGAATACACCCAGAGGTGCCCCAGGAAAAAGGCCTGGTAATCTACTTTAGAAAAATCTGTCATTAAAAACCCTATGGAGCACAGTTTTACTGTGACACACCGGGGATTGCCACAAGTCAGAATCAACTTGATGGCAACTGGTTTAAGACTGAGGCTGTCCCGGGAACTCTCCCTGTCCTGGGAGCGGTCAGGAAAGCTGGTCTCTGAACCCCTATCAGTGCTAACTGGATAGAAGTTGCTCTCTCAACTGACAAGAGCCCGCAGCAGGCAGTCTGGCTGATGAGGGGAGACAGGGCACCCTGATGAGAATGAGGGGCTTCCTGATGAGAATGAGGGGCTGCCCCTTCCTGTGGGGCAGCCTGGACCCCATGTGGGCCTGGCTCCCTCGCTAGTACCAACAGCTGGCACCTCATCCCAGGAAATCTTTTGGGAACACGGACTGCCCCTGAGACCCACGGTGAGGCTTCTAGAAGGCAGGCAGAAGGGCCACCCCCCGCCCCCCCACACACACACAGGGCCTGTGGATCCCTTCCTGAGAAGTGAGGAGAAAAACAGAAACCACCAACTTTCACAATGACCCAGAGTTAGTCCCCGCGCCCTCCCTGAGGCAAGCCAAGCCCAAGTTCTGGGGAGCTGCTGCTTCCTCTTCCTCTCCAGCGGCCCAGGACCGCCTGCTTTCCCTGGGCATGGGGCAGGAGGGCTCTGAGCCTGTGGGCCCCCTGAATGGAGCTTACAAGGGGCTCCCCCTGGTAGGTGCATCCTGCCTTCAGACAATTTAAAAGGGATCTTCACCAGGCAGCATCATCTGATAAAAACACCTCCTTCGTCCATTTTCAAACATGAACCAGAGCCACTGTCAGCAAGGGGGCAGTGACTTTCCCCTGATAAGACTGTCATTTCCAGAAGGGCAGAGACGGTCTCTGCTCTGTCCACAGCTGTATCCCTGGCATGGTATCTGCCGCAGGAGACGTTCAACATGGTTTATAAATGAATAAACGAACAGAAACAAGCTTTGCCAGAATACCTCTACTCATACATGTTTAGAAGGAAAAAAAAAAAAACCAGAAGGGTTGTAGAAAACATGTTTGACAGCAGTTCTATTTCTGGAGATGTTATTGTTAGCTGCTACCTAGTTGGTCCCTGACTCACAATGACCCCATGTACAGTGGAACAAAACGGTGCCCAGTCCTGCACCAAATTCACTATCAATTGGTGATCAGACCATTGTGGTCCACAGGGTTTTCATTAGCTGATTTTTTGGGAAAAAGATCACGAGGCCTTTCTTCCTAGTCTGTCATAGTCTGACATTTCCACTGAAACCTGCTCAGCATCATAGCAACACACAAGCCTCCACTGACGGACAAGTAGGGGCTTGCATGAGGTACACTGGCAGGGAATCTAACCTGGGTCTCCTGCATGGAAGGTGTGAATTCTACCACTGAAGCACCAATGCCCTCTAATAGATCCTCCAAAATAGATTTATAAAATACATTGATGTTCATAAAAGCATTACGTAAGAGGGTAAATAACTGGAAACAACCTAAATAGTGGTTGGAACTTGGTTGGTAAATGGTTAAGATACATGATGGCTCATCCCACCTATGCAATAATAAAAACCAAAAAACCAAACCCACTGCTGTTGAGTCGATCCCGACTCATAGCGACCCTATAGGACAGAGTAGAACTGCCCCGTAGAGTTTCTAAGCCTGGTGGATTCAAACTGCCGACCATTTGGCTAGCAGCCGTAGCACTTAGCCACTATGTCACCAGGGTTTCCAACAGAATAATATGCAGCTCTTAAAAAGAATGGGGTTGCATCTCTATGTACCAACTTGGAAGGGCAACCATAACATGTCTCTAATGTGTTGCTGAGTGATTGGTGTGTATTACAAGATGTACAATATAATTCCAGTTGTACTTCTAAGAAATGATATATGCATACTGTGTGTGTGTGTATGTGTGTGTGCACCCACAAACACAGAAAAGGGTCTGGAAGGTTGCACATCAAGCTTAATAGTGATCACCTCCCTAGCAATAGGATTTGGGGGTAGGGCAGGCCACAGAGGGGGACCTTACATCTTTTACTATATACACTTTCATTCTTTAAAATGTTTTTTATTATTTTTTATTATTAATTTTTATTGAGCTTCAAGTGAACATTTACAAATCAAGTCAGTCTGTCACATATAAGTTTATATACATCTTACTCCATACTCCCACTTGCTCTCCCCCTAATGAGTCAGCCCTTCTAGTCTCTCCTTTCGTGACAATCTTGCCAGCT
Organism: Loxodonta africana; assembly: GCF_030014295.1. Taxonomy (NCBI): domain Eukaryota; kingdom Metazoa; phylum Chordata; class Mammalia; order Proboscidea; family Elephantidae; genus Loxodonta; species Loxodonta africana. Next base: position 190,387,185 of record NC_087343.1, read on the forward strand.
TCCAACTCTCTCTATCCTCCCATCCCCCCTCCAGACAGGAGATGCCAACACAGTCTCAAGTGTCCACCTGATATAATTAGCTCACTCTTCATCAGCATTTCTCTCCCCTCCGCTGACCAGTCCCTTTTATGTCTGATGAGTTGTCTTCGGGGATGGTTCCTGTCCTGTGCCAACAGAAGGTCTGGGGAGCATGGCCGCCGGGATTCCTCTAGTCTCAGTCAGACCATTAAGTATGGTCTTTTTATGAGAATTTGGGGCCTGCATCTCACTGGTCACCTGCTCCCTCAGGAGTTCTCTGTTGTGCTCCCTGTCAGGGCAGTCATCGGTTGTGGCCGGGCACCAACTAGTTCTTCTGGTCTCAGGATGATGTAGGTCTCTGGTTCATGTGGCCCTTTCTGTCTCTTGGGCTCTTAGTTGTCGTGTGACCTTGGTGTTCTTCATTCTCCTTTGCTCCAGTAAAATGTTTTTAATAAAGAGTATGTACTGCTTTTACGAAGTCCCTAGGTTAACGAACTTGATTGCTAACTGAAAGGCTGAAGTTCAAGTCCGCCCAGAGGCAGCTCAGAAGAAATTTCTCATAATCTACTTCCGAAAAGTCAACCACTAAAAATCCTATAGAGCACAGTTCTACTCCGACACACATGGCGTCACCGGGAATCAGAACTGACCTGATGGCAACTGGTTTTTTCTACTGCTGTTGTGGTTTTAAAAAACTGAAATGCGTATGTGGAAGTTTTTTGTTTTGTGAGTTTTGGAATCTTCTGGGTTTTTGTTTGTTCATTTTTAAGTAAAACCCAGTGGGGGCTGGGATATGGCAAAAGAGAACCTCTCACTCGGGGACAGGAGAGCAAACAGTGCAGCCAGCCTGAAGGGTGTACTGGCCCCAGGTGTGGACGGAAACCCTCATTGCTACACATGGCCGACACCCTGCTTCTGAGAAGCCCTCTGAAAGGACCATTACAGACAGACTCAAGGATCCATGAGCAAGCATGCTTATCACAGCACTGTTTGTTAGAGGAAACACTCATGAGAAACCTAAATACTCAACTTCAGAGGTTTTAGAAGGTAAATGATGGACTGGGCATGTGACGAAATACAAGAAAAACCAAAAGGAATCAAGTTTTTTGAAAAATAATTAAGGATAAAGGTGAAACATGCAGATATTAAATTTTAAAATAGGCCAGAAAACTACATCTTATATTATCCTGATTTTTAAAACATACATGTTTATCTAATAACAGTCTACCAGTTATCACTGAGTGGATTCTAACTCATGGCAGCCCCATGTGTGCAGTGTAGAAACTGTATTCCGTAGGGTTTTCAATGGCTATGACCTTTAAAAAAAAAAAAAATTTTTTTTTTTTTTTATGACCTTTTGGAAGCAGATCGAGGCGCCTCTGGGTGGGTTCCAACTGCCGACCTTTCAGTTTGTAGCTGAGTGCTTTACTGTTTGCACCACCCTTGTTTAATCTAATAAAAGCTAACATTTACTGAGAAGTTAAACAGGGTGCAAGGCACTGAGCAAAGAACTTCCCGCGTATCACAATCTACATATATATTCCCGTGCATATCATTTGTACTGTCCTTTTTTCTGCATACTATTTTGGATATAATCTACATATATATTCCTGTGTATATCATTTGTATCTATGACCCTCTTGGGCAGAAAATATTATGCTCCCTTCACAGATGAAGAAATTGAAGTTTAAAGAAATTTAAGTCATTTACTGAAGGTCACTCAGCTCTAAGGACCAGAAGTGATGTCAAAGTCTGTGCTCTTTACCATTCTATGTTTCTCCCTTTCTGTGCACAGAAAAAACACTGGAAGGAAGCCCACAGCACCTCATTCTGGCAGGAGTAGAAGTGTGTGTGTGTGTGTGTGTGTGTGTGTGTGTGTGTTTGTCTGATTACAAAGGCAATGCTGCTCATTAAAAATCAAAACAATACAGATTAAATAAAAATTCCTCATTAATTCTGACAAAGATAAACACTTATGAGTTTGCTGTATATGGTCCAGATTTATTTCTATCCCTGCTACTTAAAAAAAAAATTATTTTGTACTTAAGGTGAAAGTTTACACAGCAAATTAGTTTCTCACTCAAAAATTTATACACAGATTGCTCTGTGACATTGGTTGCAATCCCCACAATGTGTCAGCACTCTCCCCCTCTCCACCCCATTCGTTTAGTTTTCCCGTCCCCTCCTGCCTTCTTGTCTTTGCTTTTGGGCAGATGTTGTCCATCTGATCTCGTACACTTGATTGAACTAAGAAGCACATTGCTCACGTGTGCTATTATTGTTTGATAGGCCTGTCTCATCTTTGGCTGAAAGATGGACTTCAGGAGTGACTTCCGTTCTGAGTTAGCAGCATGTCTGGGGGCCATAGTCTCGGGGGTTCCTCCAGTCTCTGTTAGACTAATAAGTCTGTTTTTTGTGTGTGAATTTGAATTTTGTTCTACATTTTTCTTCTGCTCTGTCTGGGACCCTTTATTGTGATTCCTGCAGAGTGGTCAGTGGTGGTAGCCGGGTACATCTAGTTCTCCTGGGCTCAGGCTGGTGGAGGCTGTGGTTCATGTGGTCCGTTAACCTTTTGGACTAATATTTTCTCTGTGTCTTTGGTTCTCTTCATTCTTTGCTCTGGACAGGATGGGACCATTTAGATGTATCTTAGGCCACTTGCAAGCTTTTAAAACCCCAGATCCCACTCACCAAAGTAGAATGTGGAACATTTTCTTTATGAACTATGGTATGCCAATTGACCTAGATATCTCCTGGTAACCCAGTCCCTAAGGGTGTTTGGATGTGTCTAGGAAGCTTCTACGACTTTGCCTTGGTCAGGCTGTGCTGACTTCCCCTATATTGTGTTCTCTTTCCCTTCAACAAAATTAACACTCGTCTACTACCTAGTTAGTGATTTCCTTTCCCCACCCCTCCCTTCCCTCGTAACCATCAAAGATTTTTTTTTTCTGTGCGTAAACCTTTTCTTGTTTTTTTTTTTTTTTATTGTGCTTTAGGCGAAAGTTTTTTTTTTTTTTTTTTTTAATTGTGCTTTAGGTGAAAGTTTACAGAGCAAATTAGTTTCCCATTTGACTGTGCATAAAGTGTTTTCTGACCTTGGTTTCATTCCCCACAATGTGCCAGCACCCTCCCCATTTCCACCCTAGTTTCCCCACTTTTTTTCCTCCTGATTTTCTACCCCTTCCTGCCTTTTCATCTTTGTTTTGGGACAAATAATGCTCTCTTGATTTCGTATAATTGATTGTTCTGAGGGGTAGCTCCTCTCAAGGTTTACTGTTTATCTTATCTGCTTGTCTATTATTTGGCTGAGAGGTGGTTCTTGGGTTTTTATAACAGTGGTCTCATATACCACTTGTCTGTGTGATTGACTGATTTCACTCAGCATAATGCCTTCCAGATCCATCCATGTTGTGAGATGTTTTGCAGATTCATCATTGCTCTTTATTGTTGTGTAGTATTTCACTGTATGTATGTACCATGGCTTATGTGTTGATGGGCACTTAGGTTGTTTCTCTTTTTCGCTGTTGTGAATAATGCTGTAACGAACATGGGTGTACATACGTCTATTAGTGTGATGGCTCTTATTTCTCTAGCACATATTCCTAGGAGTGGGATTGCTGGATGGTATGGTATTTCTATTTCTAGCTTTTTAAGGAGGTACCACATCATTTTCCATAGTGGTTGTGCCATTTTACATTCTCTCCAGCAGTGCATAAGAGTTTCAATTTCCTCCCAACCTCACCAACATTTGTTATTGTCCATTTTTTTTATTTTTGCCTGTAACGTTGGGGGTGAGACGGTATCTCATTGCAGTTTTGATTTGTATTTCTCTAATGGCTAAATGGGGGCCCTGGTGGCGTAGCAGTTAAGAGATTGGCTACTAACCCAAAAGTTGACAGTTCAAATCAACCAGCTGCTCCTTGGAAAGCCTATGGGGCAGTTCTACTCTGTTCTATAGTGTTGCTATGAGTCAGAATCGACTCAATGGCAACAGGTTTGGTTTTGATTTTTTAATGGCTAATGGTTGTGAGCATTTCCTCATGTATCTGTTAGCCACCTGAATGTCTGCTTTGGTGAAGTGTCTGTTTATATCCTTCGCCCATTTTTTCTATTGGATTATTTGTCTTTTTTTGTTGAGGTGCCGAAATATTCTACAGACTTTAGAGATTAGACCCTTGTCAGGTAAGTCGTAGCCAAAATGTTTTTCCCAGTCTGTAAATTCTGTCTTGACTCTTCTGGCGAAGTCTTTTGATGAGCGTGTTTAATTTTTAGGAGTGCCCAGTTATCTACTCTATCTTCTGGTGTTTATGCATTATTAGTTATGGTTTGTATGTATTTATGCCATGTATTAAGGCCCCGAGTGTTGTCCCTATTATTTCTTCCATGATCTTCATTGTTTTAGGTTTTATATTTAGGTCTTTGGTCCATTTCGAGCTAGTTTTTGTGTATGGTGTGAGGTATGGGTCCTGTTTTCATTTTTTTACAGATGGACACCCAGTTTGGCCAGCACTATTTGTTAAAAAGACTGTCTTTTCCCCATTTAATGGACTTTGGTCCTTTGTCAAAGATCAGGTGACCATAGGTTGATAGATTTACATCTGAGTTCTTGATTCTGCTCCACAATCTATGTGTCTGTTGTTGTACCTGTACCAGACTGTTTTGACTACTGCGGCTGTATAGCAGGTTCTGAGATCAGGTAGTGTGAGGCATCCTACTTTGTTCTTCAATAATGCTTTGCTTATCCAGGGCCTCTTTCCTTTCCATATGCAGTTGATTATTTTTTCCTTCTCATTAAAGAATGCTGTTGGTATTGGAATTGGGATTGCATTGTATCTGAAGATCGATTTGGGTAGAACTGACATTTTCACAATGTTGAGGCTACCTATCCATGAGCATGTTATGTTTTTCCATTTATGTAGGTTTCGTTTGGTTTCTTGCAATAGTGTTTTGTAGTTTTCTTTGTAATAGGTCTTTTACATCCCTGGTTAGATTTATTCCTAAGTGTTTTATCTTTTTAGGGTCTATTATAAATGGTATTGTTTTCTTCATTTCCTTTTCAAAGTTCTCTTTGTTGGTGTATAGGAATCCAACTAATTTTTGTATGTTGATCTTGTATCCTGTTACTCTTCTGAATCTATTAGTTCCAGTAGTTTTCTTGTGGAACCTTTGGGTTCTCTATGTATAGTATCATATCATTTGCAAACAGGGATAGTTTTACTCCCTCCTGTCCAATTTGGATGCCCTTTCTTTTTCTTGCCTTATTACTCTGGCTAGGACTTCCAGCACAATGTTAAATAGGAGTGCGGATAAAGGGCATCTTTGTCTTGTTCCTGTTCTCAGGGGGAATGTTTTCAGCCTCTTTCCACTGAGAATGATGTTGGCTGTTACGTTTTGTATAGATGCCCTTTATTATGTTCAGGAATTTCCCTTCTATTCCTATTTTATTAAGAGATTTTATCAGGAGTGACGGCTGGATTTTATCAAATGCCTTTTCAGTGTTGACTGAGATGATCATGTGATTCTTTCCTTTTGTTCTGTTTATGTGGTGGATTACAGTGATTGATTTTCTAGAGTTGAATCATCTTGGCATAACTTATATGAATCCCACTTGGTTGTGGTCTAAATTTTTTTATTGATATGATGTTGAATTGTGTTGGCTAGAATTTTGTTGATAACTTTTCCATTTATATTCATGAGAGATATTATCTGTAAAAAAATTTTTTTTTTTCTGGTAGTGTCTTTGCCTGGCTTTGGTATCAGGGTTATGCTCACTTCATAGAACGAATTCAAGAGTATTCCTTCCTTTTCTATGCTCTGAAATAGTCTGAGTAGTACTGGTGTGAGTTCTTCTCTGAATACTTGGTAGAATTCTCCAGTGAAGGCCAGGGCTTTTTTTGTTGGGAGTTTTTTATATTACCTGTATAATCTCTTCTCTTGTTATAGGTCCGTTCAGATTTTCTATCTCAGTTTGTGTTAGTTTAGGTAAGTAGTATGTTTCTAGAAATTTGTCCATTTCCTCTAGGTTCTCAAATTTGTTGCAGTACAGTTTTTCATAGTATTCCCTTATGATCCTTTTTATTTCCTTTGGGTCTGTTGCAATGTCTCCCCTCTTATTTCTTATTTAAGTTATTTACTTCTTCACCTGTTTTTCTTGTCAGTTTGGCCAGTGGTCTGCTGATTTTGTTGATCTTTTCAAAGAACCAACATTTGGTCTTATTGATTCTTTCTATTTTTTCCTGTTCTTTAATTATTTCTGCTCTAATCTCTATTATTTCCTTTCTTCCGGTGGCTGTGGGCTTGTTTTGCTGTTCTCTATTTGTTCAAGTCACAGGGCTAACATTTTGATTTTGGCCCATTCTCCTTTTTTGATGTGTGCGTTTATTGATATAAATTGTCTTCTGCACACTTCCTTTGCTGTGTTCCAAAGGTTTTGGTATGATGCGTTTTCATTCTTATTTGATTCTAGGAATTTTTTGATTCCGTCTATTACCCAGTTGCTTTTAAGCAAGATATTATCCAGTTTTCATGTAGTTGGTTTTTTTTTTCCTTGTTCTCTGCTATTGATTTCTACTTTTATGGTGGTATGAGCAAAGAGAATGATTTGTATTACTTCAATGTTTTAGATTTTATTGAGGGTTGTTTTGTGGCCTAAAATGTGGTCTTCTCTGAAGAACGTTCTGTGTGCATTGGAAAATAATGTGTACCTAGCTGCTGTTGGGTAGAGTGTTCTACATATGTCTATGAAGTTAAGTTGGTTGACTGTGGCCTTTAAATCTTCTGTATGTTTGTTGAGTTTCTTTCTAGATGTTCTGTCCTTTAGCAACAGTGATGTGTTGAGGTCTCCTACTAATATTTTGGAACTATCAGTTTCTGCTGTTAGAGTTTGTTTTATGTGTTTTAGAGCCCTGTCCTTGGGTGCGTAGATATTTACTAAGGCTAAGTCTTCTTGGTGGATTGTTCCTTTAATCATTATATAACGTCCTTCCTTGTCTTTTATGGTGAATTTTGCCTTAAAGCCTATTTTATCTGAGATTAGTGCTGCCATTCTTATTCTTCTTTGGTTACTGTTTGCTTGATATATTTTCTCCATCCTTTGATTTTTTAATATATTTATGTCTTTGTGCCTAAGGTGTGTCTCTTGTAGACAGCATGTTGATGAGTTATGCTTTTTTAATCCATTCTGCCGCTCTTTGTCTCTTTAGAGGTACATTTAAGCCATTTACAATCAGTGTGATTATCTACAGATATGAGTTTATTGCTGTGCTTTATTTTTTGTGGTGCTGACGTTTTCTTTTTTCCTCTTTCCTGTGCTGAGCACCTTTTGTTTGTGGATTGTCTTTTCATTTCTTTCATTATTATAGATTTTGTGTTTATGAATCTTTAGGTTTTTCATCTTTTTATTTTGAAGACATATTTGCTACTTTTAAAAAAATGAAATCAGATGAAACACTATTTTACAACCTATTATTTTTCCTCTTCACAATGTGTATTGTACATCTTTACAACAGATTACGTATTTTCTACAACTTAATTTTCAATAGTTGAAAAGGATTCATTGTATGACTGCACCATAGCTTATCTAAATTAATCCTAACTCATGTAATTAATCTCTACTAGAGTACACTGGATCATTTCTGGTTTCTTGCTATTACAAATATTGCTGCAATGAATATCTTTGTAGGTATCTTTCTATGCATGTATAAATACATTACTTTTATAATCAGAAAATTACCTACACAGTATAAGATGCATTATATATTATATAGACAGACAGGCACATATACACACACATGAAAGCAGTGAATTTAGAATGTATGATGACATACAAGAAAATCAACTGTTCTCTTGATGGTAGGTGACCAAAAGAATTCAAGGTTAGAGGAGCCTTGTTCCAGGTAATTCTATGAAAATTAAAGCCAAACCACTGTCCAATTGCAGTTTTGCACCCCAACTCCTCCCCTAGTTCCCCTACCCCACACTGGTCCGGTCCCAAGCCCAGCCTGGGCAAGAATTACCCTAGAATTCTAGCTCTAAGAGACCTTTCAGGTGGTTCTCTATCAGGGTGGTGCCATGTGCCTCTGGGAGTGTTTGGAGGTGAGTACGTAGGCTGGGGGTCACAACGGACCAGAGTGTTCCTGACACTTAGAGAACGAGAGCCAGGGAAGCTGCACATTGAAAACCATTCCACCCAAAATGTCAACAGTGCCTTGTGGACAAACACTAGCCAGGCCCTCATGGTACAGATACGGAAGCTGAGGCCTGGAGAGGGTATGCACCCTGCTGAAACTAGGGTGGGAAAGGAGAAAGCAAAGGCTTCCAGGCTGGCCTGGAATCCCAGGGGCCTCCTCCCAGGGCAGCAGTGGCACTCCACTTCTGGGCTCATTAATAGAGAGAGGCTCCTACCAGGGCCCTCGGGTGATTTCTCCTAATGACAGGATGATCTGCCTTCAGAGGTGGTGTGCCATGGAAACAGTACCAGGCAGGAAAATGAGAAGATTCTAGTGTGACCTAAGACAAATCGATTCATCCTTCTGAGCCTCAGCTTCCTCATCTATTAAACGGAGCTCATATTAACTAGCAAATATGAGACTGGAAGAACTGCTGTATCGTTATATGGTTTCTATTTTTGTTTTAATTGTGTTTTAGGTGAAAGTTTACAGCGCAAATTAGTTTCACATTAAAAAATTTACACACAAATTGTTTTGTGACATTGGTTGCAATCCCCGCAATGTGTCAGCACTCTTTCCCTTCGCTTTTGTTTTTTCAGGCAACTAGACAGATGTGACCACTAACAAAGCAGTACTGGTAATCCTGGGAGCTACTAGTGCTAGGCTCTACTGTGTGCTAGGCTCTGTGCTGTGCACCTGGACTTTTAGGGCAGTTCCCCCATACAGCTCATGTCCTAACTGACCTCTGCTTGGAACTTGAAAGATCTCAAAAGTGTGAAATTTGCTATCTCCAAGCTTCTGATGTTGAGGATCCTTGGCGTTCCTTGACTTATAGAAGTATCATTTCCGTCTCAGCCTCTGTTATCCCATGATGTTCTCCCTGTGTTCTCTGTGTCTCTTCTCCTCTTCTTTAAGAACATTAATCATATTGGATTAGGGCCTACCCGAACGATCCCATCTTAACTTGATTACATCTTCAAAGACCCTATTTCCAAATAAGGTCACACTCACCGGTACTGGCGGTTAGGATTTCAGCATATTATTTGGAGAACACAATTCAAGCTATAACACTCAGGACCGTCACCAGCAGTCATAAATGCTTTAGATCCATGTGCCTACTTGGGGCCCAGCATGTTGCAGAGGAATAGGCCTAAAACAATCACCCGGTCTGCATCCTCAAGTGACAGAATCATCTTCTGTCTTGCAGGGTGCTTACCCAATAAGCTGTCTTTTAAGGTTATAATTAAAAAGTAAAAGGGCTAGAAACTGGAAGGCAGGGAGAGATATACTTAAAGAGACTGAGGAGTAACCACGTATCAGCCACTTGCCTGTAAAGTCTCCATTCTCCTAGAATAGAAAACCCCAGGCAAATGTCTTCAGAACTGCCAGATTGCCTGAATAATCTGGGCCTAAATTGGCAAGCATTTGTAGAGAAATAAAAAAGTGTTGAGAAGTTTGGACTCCTGGATCCAGTAATTATACTTACTACCCGACTATATTTAAAAAAAAATAACCAGAGTTTATTTTTGAAGGTATGAACCCATTATACACTTCTCAACCGTTGAAAATCAAAAACAACGTTAATGACCAAAACAAAACATGATAAGTTTATACAAATTCTGACATACCCATAAGACAGTGTTATAGATTGAATGGTGTCCTCCAAAAATATGTGCTGTAAATCCTAACCCCCATACCTGTGGATGCGATCCCATTTGGGAATAGGATTTTCTTTGTTATGTTAATGAGGCATATCAGTGTAGGACTTCTTAAACCTAACACTTAAAAACCTGTTACCATTGAGTCAATTCTTACTCATAGCAACCCTATAGGACAGTGTAGAACTGCCACATAGAATTTCCAAGGAGTGCCTGGTGGATTCAAACTGCTGACCTTTTAGTTAGCAGCCACAGCTCTTAATCACTATGCCACCAGGGTTTCTAAAAAAAAAAAAAAAACACTTACGAGATATAAAAGGAGAAGATTAGGCAGAGAAGCAAAACGGGGAAGACAGATGCCACGGGGAGCTCTCCAATGAACCGAGGAACTGAAGCTCAAAGAGACAAGGATTTTCCCCCAGAGCATCAGAAAGAGAGCCTTTCCCTAGAGCTGGTACCCTGAACTTGGACCTCTAGCCTCCTAAATTATGAAAAAATAAATTTCTATTAGTTAAAGCCACCCACTTGTGGTGTTTCTATTACAGCAGCGCTAAATAACTAAGACACAGCATCTCATGCCTCCAGTAAGAAATCTTGTTTTTAAAGGGCTTGGAATGGTGTGAGAAATCACATAGAATGTTAAGCAAAACAGTAAGTACTACAATTGTTTATACGTGCTGATCTTAACGATGTAAAAACACATGACTATGTTAAAAAAAAAAAAGTGTGAAATTCTCCTCCCAGCTTCAGAAAAGGACCTCTGGTTGTCCGGAGGTACACAGGTTGTCTGGAGAAGGTGGGACACTATCTTGCAGTAACTGCTCTGAAACATTACTTGGCCCAGGAAAGAAATCTAAATTCGCTGGGTGCTGTGCTGGGGAGTCCCTGGGCTGTACAAATGGTCAAGGCGCTCAGCTGCTAGCCAAAAGGGAAGAGATTCGAGTTGACCCAGAGGTGCCTCCCAAGAAAGGCCTGATGATCTACTTCCAAAAATCGGCCACTGAAAACCCCATGGAGCACAGTTCCACTCTGACTCACACGGGGTTGCCATGAGTCGGAGTTGACGCAACAGCAAGTGGCATACGTGGTACACCGTGTGCTGCACACCCACTAGATGCACTGCACGTCTTATCACACTTACTTGTTACACCAACTCTATGAGGAATTGAAGAGACTGAGGCTCAGAAAGGTTAAGCTATTAGTCTAAATTAGGGTCAACAAACATTTTCTGTAAAGGGCCAGAAAATAAATAATTTAGGCTTTGTGGGTCCTACCGTCTCTGTCACAAATAGCTCTGCTATTGTACAAAAGCAACCACAGACAAGAGATAAGCAAACAACCATGGCTGTGTTCCAATAAAACTTACAGACACTAAAAAATAAATTAATTAAAAAAGGTTAAGCGAGGTCACCCAACTGTCAAGTGGTAGACCCCAGACGAGAACACAGAACTTCGACCTTCCAAAGTCCGCACTTCATTTAGAACTCCCACTGTCTCAAAAAACCTGTTGCTGTCGCGTCGATACTGACTCATTGCAACCCCACAGTCTCAGGGTGGCAGATATGCTCCCCTTCTCTCTCTGCAAAAAATGGATTCCCATCAGCCAGTTGAGAATTGCTCCTCACCCACCTGGAGCTAGAACTTGGGCTTTACCTGGCAACTATCAAATGACTCTCAGAGGAAGTTTGAAAGCCTACACAGAAGTAAATATTTAACACAAGAAGAAGCAAATGCCCAGGAGCAGAGAGGAACTAACCCTGAGTGCCTCTGAGCGACAACGCTTTATATGTTTCACCCCAATTATCACAATAACCCTGTGAGGAAGGTCTATTGTTAGCCCCATCATACGGATTAAATAACTGAGGTCTGAATAGTTAAATATGTTTCTCTAGGTCATACAGCTCAGAAGTCTCAGGGCCAGGATTTTAACTGGGTCTTCCTGCATCTAGAACCCCCACTTTACTCGGCTCAACCTGCGGCTTCTCTGCTAGACCCACTCTACTCAGAACCACAGATGCTATCTCCCATGAGGTGGGGCACTTGCCTGGGACAATGATCTGCTAGAGCAATTCTCTAGTGGGTCCCTGGGTTGCATAAGGATATGAGAGGTGTGCCTCCAGGGACCCAAGCGGGTCCCAGGAAGATAGGAAGAGGCAGACAGACCAACACCTAGTCTCCTGGGCCCCCTCCACAGCTCCACCAGGTGGCAGATTCAGGGCCCCCAGGAGGGAGGAGGACTTTCCAAAACAGAACAACAGGCCTCAGCAGGTGCCCACACCATGGCTCCCAGGCCCGGCAGCGCTGTTTGTGTAAATACTCACGCACTCAACTCTCTTCTTCCTCCTTCAATTGCCTTCCTGGTTTTCTCAACTGGATAAGCCAACTCATTTTGAAACTTGATGCCCCGTCTGCCTTGGTCCCATCCTCTGCTAGGTTCTGAGTGGTGTGGAATTCTGGTCACCAGGTCAGCACCCTCCAGATTTAGGGTGTGTATAGGGTTAACCTGGTTACCTGAGTGGCATAACCAGTTAGCTCGACTACTAACCAAAAGGTTGGCAGTTCAAACCTACCCAGAGGGGCCTGGCGATCTGCTTCTGAAAGGTCACAGCCTTGAAGACTCTACGGAGCACAGTTCTACTCTGGACACGTGGGGTTGCCATGAGCCAGAATCCACTTGATGGCATTTCTTTTTTTTTAATGGGGTTAATGTGTTTGGCTGCTAACTGAAAGGTTGGAGGTTTGAATCCACTCAGAGGCACTTCAGAAAAAAGGCCTGGCATTCTGCTCCTGAAAACTCAGCCATTGAAAACCCTGGGGAACATGGTTCTGCTCAGACACACGTGGGGTTGCCATGAGTTGGTATCAACTCCACAGCAAATGGTTTAGTTTTTTTTTTTTTTTTTTATGTGTGTTGGGGGTGGGCGGGGAGGGCACCATGGGAAATAAGATCCCCACTGGGTGCATCTCAGCCTGCAGCTGCTGGGGCCCTTCCACCATCCCTGTCCACTCGTGACTTCCCTGCTCAGACCAGCCCTCAGCCCAGGCAGCTCTAACAACCTCCCAGGTGATGCTGATCTTGCCACTGAGCACTTTGGGCAGCAAGTATCTAGGGCAGGGGTTCTCAGGGCGTGGTCCCCAGACCAGCAGCATCAGCTGAGACCCTTGTTAAAAAAAAAAAAAAATCAAACGGATGCTGTTGAGTCAATTCTGACTTACAGCTGTCCTATAGGACAGAGGAGAACTGTCCCATAGGGTTTTCAAGGAATGCCTGGTAGATTCGAACTGCCAACCTTTACGGTTAGCAGCTGAACTCTTAACTACTCACTGTACCACCAGGGCTCCAGTACCCTTGTTAGACATGCAAATTCTCAGACTTCCCTCCAGACCTAATGTCCATGGAAGGCAGTGCCACCCCCAGTTGAGAACCATTGGGTTACACTGAGCCTTGGGAATTGTACATGACCTGTGGCCCAGGATTCTGAATCTCTGGGGGTCAGTCCCAGTCATCTGTGTTAACAAGCCCTAAGACCCACTCATCCATCTTGTAAGCCCCCAACCCCCAACCCATCAGCTCAAAGCTCTTAGGGAATTGGGTGTGGTGATATGGGAGAGCTCTGGACAGTGAGAGCCAGCCTAGCTCTGTCCTTGCTATGTGATCTGAAGCAGGTCCCTGCCTTCCCCAAGCTTCAGAGCCCTCAAGTGGGAATGCTGAGGGGGTATCCTTTCTGCCAGAGGCTGTCTGCCATGGGTTGAATTCAGTCCCCACAAAAAGGTGTGTGTATCAACTTGGTTAGGCCATGATTCCCAGTACTGCGTGGGTGTCCTCCATTCTGTGAATGTAGTTTTATGTTAAGAGGATTAGGGTGGGATTGTAATACCACCCTTACTCAGGTCACCTCCCTGAGCCACTGTGTAGGGAGTTTCCCTGGGATGTGGCCTGCACCACCTTTTATCTCGCAAGAGATAAAAGGAAAGGGAAGCAAGCAGAGTTGGGGACCTCATACCACCAAGAAAGCAGCACCAGAAGCAGAGTGCGTCCTTTGGACTCGGGGTCCCTGGGCCTGAGAAGCTCTTCTGCGAGGGAAAGGTTGAGGACAAGGTCCTTCTTTTAGAGTCGACAGAGAGAGAAAGTCTTCCCCTGGAGGTGACACCCTGAATTTCAACTTGTAACCTACTAGGACTGCGAAAGAATAAATTTCTCTCTGTTAAAGCCATCCCCTTGTGGTATTTCTCTTACAGCAGTACGAGATGACTAAGACAATGTCTTTGCACCATGTGTTTCTGTTCCAACCCTCATCACTGTCCCTGCAGGTCTCCATTATGGGGCTCGACAGTGGTGCAGCTTCTTGTGTATGTAATTAAACGTTCCTTAAAGATACACAGGTAACCACAGGTCAATTTTCTATTTAACTATCAGAGAAGGATGATAACAGGTAGCAGAGTTAAGCACAGTCAAAGTGGTACCCCCAAAAAAGAGACCATCTCTCTGTTGTCACTTTCTCTCTGAATCTCTATATCTGTGCATCCTTCTACTGACAGAGATGCCAGCAGAGGCGTCTGAGATGATAACCAGGGCCAACACTGGGCGTGCATCTCCAGGTAATGAGATTGGAAGCACTTTCTAGCTTCCAATTTATTATTAATTCAATTTATTGAATTTTTTATGAGTGCCCTGGATTGAATTGTGCCCCCCAAAATATCTGTCAATTTGGTTAAGTCATGATTCCCTCGTATGACTGTATGATTGCCTACCATTTTATCTTCTGATGTGATTTCCTATGTGTTGTAAATACTATCATTGTGATGTAATGAGATGGAATAGTGGCAGTTATATGGATGGGATCTACGGGATTAAATAGTGTCTAAGCCAATCTCTTCTGAGATATAAAAGAGAGAAGCGAGCAGAGAGACATGGGAACCTCACACGAAGAAAGCAACGCCAGGAGCAGAGCGCGTCCTTTGGACCTGAGGTTCCTCTGCTGGGATGCTCCCAGACCAAGGGCAGACTGATGATAAGGACCTTCCTCCAGAGCCGACAGAGAGACAGAAAGCCGTCCCCCTGGAGCTGGTGACTGAATTTGGACTTCTAGCCTACTGGACTATGAGAGAATAAACTCTTTGTCAACGCCATCCACTTGCGGTATTTGTTATAGCAGCAGTAGATGACTAAGACAATGTGCATGTACTATTTTTCGTCAAACAACAAAAATCATTACTAGAAAAACAGCATTACATGCATAGCATTTAGGAATGCAGAAGTAAACATGAGAAGAAACCAGTAAAAGAGTTAAAAGTGATTGTCTCTGGGGCTGAATTGAAAAGGAAGATGGAAGCAGAGGACACCTGTGTGTTTTATTTTGATGAAAAAAAAAACAAACGTATTAAAAATAAAACAATGTTCACGGCAGCATTACTCACAATAGCCAAAAGGTGGGAACAACCTAAATGTCCATCAACAGATGAATGGATTAACAAAAGGTGGTACATCCACACAATGGAATATTATTCACTCATAAAACAAGATGCAGTTCTGATACATGCTACGATATGGATGAACCCTGAAAATATGCTAAGTGAAATAAGCCAGATACAAAACGACAAATACTGTGTGATCCCATTTATATGAAATATCAAGAACAGGAAAATACATAGAGACCAAAGTTTATTAGTGCTTGCCAGGGCAGGTAGGAGGGGGAAAGAGTTACTGCTTTGGGAACACTGAGCTTCTGTTAAGGCTGATGGAAAAATCTGGAAACAGACAGTGGTGATGGCTGCATGACATGGTGAACATAATCAGTGTTGCCAAGTTGTACATATGAAAACGGCTGAAGGGGCAAATGTTTTGTTATGTTTTAATACAATAAAAAATATACAACGAGAGAGGAGACATTAAAAAAAATTAAGGTTTCAATCTATGTGACTGTCATGGATTGAATTGTGTCCCCCCAAAATATCTGTGAACTTGGCTAGGTCATGATTCCCTTGTATGATTGTCTACTGCTTTATCTTCTGATGTGATTTCCCTATGTGTTGTAAATCCTATCACTATAATGTAACAAAATGGATTAGCGGCAGTTATACTGCTGAGGTCTTTAAGATTAGATAGTATCTTATGCCAATCTCTTTTGAGATATGAAAGACAGAAGCAAGCAGAGAGACATGGGAACCACATACCACTGAGAAAACAGTGCCAGGAGCAGAGCACGTCCTTCGGACCTGAGGTTCCTACGCTAAAATGCTCCCAGACCAAGGGAAGACTGATGACAAGTTCCTTCCTCCAGAGCTGACAGAGAGAGAAAGCCTTCGCTCTGAAGCTGGTGACTGAATTTGGACTTCTAGCCTGCTGGACTATGAGAGGATAAACTTTTCTTTGTTAAAGCCACCCACTTGTGATATTTCTGTTATAGAAGTACTAGATGACTAAGACAGTGACAGATTTACCATTTTACACATGGGGATGATATAGGGTCTTCCCCCGTCACACCTCTCTCACTTGGATTCTCCTGATTGGTAGCAAGTGCAGAGAGCCTAGACCCAGGTTTCCCCACCTCGGCACTAGTGGCAGTTTGGGCCGGATCCCTGTTTGTTTAGAGCGTGGTCTTGTGCACTGGAAGATGTCAAGTAGCATCCCCAGTCTCTACCCACTAGCTGCCAGGGGTACCCTCCCCCAGTTGTGACAACCAAAAATGTCTGCCTGACATCCCTGGAGGGCAACATTCCCTGGTTTAGAAGCACTGGGTTAGACTGAACTATGGGGATTGTACATGACCTGTGGCCCAGGGCAGGGGTGGGGAAGGACCGTGAACATCCTGGGAGGCCCTGGGCGTCCCCTACCCTGGGTGTCCTTCACTCCCGCAGCTACCACTTACCCAGCCTGATATCGCCCTCGAGGGTCATCAGCACATTGCCAGCTTTCAGATCTCGGTGGATGATCCTCTTGCCATGGAGGAAGTTGAGGGCTTCCAGCATCTGGCGGCAAATGACCTGAATCTGGGGCTCAGTGAGGCCTCTGTCCAGCTCTAGAAAGAGACAGGAGGACCATTAGACACTTGTCAATTCAGCAAACACACACTGCAGGCAACTGAATGTCAGCTTCAGCCAAGTACAAGAAAGAAAAAAGCTGCCAACATTACTGAGCATTTACTGTGTACCAGGTTTGCTTCTAAGCACTTTACGTGTATTGGTCCATTTCTTTCTCACAACGACCCCATGAAGCAGGTGCGAAGGTTAACCCCATTTTACAGATGAGAAAACTGAGGATCAGAGAGGCTCAAGGACACAGGTGGGAAGTCACAGATCTGAGATTCAAACCAGGTGATGTGGCTGCAGAGGTCAGGCTGGTAAACACCACCCAACTGAGATTCAAAAATTTGTTCTGTCAGTAGGCTCCCTGGGTGGCACAATCAGTTAACCACTTAACCTCTAACCAAAAGGTTGGTGGTTCGAATGCATCCAGAGGTGCCTCAGAAGAAATGCCTGATAATCTGCTTCTGAAAGGTCACAGCCTTGAAAACCCTATGGAGCAATTCCACTCTGCATGCATGGGGTCGCCATGACTTGGAACCAACTCAGCAGCAACTGGTTTGGTTTTGATTTGGTTCTGTCAGCAGGCACTCAGTGAGTGCTCACAACGTTCCAGGTTCCACGCGTGGGGCAGTGGTTGACATGGAACAGTGATCAGTGCTTGGGACAGAGCGGGGGACAGGTGCGTGGAAGCATGGGCAGAGTCTCCTCTGTCTGCAGGAACTGCGAGGCTTCCCAGAGAAAAGCACACTTGAGCTGTGTATCGAAGGAACAACAGGGCTTGATAGGAGAAAAAGATGGGCATAAGCAAAGGCCTGGTGGCTGGAAAAGGCTGGAGTTCAAGAAATGGTCAATTGGCTGGGGTGATGGCACCCATGAGATATGAGAGGGCAGGATACGCCAGAAGGACCAGTCACCAGGGACTCTCGGGTGCTAGTCAGGGAGAACATACACACACGTGCTCATACCACTCGGTACCCCTCAGAGACCGTGGTGCCTTCTCTGAGGAAGTGACACTCGGGCTTAGGCCTGAAAAAATGAGCACGAGAGGAGGGGGCAGATGGGACAAGGGTATTCCATGCAGAGGGAGTACAAAGAACCCTGGTGTGGCTGGAGGCGAAGGAGAAGGGGAAAGACAGGTCAGAGATTGGTAGGGCCAGCTTCTGCAGGACCTCATGGAGGCTGCATTTTATCTGAAATACTACGGGCAGTCTGTGAGATATTCTAAGCAAAGCAGAAACACATCTGATTTATATCTTGAAAAACTCCCCTCTAGGTGCATACAGGGTAGCTATGAGTTGGAATCAACCTGACAGCAATGGGTTTTTGGTTTAGCTACATAGAGTGACGAGACTGCAGGGGAGCAGGAGGTCAACCTGGACCTGATGGTAGTCAAGGTGGAGAGGAGGAAGGAGTCCTGATCCCAGGGATCAATCAGTAGCTGCTGAGTCGACCCTGACTCATGGCAACCCCATATGTGTCGGAGTAGAACTATGCTCCATAGGGTTTTCGATGGCTGAATTTTCAGAAGTAGATCACCTGGCCTTTCTTCTGAGGCACCTCTGGGGGAGTCAAACCTCCAAACTTTTGGTTAACACCAGTTTTGTTAACCATGTGCACTACCAGAGACTTCTGGTCCCAGGAATTTAGGAAGGAGAAATGACAGAATGTGGGGCCCCCTGGATGGGACAGGAGAAGGGGGTGAGAAGACATCCTTGTGGTCAAGTGTCCAACATAATCATCATGATTATTTATTTTTTCAACCTAAGGCCCCTATGCTGAGGCGGCTTCCATCACCCTCCACCTGCTGTGTTTTCAGGCCTCATGCTCTAAAGTTGCTTGCTGCTCCGAGGCCTGTCTCTGACCAGAACACTGGGACAGACAGCACCTCCTGGATCTCTCCTGTAGGCACTAGACCAGGAATCCACAAGGCTGAGCTCCTCATGCTAGATCCCCCAGGGGTGATAAAAATAAACATGCCAGCCAGGGCTGCAGGCACCAATTCCAGCACCCTGGGAAGCCAGACCACAGAGGACAAGAGCCTTGCTCCAGGGTCTGCAAGCTACTCCTCTCTGTGGCCTCATCCTTAATCTCCATGCCCCCAGCCAGGGGCCAGGCTCAAAGCCTACATGGACTTTGGGGTCACAGTGACCGAGTTTGAACCCAGGTGTTACCTCTCACTAGCTATATGTTTTTGGTAAGTCACTCAACCTCTCTGGGTCTTCATTTCCTGTAAAATGGGCATGACTATAAGCATTGCAGGCAGGGCGCCAGCAATAAAGGCATATTAAGTTTTCAACACGATACCAAAAAAACCAGTTGCCGTGGAGCTTAATAATTCATGGTGACTGTATGTGTATTAGAGTAGAACTTGCTCCACAGGGTTTTCAATGGCTGATTTTTCAGAAGTAGACTGCCAGGCTTTTCTTCAAAGACACCTCTGGATGGACTCAAAAGTGCAACCTTTTAGTTAGCAGCTGAGCATGATTAGTCATTTGCACCAACCAGGGACTCCTCAGCATAGTAAGTGATCAATAAAAGTGATCATTGTTGCGTTGCCTCCAAGATGGGTCCAAAACTGAGTTATCCGCAGCTATCTAAAAAGAATATTGAATACCATGGGACTTCCAAAAGAACTAACAAACCTGTCTTAGAAGAAGTACAGCCAGAATGCTCCTTAGAAGCAAGGATGGTGAAACTATGTCTCACATACTTTGGACATGATATCAGGAGGGACCAGTCCCTGGAGAAGGACATGATGCCTGGTAAAGCAGAGGGTCAGCAAAAAAAAAGGAAGACCCTCAATGAGATGGATTGACACAGCAGCTGCAACAATGGGCTCAAGCATAACAGTGATCGTGAGGATGGCACAGGACAGGGCAGTGTTTCATTCTGCTGTACATAGGGTCGCTATGAGTCGGAACTGACTCAGCACATAACGACAACAACATTTAAAAAATGGCAAAATGGGTCTCGCTCAATTCTGATTTATTCATACGAACGAGACAGTAATAATAAAGATGATGATGACGATGATCTAATAGTCATCATCTTTTGAGCCCTTTCAATGCACCAAGCACAGGGCTATGGGCTTGGGTGCATTATTTCATTTAAACCTCACAACGACCCACTGTGTTAAGTATGATAAATTTTTTCTTAAAGTCAAGTTTATTGAGGCAGAATTTACAGAGTCAAATTCACTCCTTCTACAGTGGGAGAAAACGGAAAACACAAAGAAGATCATTGAAGATTTTCTGACGGAAAACTTCCCTAATATCATGAAAGACAAAAAATCAACTATCCAAGAAGCTCAATGAACCCCATACAGGATAGACCTCAAAAGAAAAACACCAAGACATAATCACACATGCTAAAGACAAAGAAAGAATCCTGAGAGCAGCTCGAGAAAAATGAAAAGTCACATACAGAGAGGAAACAATAAGACTACACTCTGATTACGTGGCAGAAACCACAGAGGCAAGAAGGCAACGGGATGACATAAATAAAATCTTGAAAGAAAAACAACTGCCAACCAAGAATAATATATCCTGCAAAACTCTCACTCATATGTGATGGCAAAATTAGGACATTTTCAGACAAACAGAAATTAAACCAAACCAAATTTACAAGAATCATTAAAGGGAGTCATCCTTTGGTTATACAACCAACAACCTCAATCTAACACATAAGAAAGCAGCCAGATACCAACGTAGATAATGAGCTTTCAAGGATAAAACAAAACTAAAAAATTTGCAAGAGGAAACCGGAGACATCAATCTGTAAATGACAACATCAAAACAATAAAAGAGGGAATAGACGGTGTAGGTATAGAGCTTTCAAATGGAGAGGAAGCCAAGGCATTATCAAGTAATAAAAGACTAGTTTAAACTTAGGAAAATTCAGGTAAATTTCAAGGTAACCACAATGAAAGTTAACAAACCTACTCATCAAAATAAAGAAGAAAAACATAAAGTCTCAGTAAACACAACATTTACCAAAATGAAAGAAATGGAAAAAAACAAACAACCAAAAGGAATTCAGTACAGATGAGTAAGAGGAACAAAGAAAACATCAGCACCACAAAAAAAAAAAAGCACTACAAAATGACAGCAATGAACTCACACCTATTAATAATCACACTGAATGTAAATGGCTTAAATGCATCCATAAAGAGATAAAGAGTGACAGAACAGATTTTAAAAAACGACACACTTTAGAAGTAAAGACATAAATTTATTAAAAATCAAAGGAAGGAAAAAAAACATATCAAGCAAACAGCTACCAAAAAAAAGCAGGAGTGGCAATGCTAATCTCAGATAAAACAGACTTTAAAACAAAACCTACCATAAAAGACAAAGAAGGGCATTATATAATGATTAAAGGAACAATCCACCAAGAAGACATAATCTACGTACCCAATGACAGGACTCCAAAATACATAAAACAAACTCTAACAGCAATGAAAAGAGAAAATGACAGTTCCACAATAATAGTAGGAGACTTCAACGCACCACTCTTGGTAAAGGACAGAACATCTAGAAAGAAACTCAGCAAAGATACAAAAGATCTAAAGGCCACAATCAACCAACCTGACCTCATAGACATATACAGAATACTCCACCCAACAGCAGCAAAGTACACATTCTTTTCCAAGGCACATGGAATGTTCTCCAGAACAGACCACATCTTAGGCCACAAAGCAATCTTCAATAAAATCCAAAACATCAAAATAATACAAAGCATTCTCTCTGCTCACAATCCCCTCAAAGTAGAAATTAACAGGAAGAGCAAGGGGGAAAAAAAAAACATGGAAACTGAATAACACCCTGCTAAAAAACCACTGGGTAATAGAAGAAATCAAAGGTGGAATCACAAAATTCCTAGAATCAAATGAGAATGAAAACATATTATACAAAAAGCTCTGGGACACAGCATAGGCAGTGCTCAGAGGTCAATTTATAGCAATAGATGCACACATCAAAAAAGAAGGGACAAAATCAAAACATTAGCTACACAACTCAAACAAACAGAGAACAGCAAAAGAAGCCCACAGCCACCAGAAGAAAGGAAATAAAGGTCAGAGCAGAAATAAATGAAATAAAGAATAGTAAAACAATAGACAGAATCAAAAAGACTAAAAGTTGATTCTTTGAAAGGATCAACAAAATTGACAAACCACTGGCCAAAGTGACAAAAGAAAAACAGGAGAGGATGTAAATAACCCAAATAAGAAATGAAATGGGGACAGTACAACAGACCCAACTGAAATATAAAGAATCATAACAGAGTACTATAAAAAACTATACTCCAATAAATTTGAAAATCTAGAGGAAATGGACAAATTTCTACAAACATAATACCTACCCAAACTAACACAAACCAAAGTTGAAAATCTGAACAGACTCATAACAAGAGAAGAGACTGAAAAGGTAATAAAAAAAAAAACCTCCCAACAACAACAAAAAGCCCTGGCCCAGGTGGCTTCACTGGAGAATTCTACCACTATTCTACACTATTTCAGAACATAGAAAAGGAACGGATACTTCCGAATTCATTCTATGAAGCCAGCATAACCCTGATACCGAAACCAGGCAAAGACACCACAACAAAACAAAATTACAGACCAATATCTCTCATGAATATAGATGTAAAAATTCTCAACAAAATTCTAGCCAACAGAAGTCAGTATCATATCAAAAAACAATATGCCATGACCAAGTGGGATTCATACCAGGTATGCAAGGATGGTTCAACATTAGAAAATCAATCAACATAATTCACCACATAAATAAAATAATCACACGATCATCTCAATTAATGTAGAAAAGGTATTAGACAAAGTCCAACACCATTCCTGATAAAAACCCTCAATCAAATAGGTATAGAAGGGAAATTCCTCAACATAATAAAGGGTATCTATACAAAACCAACAGCGAATATCATTCTTAATAAAGAGAGGCTGAAATCATTTCCCTTGAGAACAGGAAAAGACAATGATGCCCTTTATCACCACTCCCATTTAACATTGTGCTGGAAGTTCTAGTAAGAGCAATAAGGCATGAAAAAGAAATAAAGGGCACCCGAATTGGTAATGAAAACGTAAAACTGTCCCTACTTGTGGATGATATGATACTATACATAGAAATCCCAAAAGACTCTAAGAGAAAACTGCTAAAACTAATAGGAAGAGTCAGAAGAATAGCTGGATACAAGATAAATATACAAAAATCAGCTGGATTCCTACACACCAATAAAAAGAACTTTGAAAAGGAAATGAAGAAAACAATACCATTTATAATAGTCCCTAAAAAGATAAAATACTTAGGAATAAATCTAACCGGGAACATAAAAGACCTATACAAAGAAAACTACAAAACCCTATTGCAAGAAACTAAAAGAAACCTACATATATGGAAAAACATACCATGCTCATGGATAGGTAGACTCAATATTGTGAAAATGTCAGTTCTACTCAAAGCAATCTACAGATACAATGCAATCTCAATCCAAATACCAAGAGCATTCTTCAATGAGATGGAATAACTAATCATTAACTTTAAATGGCGAGGAAAGAGGCCCCGGATAAGTAAACCACTACTGAAGAAAAAGAATAAAGTAAGGAGGGCTCGCACTAACCCTACTAACTGACCACTACTATAAAAACCTGGCCTCAGACCCTACGATACAGTTACAGTAGTCAAAACAGCCTGGTACTGGTACGAATGACAGCTACATTGACCAATGGAAAAGAACTGAGAATCCAGATGTAAATCCATCCACCTATGTTCACCTGATCTTTGACAAAGGCCCAAAGTCCGTTAAACGAGGAAAAGACAGTTTTTCTAACAAATGGTGCTGGCAAAACTGTATGCCCATCTGCAAAAAAACAAAACAGGACCCATACCTCACACCATACACAGAAACTAATTCAAAATCGATCAAAGACCTAAATATAAGACCAAAAACTATAAAGGTCATAGAAGAAAAAATAGGGTCAACTCTAGAGGCCCTAATACACAGCATTAACAGGATATAAACCATAATTAACAATATACAAACACCAGAAGATAAGCTAGATAATCGGGATTTTCTAAAAATTAAACATTCATGCTCATCAAAAGACTTCACCAAAAGAGTAAAAAGGCAACCTACAGACTGGGAAAAAAAAATTGGCTATGACAAATCCAACAAAGACCTAATCTCTAAAATCTATAGGGAAATCCAACAGCTCTACAACAAAAACACAAATAACCCCATTAAAAAATGGCCAAAGGCTATGAACAGATACTTCATCAAAGAAGACATTCAAGTGGCTAACAGACACATGAGGAAATGCTGGTCATCACTAGCCATTAGAGAAATGAAAATCAAAACCATAACGAGATACATCTCACCCTGACATTATTGGCATGAATTAAAAAAAAAAAGAAAATAACGAATGTTGGAGGCTGCAGGGAGATTGGAGCTCTTATGCACTGCTGGTGAGAATGCAAAATGGTACAACCATTTTGGAAAGGGATATGGTGCGTCCTTAAAAAGCTAGAAATAGAAATATCATATGATCCAGCAATCCCACTCCTAGAAATATATCCTAGAGAAATAAGAGCTGTCACACTAACAGACATATGCACACCTATGTTCATTGCCGCATTGTTTACAATACCAAAAAGATGGGAACAACCTAGGTGCCCATCAACAGATGAATGGATAAACAAACTATGGTACATACACACGATGAAGTATTATGCAACAATTAAGAACAATGATGAATCTGCGAAGCATCTCACAACGTGGATGAATCTGGAGGGCATTATGCTAAGTGAAATAAGTCAATCACAAAAGGACAAATATTGTATGAGACTGCTTCTATAAAAACTCATGAAAAGGTTTACACACAGAAAGAAACAATCTGATGGTTATGAGGAGAGGAGAGGCAGGGATGGAAAAACACTAAATAGGCAATAGATAAGTGGTAGCTTTGGTGAAGAGTAGGACAGTACACGACAATGGGGAAGCCAGCACAACTTGTCCAAGACAAGGTCGCGGAAGCTCCATAGACACATCCAAACTCCCTGAGGGACCAACTTACTGGGCTGAGGGCTGTGGGGACCATGATCTTAGGGAACATCTAGCTCAGTTGGCATAACATAGTTTATAAAGAAAATGTTCTACATTCCACCTTGGTAAGTAGCATCTAGGCTCATAAAAGCTTGTGAGCGGTCATCTAAGATATTCCACTGGTGTCACCCTGTCCGGAGCAAGGGAGAAAGAAGAAAACCAAAGACACAAGGGAAAGATTAGTCCAAAGGACTAAGGGACCACAACTACCACAGCCTACACCAGCCTGAGTCCAACACAACTAGATGGTACCCAGCTACCATCACCAACTGCACAGACAGGGATCATGCTAGAGGGTCTTGGACAGAGCTGGAAAAAAATGTAGAACAAAATTCTAACTCATAAAAGACCAGACTTACTGGTCTGACAGAGACTGGAGAAACCCCGACAGTATGGCTCCCGGACACCCATTTAGCTCAGTAATGAAGTCACTTCTGAGGTTCACCCTTCAGCCAAAGATTAGACAGGCCAAATAAAACAAAATGAGACTAAAGGGGCACACCAGCCCAGGGGCAAGGACGAGAAGGCAGAAAGAGCAAGAAAGCTGGTAATGGGGAACCCAAGGTCGAGATGGTGAGAGTGTTGACATGTCGTGGGGCTGGCAACCAATGTCACAAAACAATACATGCATTAACTGTTTAATGAGAAATTAGTCTGCTCTGTAAACCTTTATCTAAAGTACAATAAAAAAATTCTAAAAAAAAAAAATGTGCTCTTTCGAGGTGTAAACGCCTGTGAATTTTGGCACCTCCATAATTGAGATGTAGAATGTTTCCACCGCCCCCCAAAACTCCCCTGGGCTCTTCCATTCCTCCCTAGCGCTTTAAGCAATCGTTAATTTGATTTCTGTCCCTATAGTTTTGCCTTCTTCTAGAATATACTGTAATTGGAATCATACAATATATAGCTTTGAGTCCAATAAATTTTTAAGATTAATTTTTAATTACAGAGTCATACGTGAATACTTTCTCCTTATAATAAGAAACTACAACACCACAGATGAGTCTAAGTCCCCTCTGGCACCATATCCGATCCGGGCCCCTCGGCTCTCGCCTGTAGGAGGCTGAGATTCAAAATGTTTATCAGGTGATGAGGCCTGGGCACCAACGTGATCAGAATGGACACTGAGAATTAACAACATGAAAGGGCCATGCAGACCTAACCCACCAAAACCCACTGCCATTGAGACCTGCCGCAGGGATATCATCCCTTTCCCAGAGAGGGCTAGCCCAGAGCCCTACAGCTAGTGACAGGGATCCTGGGGTACATCTTGAGCCCCTGTTACCCCAAGCCTAGGCTGTTAATGCTACACAACCCTACAGGTCAAGGGGGAGATGGACCACCAACAGGAAGCCCCCCTAAGCAGGGCAGGCATCTGTGGAAGAGTTAACTCCTAATCGCAGAGCTGCCACCAGGACCTGGCTCTGATCTTGTTGGGTCTCCCCATCCCAGCTTCTCTTCTCATGCCTTGATTTCCAGAATGTGGATGGCAATTTTCTTTAATTGCTGCTATGAACAGGGAGAAAATCACTGGGGGCTGGAATAGCCAGTTCCGCTAGGAGAACTGAGACAGGACACCACAGAGTGAATTTGTCTGCTGGCTGAGCCACAGCCCAGGGTCATGTCCCAGGTATGAGTGAGGGCGAGGATCTGGTACACTGAAAAGCCTCTTCCACTTCTGATACCCTCCCCAGGCCTCATTCCACTAAGATGCACACTGGGGCAGCAGAGCCTGATAGCAGGCTCTCATTCTCCTCTACTTCTTGAGTATCAGAACACATGGCTACCTAGCTAGAAGGCCACATTTCCCAGCACCCCTGCCAGCTACGTGTTACTGTGTTCTAGCCAATGAGGCAGAAGTGGAAGTGTCACATAGGCTTCTAGGAAATCGTCTCAAAAAAGTAACGATGGGCTAGGGGTGCGGTTGTCCTACCCTTCCTTCTTCTATCCTTCTGCTTGGAATTCAGATGTGATGGCTGGAGCTCCCATAGCCACCCTACCACCAAGAGCAGAAAACCAGCCCGAGTATGGGACCAACACAGAGGAAAGTGGGGACAAGGACAAGAGTTTGGAGAAGGAAGCCGAGTTCTTATGAAAAATTTTGGGGTTAGATCAAGCTGCACCTGACACCAGACACCTTTGAACTTTTCAGTTATAGGTACAAATAAATCTTCCTCCCATCACCCTTCCCTTTTTATTCTTACCTAAACCAGTTTGAATAGTCGTTGGCCCTGTATAACCTAAAGAATCCTAACTCGTACAAAACCGACATTTTTTATTTCATTGGATTCTACCCAGAGCAATAATAATCTTCAAAGGCAGTGTCTGCTGAGAGAAGGTACAACCAAGGGCTATATAATACATGCCCTATATCTTTTTCTGTGCTATCATTTACCCACCTGGGAACTCTGGGAGCGGTAAGAGGCTTGGCAAGAAAGGTTTGTGTTTCCAGAATTTCTACAGCTCAGGATTTGAGACATTCCTGAGATAAAACCACTAGCTGCCACCAAGATGATTCTGACTCACGGCAACCCCACGTGTGTCACAGTAGAACTGTGCTCCACAGGGTTTTCTTTTTTTAATTTATTAATTTTGTTGTTGTTGAGAAAATACACACAGAACATACACCAATTCAACAGTTTCCACATGTACAATTCAGTGACACTGATTATATCCTTCAAGTTGTACAGCTATTCTCGTTCTCCTTTTCCCAGTTGTTCTCCCCATTAACATAAACTCACTGCCTCCTAAGTCTACTATCGAATCTTTTGAGTTGCTGTTGTCAATTTGATCTCACAGGGATAGTATTTAAAAAAGCAAAATGTCATAAGGCAGACTTTTTTACTAGTTAAGCTAAACTGTTGTTTAGTTTTAAGAAGACTTCAAGGGATATGTTTGGTTTAAGGTTTAAAGATAATCTCAGAGCAAAAGTTTCAGGGGTTCACCCAGTTTCCATGGTTCCAGAAAGTCTAGATTCCATGAGAATTTGAAATTCTGTTCTGCCTTTCCCCCCTTTTGATCAAGATTCTTCTATAGAATCTTTGATTAAAATGTTCAGTAATGGAAGCTGAATACCATCCAGTTCTTCTGGTCTCAGAGCAGAGGAGGCAGTTGTTCATGAAGGCATTTATGGACACATTCCATTTCCTCCTCCTATTCTTGACTCTCCTTCTTCCTCTGTTGTTCCAGGCAAATAGAGAACAATTGTTATGCCTTGGATGGCCGCTTGTAAGCTTTTAAGACCCCTGGCACTATGCAATGAACTAGGAGGTATAATGGAACCACTAAATGCATTATTAAGTCAATTAACTGGGATAGCCCATGAAATCATGACCCTTCCAAAGGGTTTTCAATGGCTGATTTTTCAGAAATAGATTATCAGACCTTTCTTCTGAGGTGTCCACCTTCTTTATATATATATATATATATATAAAAGTGGCTGAATGGTGCTATAGTATGCTGTGGGCCTCTCCTCTCCTGAGCCATTCTAGGATCCTGGATACTTCACACAACTTTCAAGGCCCCGCAGGGGATTATGTCAGACAGGCATCAGTTAAGTGGGGGTTACCCAGACCTGGGTTTACATCTCAGTTCTGTCATTCACTGCCTGTGTGACTCTGGGCAAGCTCCTTTACCTAAGTTAAACATGGAATTACCCCACAATTCCCCTTCTAAGTATATACCCAAAAGAACTGAAAACAGGACTAAAACAGGTACATGTATACACATGTTCATAGCAGCATCATTCACAATATCTAGAAGGGGAAACAACCCAGGTGTCCATCAATGGATGAATGGATAAACAAAATGCGGTACATCCATACAATGCGGTATTATTTGGTCATAAAAAGGAACAAAGCACCGACACGTGCTATAAAATGGATGAACCTCAAAAAGATGATGGTAAGTCAAAGACGCTAGATACAAAAGGTCACATGTCATATGGTCCCATTGTATGAAATATCCAGAAGAGATAAATACATAGAGATAGAATATAGACTGGTGGTTCCCAGGGGCTGGGAGAAGGAAGCAATGGGGAGAAACTGCCTAATAAATGTACTGGTTTGAACAGTGTTCCCCCAAATTCATGTCTGTGGTACAGTGAGTTACTTAATATAGCCCTTCTGGCCATTCATGGCCTTGTGATTTCCATAAAATGATTGGATGGGACTATGCAAATAAGATGGCTGTGGCCCACCAAAGGGATTGGACAGCCTGCTAATTATGCAAATAAGGTGCCTGGAACCCTTGTTGGGGTGGTACCATGCAAATAAGGTGTATGGAACCCTAACAAAGAGATTGGTCAGTACTGCCATCCGCTAGGCTTAAAAACCCACTGCCCTCAAGTTAATTCCAACTCATAGCAACCCTGTAGAAGCAAGTAGAACTGCCCCATAGAGGCTCCTAGGCTATACATCTTCACAGAAGCAGACTGCCATATCTTTCTCCTGTGGAATGGCTGGTGGGTTTGACACCAACCTTTCAGTTAGCAGCTAAGCATTTAACCACTGTGCCACCAGGGCTTCCTCTGCTAGGCTTAAAGGGAGCCAATCCCAAAAGCGGAGAGGGAGGACCTCACTACCACCAAAAACAAGAGCCAGGAGCAGAGTGCATCTTTTGAACCCAGGGTCCCCGTGTTGAGAAGCTCCTAGACCCAGCTTTAACACTGGTGTGAGACAGCAAAAAGCAGTGGCAAGCACAGCAGGGAAATGGCAGCAGCAGAACCAGGAGACCAGCACAAGATGGCTACGCTGGGCTTCCCGGCCAATGGAGTGAGGCAGCTACAGTGTGCGTGCTGATCTATGGAGCAAGACAGCTGAGCGCCTTCGGGCAGGATGCTCGCTCTCTGGAATGGGGTGTCTCTGGGGACTTGTTGGCAGAGCTAAAGAGCTTTAAAACACTTTGCCAAGGGGCCGAGGGCACAGCTGAGAAGAAGCTGTCCTGATCAGAGAATGTATCCTGTGTCATTCCTGATCCTGAATTGTAACCTGTTACTTCCCTAGTAAGCCCCATAACTGTGAGTATGGTCTGTGAGTTCTGTGCGGCCTTTGCAACGAAGTATCGAACCCAGCAGAGAAGTAGAGAGTGCCATGGGAGCGACAGCTAATGTCAGAATTGGTAAAAAGGTTACAGGGTGGAGGTAGGTCCAACCTCTACCTCACAGGAATCAGCCTTGGGCTGATGATCCTGATTCTCCTCCCCGCTTGTGAAGTCAGAGGACCTCTGGTGGCCTCTGCTACGCCATTCTTACAATGTCATTCCCAGAACCTTAGAATGTGACCTCATGTACAAATAGGGACATTGTAGCTGTAATCAGTTAAGATGAGGTCATACTGGAGCAGAGTGGGTCCTTCATCCAACAGGACTGGTATCGTTATATAAGAGGGGAAAAGACAGTGAGAAGGCCGTGTGATAATGATGGCAAAGACTGCAGAGATGCAGTCAAGCAATGCCGAGGATTTCTTGCAACACCAGAAGCTAAAAGAAAGGCATGTAACATATTCTCTCCTAAAACCGTCAGAGAGAGCATGGCCTTGCCAATACCTTGACATCAAACTCCCAGCCTGCAGAACTGTGAGACAATACATTTCAGTTGTATAAAAAACCAACAAATTTGTAGTGCTTGGTCACTGCAGTCTTAGGAAACAAACATAATGAGCAAGATGCTTTGTTTTGTTTTTCCTTCATTCAAAAATTTATACACATATTGTTTTGTGACATTGGTTGCAATCTCCACAATGTGACAGCACGCTGCTCCTTTCTACCCTGGGTTCCCTGTGTCCCTTTGTTCAATTCCTGTCCCTTCCTGCCTTCTCATCCTGCTTTTGAACAGGAGTTACCCGTTAGGTCTCGTATATTTGATAGAACTAAGAAGCACATTCCTCACATGTGTAATTTTTTGTTTTATAGGCCTGTCTAATCTTTGTCTGAAAAGTGGGCTTCCGGAGCGGTTTCAGCTCCAGGTTGGCAGAGCATCCAGAGGCCATAGTTTCGGGGGTTCCTCTAGTCTCTGTCAGACCAGTAAATCTGGTCTTTTTACGTGAATTTGAATTCTGTTCTACATTTTTCTCCTGCTCTGTCCAGGAATCTCTGTTGTGATCTCTGTCAGGGCAGTCATTGGTGGTAGCTGGGTACCATTTAGTTCTGGTCTCAGGCTGGTGAAGTCTCTGGTTCATATGGTCCTTTCCTTCTCTGGGCTAGTATTTTCCTTGTGTCTTTAGTTTTGTATTAGAAAGACGGAGATGTTTTGGAACTAGATCGAGATGGTGGTTGCCCAATAGTGTCAATGCGTTACTGCCACTCAATTGTTCACTTTAAAATGGTTACTTTTATGGTATGTGAATTTTACCTTAACAAATTAATTTTTTAAACTTAAAAAAAAGGTAGGAAGACACAAAAAAAGAATAGAACTGAGGTATTCTTTCTGATTTTTATATGTGAGGATTAAATGCAAATAATATACAATACACATGACAGTATCTACTACCATCTCTGGCATATAGTGAAATTCACAAAACACTGGTTACCACTAGTTTTTTTGTTGTTATTATTGCTCAAGTTTGCCCAGGACACCAAGACCTGACAACAGCTCACTGAGCACTTACAAAACAGTTGGATATTTCCCCCCACTTTTCAAAGGCCCTTCCTTACTTGTCTCTTTTTAACCTCTAATAGTGCTGGGGGGTTGAGCAAAGGAAGTACCCACCCATTTTATGCCAAGAGGGTGAGTGACCAGTTCAATGGCACATGAAGGGGAAGTGCTACTCATTCAACAAGTGCTCTGCTTTCTCCCCATCCTGCCCTCCCCACAAAAGGAGACAATGCAGGGAGGGGCTCAACCAGGCCATTTAAATCACTGGGGTGGAGATAAAGGATGCAGGTCCCAGAGAGAGTGTCAGGGACTCAGGCATAGGGCTTCGGTGAGTCCTCCCATTCCCCGCCACACACTGGACCCAGGAAGACTTACCCAGCATGATGGCGTCCACGGCTCCCCCGGGACAGAACTCGATCATGATCTGCAGAAAATACAAGGCAAAGAGGTGAGCCAGCACCCAGCTCAAAAGGCTGCCTCCCCCAGTGCCCCATGCTCCACCCGTGGTGCCCCTTGGTGCCCCAGCTAGCCAGCCACCCCTGCCGCCCCTTAGGAGCCTGTCCAGTCTGCCCTGCTCTCCCTCCCCTCAATCTGGCCTAACCCTACAGGACGCTCTAACACTCAGAGGAGTTGCTTGAGCCCTTCGTCTTTCAGAAAAAGAAAAACCAAGTTGCCCTGGAAACGCACAGCTTTAGAGAGCAGCCTTTCAGCCCAGCCCACTCTCCCTCCAGTCCCAGCCTGACAGCTCCGCCCCACCTGCTGGCTGCCTGTTTCCTACACCCCATCACCAAGACCTCAGGGGATGCCTTCTCCACACACAGAACCCCAGAGCCTGCCCTCTGCCTTTCTCCATCTTCTAGAGCCCGGGCCCTCAGGGAATCACAACATCAGAACATCAGAGCCCCGATGACCAGCTCATCCAATGCCCTCAATTTACAGGTGAGGAAACCAAGGCCCAGCAAGTGGATGAGATTGACCAAGGCCACACAGATTGGTGGCAGGTCCTGGACTGGAAGGTAGGTTTCCGAACTCCCAGGTCATTCAGGCAAGCATTCATTCGTCCATTCATTCATCATATACCTAGTACCCACTCAACAGGTAGCAGGCCCTGGAAGAACAACCAGACCCAGGCTCTCAAGGGGCTCCCAGACGGGCCCAGGGGATAGAGAGGGACCCAGAATAAAAAGTGCCACAGGTACCCACACGGTTCCTCCCACGTTCGCCTGATGCATCTTCACTCTTTCCTGCCCACTCTGGGCTCTTAACATATGTGCATAGATGAGCTCTCTTTTTTCTTCAATAGGGGTACAGGAGGGTGGGGAAAACGCATCTCAAACTTCAAGACCCACTCCCAGAACCCTACTCAGCTTCCAGCTCCAGGTCCCTGCTTGTTGTAAAGTCTTCCAACTAAGCTCAGCAGGCAGAAGCACTATTCGTCCACTTGACATTCCAGAAGGCCCACTCTTTCCCTCTCTAAACAGGAAAGACAACCTCAGCAATGACCCGGCTGGGCCAAAGCCAGCCCTCCAGCCAGAGAAGGACAGAGAGACCTCCATGTTTTGATGAGGCCTCCATGTTTTGATGAGGCCTCCAGTTTGTGGTTGACCTTCCAGAGGTTTCCTGACAATATAATGCGAGGATGTGGTGAGGGGCATAGCTTTGGAGCCAGCCAGAGCTGGGCCTAAGTCCCAGCTCCACAAATCACTAGTTTTGTGGCTCTGGGGAAGTCAGTTTGACCATCTACCCTCAGTTTTCTCAGTTGTAAAGTGGGGCTGCTGGTGCTAACTCTGAAGGGCTGCTGCTCTTAGCTAGGGCCCGATCAATGAGCTACATTTAGGGACAAGACAATGTCTGGAAGCAAGAAATCATAGCAGGTCCAACAGGGGACGTTAGCTGGGCCAGGGATGCCAGAGGCACTAGAGGGGCCAAGGCAGTCCTGCCCCCATAGCCCAGGGCAGGAGACAGCCCTGCCACCCGATGTGGAATGCCAAGTGCCACGGAGAGGGCTGAGAATGGGGACCTGGCCCACTCACACACCACACCCTGCCGGGGAGGAAGGACATGGCTTCTGAGGCATCTATGGTCTCTATGGTCTGGCCTGGAAACAGAACATCACGACTGACCTCGGCTCCGCCACGACTTCTCCCTAACAACACAGTGACTATCACACATAAATGAAAGTCGAAGAATTACTAATGGCTGGCCACTCATTCATTCACTCTTTTAATCAACTACCAGTCAACTAAGCTTTATCCCCAGGGGTCTGTAAGGGGACAGAGGTGACTTGGACATAGACGTTGAGTTCTCAACATTCGGCATAATATCTGCGCTTGAATAATTCTCAGCTCCATAAGAGAGGGAAGAATTCCAAGTCCTACTAATTGCTGTGGGGGGAACAGCCACAAGAAGCAACAGTGGCTGGCTCAATATGAGCTGTTACCGTGACTCCTCCCTTGAGCTCAGTGGTTCATTTTGTTTGTTTTTGCTTCTGGTTTTTTTTTTTTTTTTGAGACTTCATGAAAGTTATCCTCTCTCTTCCCACCCAGAAAAAGGCAAATATGAACAAATGTTTGCGTGCAATTCCATTGAATTCTTGCATGGCCTGAAGTTACATCATCAAATCCATGTTAGGAATACCTGCTTAGCTTCCCTACCACTTCCCAGCTGCGTGGCCCTGGGCAATGGCCAATCCTCTCTGTAAAAATGGGATAATACTACCTCCCTCCCAGAACTGCAGCCAGGATTGGATGAAGTGGTGTTTGCAGAGCAATAGGCCAGGCTCGATACACAGTGGATACCCAGCAGGGTGTAGGGGAAAAGGAAAAGGCGGTAGACTTGGGTTGGAGTCCCGGTTCTGCCACTTAATTGGCTGTGTGGCTTGTAAGCCACTTACTCTCCCTGCGCCTCCATTTCCTCATCTGTGAAATGGCACTAATAATCTCTACCTCCATCCTCCAGGCAATACATGAGATTCCCAGTAGGAAAGCAGCTGGTGGCCACAGGAAGTAATATGTGTTTGTTTAGTCTCTATCAAATGAAATCACCAGTAGGCTTTATACTTAGACCATGTTACTTTGGCTTCCCACAAAAATATCACTATCGACACGTCCTCACTGTCATCTAGAGGCAGTATGAGAAGTGGCCAAACCTAGGCGGGTCCTGCGTCTTTCGGTAAAACCACCCCTTACACAACCTCCTTTACGCAAGGTCCCCACAAGGCATCCTCCCCAGAGGCCAGCACTAGGAAAGCTCCCGTATGCTATGCTGACAATCTGGTTTGCTTCCTCTTTTGCAGCTGAAGAGCTCCATGATTCCTCATGCTTCTCTTTTATGTATTTATTTTTTTGCTCTGGCTACTGGGAAGCTCTGAGCTAAGTAACCTTCCTTAGCCTCAGTTTTATTCCTATGCCCTAGCTGTGCTTTGCATTCCACGGTTCTTACAAGGTTTCATTACATGGGTCTTATGTTTTCACCTTCAGCTTATCAACAGTTCAGGGGGTATGTATTATAAACTTCTCAGGGCTTTTACAGAAACACACAGAGTTTAAATTAATAAAATCTACCACCCATCTGTCAGTTTGTTGTACTACGGTGGCTTCTGTGTTGCTATGATGCTGGAAGCTATGCCACTGGTATTTCAAATACCAGGAGGGTCACCCACAGTGGACAGGTTTCAACAGAGCTTCCAGACTAAGACAGACTAGGAAGAAACGACTGGTGACCTACTTCTGAAAATTAGCCAGTGAAAACCCTATGGATCGCAACAGAACATTGTCCGATACAGTGCTAGAAGATGAGCCCTCTATGTTAGACGCTACTCAAAGTACCCAGTGGCTGCAACAATGGACTCAAGCATACCAACAATTGTGGAGATGGCACACGACTGGACAACATTTTGCTCTGTTGTACGTGCATTCACCATGAGTTAGAGCCGACTTGACGGCAAACAACAAGAACGACAATAATTACTTAAATATCTTCCTATCCTTAAAAAAGCTTTAAGGGTCTCTGAGTGTGTTTCAAGAGGTACATGGGGTTAAAGATCAAGCGAGTAGATGTGACACAAAAAACACAGGCAACAAAAGAAAAAACAGATAAACTGGACTTCATGGAAATTAAAAACTTGTGTACAAAGGGGACACTATCAAGAAAGTGAAAAGACAACCCAGAGAATGAGAGAAAATATCTGCAGATCATATATTCGGTAAGGCTGGTATCTAAAATATATAAAAAACTCTTACGACTCAACAATAAAAGGACAAACACCCAATTTAATAACAGGCAAAGGATCTGAGTAGATATTTCTCCAAAGAAGATATAGAAATAGCCAACAAGCACATGAAAAGATGCTCAACATCGTTAGTCGTTACCTGTCTCTTTCGAGTTGATTCCCACTTATAGCATTCCTCTAAGACAGGGTAGAACTGCCTCACAGGGTGTCCAAGGAGCGGCTGGTGGATTTGAACTGCTGACCTTTCGGTTAGCAGCCTAACACTTAACCACTGCACCACCAGGGCCCTATCATTTGTCATTAGGGAAATGCAAGTCCAAACCATGATGAGATGCCACTTCACACCCACTAGTACGGCTAGAATCAAAAAGCTAGAAAACACATGTTGGCAAAGATGGGGAAAAGCTGGAACCCTCATATAGTGTTGGTGAAAATGTAGTATGGTACAGCCACTGTGGAAAATAGTCTGGCTGTTCCTCAAAATGTTAAACATAGAGTTACCTATAAACATATACACCAAATTCC
Source organism: Loxodonta africana (assembly GCF_030014295.1). NCBI lineage: Eukaryota > Metazoa > Chordata > Mammalia > Proboscidea > Elephantidae > Loxodonta > Loxodonta africana. Next base: position 190,423,518 of record NC_087343.1, read on the forward strand.
ATTCTTAGGTATACATCCAAGAGAATTAAAAATATACACCCAAAGACTTGTATACAAATGCTCATAACAGCATTATTCACAATAGCCAAAAAGTAGGAACAACCCAACTGCCCATCAACAGAGAGATGAATAAACAAAATGTGGCATATCCATACAATGGAATACTATTCAGTCATAAAAGGGAATGAAGTACTGAAATGTGCTACATTGTGGTTGAACCTCAAAAACATGCTGAGTGAAAGAAGCCAAACACAAAAGCCCACGTATTATGTGATCCCAATTCTATGAAATGTCCAGAACAGGCAAACCCATTGAGACAGAATACAGGTTAGTAATTGGGCAGGGTAGGGTGGGATGGGGTAGGGTAGGGAGTGGGGGGTTACTGGCCCAACTGGACAAGTAATCCCAGAAAGCCCTAGGGGCTCCCAGAGCAGCAGATCCTGGGCTTTTAAAATGTGAACCAACCACTTTTCTGGCTCAGAAGTTACTGGGCCCTTACTATGGACCAAGCACTGTTCTAGGCACTTTATTCATAGTCTCTCATTTAATCCTCACAACAGCTCTATAAGACAAATGCTATTACCCCATGAAGAATCAGCAAACATTTTCTGTAAAGGACCAGATAGTAAATATTTTTAGCTTTGTGAGCCATATGGTCTCTGTCACAGCTACCGTATTTTTCGCAAATAACGCACCCACGTAAATAACGTGCCCACACATATAACGCATGATGCATAGCTCCCTTAGGATAATAAGGATGGTGGGATTGCACATCGGCAAAAACATGATTTGTGTGTTATCTGCATGATAATACAGTACTCGGCCCTACCACTGTAGCACAAAAACAACCATAAGGAATATGTAAACAAGTGGGCATGGCTGTGTTCAATAAAACTTTACTTACAAACACAGGTGGCAGGCCTGTTTTAGCCCATAGGTGGTAGTTTGCAGACCTCTGTTCCAGAAGAAAAAACGGAGGCTCAGAGAGATTCAGTAACTTGTCAGAAACCAAAAACCAAACCCACTGCCACTGAGTCGATTCCAACTCATAGCAACCCCACAGGTTTCCAAGGCTGCAAATCTTTACAGAAGCAGACTGCCACATCTTTCTCCTGCAGAGCCACTGGTGGTTTTGAACCCCTGACCTTTTGGTTAGCGGCCGAGGGCTTTAGCCTCTGCGTCCACCACTAGTAAGAGGTAAGGCCAGGATGTGAACCCAGGCACTCTGACTTGAGAGCTCATATTCAATTCCTGGGCTCTACTTCCTCCCCAACCATTGAGAAGGGTCTACAGGTGCAGACACCATCCCTGCTAGAACCTGAACAACTTTAACATAAGGTTTCAACTCAACCTGTAAGGTAGGACTGGCTCCCCAACTTGGGAGATGAGGAAACCAAGGTAAAAGGTCTTATCCTGGGACCCTGTGCAGGTGCAGGCTGAGCCAGGATTTGAACCCAGGTCCATGCAACTCCAGGTCCTGCTCACCAGAACTGCCCTAGGTTAAGAAAGTGCTGTTGAGCTTGGACACTGGGCATTATAACAAGAGAGGTGCCTCCTTCTTAGACAAGCACCCTGGGCACACCTGGTCTCCTTGGTCCATGTTCCAGAGCTCAGAGACCTCACTGCTAGCACAACTTTGGCCCATGCACACTCCCCAGAGGGTCCCTGATGGGGGGCTTCACTACAGCCTTTAGTCGTGACTCTGTTCTCTGGCTGGAGACCAAGGAAACTGGAAAACTGGGTTTTCCACGATTCCCTCAACAGTTTAGACTAAGCCACTGTCACGGCGCAGAGGCAGGGTCAGGGCCTTGCTCCCAGCTCTGCCGCTTGCTGTGTAATCCTGGGCAAGTCATATCACCTCTCTGGTTCTCTATTTCTTCCCTCATGCATTCATTCATTCATTCATTCACTCACACATTCATTCATTGTGTCAAGAATTTATGGGCACCTACCATGTACCCTGGTGGTGCAGTGGTTTAGAGCTCAGGCAGTTTGAATCCACTGGCCACTCCTTGGAAACCCTATGGGGCAGTTCTACTCTGTCATATAGGGCCGCTATGAGTCGGAATCAACCGGACAGCAACGGCTTTGGTTTTGGTTTGGTACCATGTACCAGGCTCTATTTTAGCTACTAGGAACACAGCAGTGAAAAATCTGCCCCTGCCCCCATGGAGTTCACATTCAGGACGACAATCTGTGTGTCTCGGTAATCATCCCCACTGACAGGGTATCTGAACCAATTAAATGAGATTATGTACCCAGCACAGTAGCTGCACAGCTCCCTTCCCTGCCCAGGGCTCTCCTGAGAGTCGTCAGGGCAGCCATTACTCTGGGACTGCTCACTATATAAGCTCCTTTTATAATGTGCAAACGAAGAACAAGCTCAGTATTGCTTAGGACTGACCATCGAGAATTAAATATCTCCCTTCTCGACTCTATCAACCCTTCAGGACACCTGGGTGCTGTGCAACCGGATCCCCACCTTCTAAATAGCACACAGGAAGAAAATCCTGCATGCACAGATGTGTCCCTCCATGCCCTTGGCCTCCCCACGGGGTAGGCAGCTACTAGGTGCTGGCAGGTTAGGGGACCAGGGGCAGTCTCAGCTTCCCATCCACCACACCTAACGTGAATTGAGAGCTTACACTGCGTCAGGCCTATGCTAAGTGTTTTGCATGGCTTATCTCACAATCACTCTGTGAAGTACATACCCTAAAAATTCCTACATCTCACGGAGTTTATTGTGAGGATTCAGGAGGGTAATGTAGGCCAGGCATTTAGTGCATTACCTGGCAAACAGTAAGCGCTGGACAAATGTTACCAATTATCACCAGCATTAGTGATATGTTTATTCCCATTTTACACATGGGGAAACTGAGGCTCGGAGAGGCCAAGGTGACACAAATAGTAAGTGGCAGAGCCAGGACTTGACCTGGGACCTAGGTAGGTATCAAGTCTGGACTCTGTTTATCTGCCAATGAATAGAACAGTCCCAGATGAGTGCCCATCACCCCTCTTCATGCCTCAAGAAGGAAGCTGCAGTAAGCTAGTCACAGCCCCAGGGTGGGTGGGAGAAAGGGCCCCTGTCTCCTTCTCCAGCCAGCTCTGGGCCCCACTGGTAACCTTGCTCACCCAAAGATAAGGAAGCCCGGATGTTGCAGCCCAGATAAGACCAGGCTTGGACCACCTACAAGGTTTAGGCATTAACTTTTACAGCTCACAAGCAGCAAGGCCAAGGAGCAAGAACAGGTCACCACTGTTACGTCCTGGCCACCTCCAAGGGACAACTGAGGTGCGTTCTGCCCAGATGAGAGCAACACCTCTAAGGGGACCACGTAATGCTCTGGGCCTGGGTCCCCTTCCCTCCGTGGCCTTCTCTGAAGCCAACAAGACATACTGTGTTCACAAACGGTGCTCACTAAATAAATGTTGGCAAAACTCCTGGAACAAGATTAAATAAGCCACAGCTAGGAGGACTGTATGTAGCTCCAGATTTGCCACCATCCTCCTGTGGGGCTGTCATTTGAGCCTCAGTTTCCCCAGCTTTCAAGATCTATAAGGCCACTTCCAACATTGGCATCTTAGGATTCAATGTGACTGAAGTCACTTTATCATTGAATAAGCAGTTTATATTTGTAAAAGTCCATTCACATTATCCATTGTCAGTGACTGGGGCTTAGTACACAATAAGTGTTTGTTGAATAAAGAATGAAGAATGAAGAAAGATGGGTGAAACATTTCAGTGGCCTTGGCATATCCAGAAATCAGGGCAGAACAGCCAAAAGGTGACTGACATAGCTGATAGCTGGATTCTGCAAACAAAACCTGGACAAATCCAACCTAGTCCCCACCTCTCCTGCCACTGACACCGGAGATGATGCTGCCATTACTGAGCACCTAGTTCACACCCAGAAACCCTGGTGGTGTAGTGGTTAAGTGCTATGGCTGCTAGCCATAAAGGCTGGTAGTTCAAATCCATCAGGTGTTCCTTGGAAACCCGATGGGGAAGTTCTACTCTGTTCTGTAGGGTTGCTATGAGTCAGAATTGACTTGATGGCAGTGGGTTTGGGTTTTTTTGTTTATTTAGTGCATACCCGGTACGTGTTAAGCTGTCTACAAACATTACTTAGTTCTGTGAGTACCCCGAGATGGGTGATGACACTTAACCCTGTTTTACAGATGGGGAAACTGAAGTTTGGTGGGAAGTCATAAGTGTCAGAGCCAGGGTATAAACTCAGGTTTGTGGGACTCTAAGGTCTCTGGGTGGTATAAATGGTTTTCTCTTGGCTACTAACCTCGGAGCCCTGGTGCTGCAGTGGTTAAACACTCCACTGCTAACCAAAAGGTTGGCGGTTCAAACTCACCAGCTGCTCTGCGTGAGAAATATGTGGCAGTCTGCTTCAGTAAAGATTAACCAAACCAAAAAACCCGTTGCTGTCGAGTCAATTCTGACCCACAGCCTTAGAAACCCTATGGGGCAGTTCTAACTCTGTCCTATAGGGTCATTAAGAGTTGAAATCGACTTGACAGCAATGGGGTATGGGTACTAACCCAGTGGCACTGCATAAGAAAGACCTGGAGATCTGCTTCCATAAAGATTATAGCAAAAAAAAAAAAAAAACGCTGTGAAGCAGTTCTACTCTGTACCACAGGGGGTCCCCATGAGTCAGAATTAACTCTATGTCAACGAGTCTGGTTTGGCTTGATTTCGTGTGACTCTAAAGACACAAAGACAGCCGGGCTGTGGCCATGGGTGCTGTACTCAGCCCTCCAGGCCTCCCTGCACTGACAGCCACTGTCCCCTGGGCATGGCCTGGGGATTTCCCCCCAACTGTCCGACACCCCATCAGCAGCACAGAAGACAGAGGTTTCTGGTTATTTAATTTGTGGAAGGAAGTCCTGAGTCAGCCACCAAAAAAAACTCAAGTCAACTTAAAAATGTCTCCAGCTTATCAGCAGCCTGTAGGTGGAGTCACAGGACCTCCCCACCTCGAAGTTTCAGGTCAAACAATGCAGCCTTTGAAAGGGGCAGCCCCACCCCAGGAGGCCTCCCAGGAACACTGGGCCTTGTTCCTCCACCCCCAGCCCCACCCACCACATTCAAAGAAGCCTTGGGGAAGGAATTCCGGGAGGGTGAGCTCCCCCTGCCACACTGGGCAGAGATGGTAACCTGTGGGGGGGTGGGGTTCGGGGGGGAGGGAGGGGCGGGACAGGCAAAGGAGTAATGTAGTTTCTGTAGTCCCTGCTAAGCCTGTCCAGCCATTCTATAGCCCCTTTGCCACAATCCCTGGGGTAGGGACTACTTAGACCTCCATTTCACAGATGGTAAGTCCTAGGTAGTTCCACGTCCAAATGTGCTTGCCCAAGTCACAAGGCATCTATCTCTGAGAGGGAAATGAAAGTGATTCACATCAGGGGTGTCTAATGCTCTCTAGTACTGTCCAGACCAGAGGCCAAGAGCACTGGCTTCAGGGTCAAAGTCCCCCGCGCTTGAGCAACTTTGGGCAATGTGCTAACATCTCTGAGCCTCCATTTCCTCATCTGTCAAATGGGTATAATTCTTCCTGCTGCTGTCTTGGGAGATTAAATGAGATAACACTTGTAAAAACAAGAAGCACAGTGCCTGGTACCTGAGCAGAGCCTGATACATGGTAGTCACTGTCACCATCGTTAAGGAACCCTGGTGGCACAGTGGTTAAGTGTTCGGCTGCCAACAGAAAGGTTAGCGGTTCAAACTCACCAATTGCTCTGTGGGAAAAAGCTGTGGCAGTCTGCTCCCATAAAGATTACAGCCTTAGAAACCCTATGGGGCAGTTCTACTCTGTCCTATAGGGTTGTCATGAGTCGAAATCGACTCATCAGCAGTGGGTTTGGTGGGTTTTGGTCACCATTATCATTATCATCTTCCTCCTCACCACTATCACAGGAAATGCCAAGACCAGGGCTGGGCATATCTGCCAGATGCAAACTGGACTTTCAGGCCTAGGGGAGAAGCAACAGCAGCTCTCTCTGCACAGACACTTTTGATCCACCTGACGGTCTGCGTGTCCATTCACCAAGGCAGCTCTGCCAGGCCTGGTGCTGGACACGGAGATGACTGAGCCAGGGTTGTGGCCCCTGTCCTGAGGGGAGTGAGCCCAGAGGAGGAGAGCAGGAGATGGAGTCACAAACCCTAAGACTACAAGTGAACAGGCCCAGAGGGAAAGACAGACGACTAACAACAGCTGGAGGTCTCCTGCTAGGAGACAGCATTTTCAACCAAAATAGTTAAAGGTTTTGCAGCATTTCCGTTGGTCCTCGAGGGACAAGAATTTGAAGCCAGGGGGAGCTGGGCGGGGGGGCGGTGGGCTGATGTGGAGAGATGGGCACTGTAGGCAGAAGTAAGTGCTGGCATACTCTTGAGCCAGGAAGATGGGGCAGGTGGGCACCTCAGCCCTCCCTGACTCCTTACCTGGAGGACACAAGCCTCCAAGAACCCAAACACCTGAGTGAGGGAAGGAGGGGACAGGGTTTTGACTCCGGAGTCACACACACCTGACACTAACAGAATGGCCTTGGGACAAGTAACCTCAGTCTGATCTGGGCCTCAATTTGCCCATCTGTAAAGTAGGGGTAATTGTAATATCTACCAGTTCCTGGAGAAGGACATCATGCTTGGTAAAGTAGAGGGTCAGCGAGAAAGAGGAGATGGACTGGCACAGTGGCTGCAACAATGGGCTCAAGCATAACAACGACTGTGAGGATGGTGCAGGACCAGGCAGTGTTTCATTCTGTTGTACACAGGGTCGCTATGAGTCGGAACCAACTTGACAGCACCTAACACCACCACCACCAAACCTCCTAGGGAGTGCCCAAAAGGGGTAACATAGGAAAGCCTACTGCTTAGAACCTGGCATTTGGCGCACACACAACTGTAACTCCAAAGCAAAAAAATTGGTTGCTGTCAACTCCGATTCATGGTGACTCCATGTATTTCACAGTAGAACTGTGCTCCACAGGGTGTCAATGGCTGTGATCTTTTGGAAGGAGATCACCAGGCCTTTCTTCCAAAATGCCTCAGGTTGGACTTTGCCCACCAACCTTCTAGTTAGCAGCTGAGCACATTAACGATTTATGCCACCCAGGGACTCCTGAGTAACTCCAGAAGCTGTCATCCATGCGGGAAACTGAAATGACCAGCCACATTCAGAGACAAGCCCCCAGCGCCAGCACCTGTCCCATCAAAGGGTAAAGGAACAATCTAAGAGCAGCACTGAGCAAGGGCAAAAACTGGGTGCCTCGGGCATGTCCACAGCTTCCCAATGATGACAAAAGGAACACTGTACCCACACACCACTCCCAGCCTTCACCTGTTCACAAAGCACATCACCATCCCACACACTATATAGTGCACTGCTTTACTCCGCCTGTTGTCTACCTCTGCCCTGCTTGAATGCAAGTTCCCTGAGGGCAGGGCTTTGTGCCTGTGCTCCAGCGCCTAAAAGAGCTCCTGGCATAGAGTTGGTGCACAGTAAACAAACGAGTGCTGGTGTCTGAAGGGATGAGTAAGTGAAAGAATATGTGAACCGATGCCCAGTCCTGCATCATCCTCACTATCTCCAGCATATTTGAGCCCATCGTTGCGGCTGTTGTGCCAATCCATCTCACCTAAGATCTCCCTCGCCCTTGCTGGCCCTCTACTTCACCAAACATGATGTTCTCCTCTAGCAACTGATCCTTCCTGAAGATGTGTCCACGGCAAGTGAGCCAGTCAATGTTCTATTGTGACCCACAGGGTTTTCACTGGCTGATTTTCAGAAGTAGATCACCAGGGCTTTCTTCCTAGTCTCCCTAAGTCTGGAAGCTCCACTAAAACCTGTCCACCATGGGCGACCCTGCTGGTATTTGAAATACTGGTATCATAGCTTCCAGCATCACAGCAACACACAAGCCACCATGGTACCACAAACTGACAGACGGGTGGTGGCAGTGATGTCGAGCGACTTCTAATTCCTGAGTTCCAGACACAGGGAGGTGTTACCATAGCACAGACTCTGTGTTAGCTGTAAGTGCTGAAAGCTGCATCAGTGATGCAGCCCTGAAGCCTCCTGGGAGGTAAGCAGGAAGGAAGAAGAAGCCCAAGAATACAAGGAAGACAAAGGCAGCCCCACAGTCCCCCGCAGCACCCCCATGTGGGCACAGGGCCGGGGTAGCCAGAGCTGCTGCTCCTCCTCAACCAGTCAGATTACAACACGGGGGAACCTCAAAAACGTCATCCTGAGTGAAATAAGCCAGTAACAAAAGGACAAAGCTTGTATGGCCCCACTTAAATGAAACGTCTAGGATATGCAAGTGTATAAAGACAAATTTTGGGAGTGGTTACCAGGGGCAGGTTGGAGGGTGGGGAAAGGGAGCACGCACTGCTTAGGGGACACTGAGCTTCTGTTAAGAGTGATGGGAAAATTTGGAAATGGATAGTGTAATGGTTGCTCAGTGTGATAAACAACCAACGTCACTGAATTGTACATGTGACGAATGTTGAAGTGGCAAGTATTTTGTTACATACCTAAAAAAAAATACCTAGTTACCTAATAAAAAAGTCATTAAAAAAAAAAAAAGACCAGTCAGGAACTGGATTCTTACGTGAAAGATGCTAATTATAAACGTTCACACTAATTCAGAAAACTGACACACACCTGCCCTGGGTGTGGCCTGTGAGCCTGGCTGTTGTGTTTGTCCAACAACGCAGATGGCAAACACCACGCCTGACCTGTTAGCTGGGCACCTGGCTTGGCAGGGGCAGGTGTGGGCTCCTGCTATCCGCCAGCTGTGACTGCTGGGTTTCTAACCCTGGACGCACCACTGTGAGGTCAGTGTCAGCATCTCCAACATCCACATGAGGAATCTGAGGCTTGGAAGCATGAAGAGACATGTCCCGGGTGCAGCCAGGACTCCAATCCAAGTCTGGATGACTCCAAAGCCAGTGCCCGATTCAGATGGGGATAAATAAAAGCATAGGGACTGTGGGGTCAGTGGGTGTGAGAGGACACCCCAGAGAGCCCAGGAGAAGACTTCTAGCCAGCTGAGGATGTCAGCTGGGTGGGCTAAAACCCATGAGAAAGGACCCACCTGCCATTTGGGAATGACATTTTAAGTAGGCATTAATGCGAGGACCCCTACCAGGCCATTCCAACAGCGTGTCTCTAGGCAAACCCCCAGGTGACCCTGGCCTGCCCACCCTAGCTCCACAGCTCCACCTGCTCCTACCCAGGGATGTATCCAGGAGAGAAGCTGGATGGATCCCCTGGCCATAAGCCCCTCCCCACCAGGCACTGCCACCAAAAGTTCTGCTGGACAAGGGGCTCCTCAGGTCAGGGGGTCAAAGACTGTGACCCTGTGACCTGGCATGCAGAGAGGGGCCCTGCAGGGGGTAGGAAGGAAGGGTTTGGAGCCAGGTTGTTCTGGGTTAGAACATGGCTGTGAGACCTGGGACCAGTCACTGTGTCTCTCAGACCCTCGGTCTTCACATCTGTAAAGTGGGGTGACAACGTGTCAACTACACAGAATTTAAGGATTTATGAAAGCGCCCTGCACCGACCTTGCACAGAGAAAGTTTCCAGCTTTCTTATCATCTAGCAATTCTTACTGTCACCTTGCTGACTGCTCCCTCTCATCTCCACCCCTGCCTCCTGAGTTAATCCTAGGCCAAGAAGGTACCAGCTTCCTCTCCTGCTTCTTCCCACTCCCATCCCCCACCCCCGAGTCTTGGGTTGCCCATCTGCGAAGCGGACATGGTAATAATACACCTTCCTCAGAGCACTGAGAAGCCTGGGCAGACTTTAAAGCACTTTACAAAGTGTTGTTATGGATGCAGAGTCCCTGGATGGCACAAGTGGAGACGTACTCAAGTACTAACCAAAAGGTTGGAAGCTGGAACCCACCCAGAGATGCCTTGGAAGAAAGGCCCGAGGGCTGCTTCTGAAAGGTCACAGCCACGGAAACCCTACAGAGCACAATTCTGCTCTGAACCACATGGAGTTACCATGAGCCAAAATCTACTCGAGGGCAGCTGTTTTTGTGTGTGTGCATGTTTTTAATTATGGATGCATGTGTGTGTCCCAACTGATGCATGCCCCTGCAGGCTCAATCCAAGGAGAGAGGAGGGGTTGCTGAATACTAGAGAGCCCCAGGAGGACCAGGGACCCTAAAGGCCATGGAAAGGGGTGCTGTGGCCACCCAGCAAGGCCACCATGTGCCACCCAGTAGACCACAGATTCAGAGTTCAGAATTTTAGAGCTATGTGGACCAGGACAAAATAAGTAAGTAGACTTGGGTTGAAAGACCTTCTCAAGATCATTCCTTCTAAGCCTTTCACGTCACAGATGAGGAAGCAGAGGACTAGACACAGGAAGGTATTTGCCTGGGGTCACACAGCAAGACGGTTCCAGACCCAGGTAGAACTCAGTTCTCCCAACTCCAGCCAGTGCTCCTTCTACCACACCCCATGACCTCCTAGATATATACAGCACTATTGGCTACTTCCTATTCTCACATTCTTGTTGTAGTTTGGCTTTTTTTTTTTTAAAGCCATATATGCTTCCGAGCCAAACACGATGAGCTCTAGAAACCCCCGCCAATGGCCAGGGTGCCTATTAGCACCCCCAGGTCACACATGAACAGGGGCCCACCTGCCACACCCTACTCTGTAACCCTGTGACTTGCGCTTCCCCTTTTCAGAAAGTTTACTTTCAGACAAGCAGCCATCTGACAGGCCCAAGTCACCTTCTCCGTCACCACAGCCCCAGCTGACTCCCTCAGCAGAAAGTCTGCAGCTGTGGCCTTGGGCCAGGCCACCCCAAAAGGGCCCTGGCTGTGCTCAAAGATTAGACCCCTCCCCTCTCAGGGTGAGCACTGCCATCTCCCTTTTTCCCTGACACATGTCCACCACAGACAGGTTTCATGCCAGGCCCTGTGCGAGGGAACGTGGAAGGTACACAGTGAAGGAGAGGGGCAGTGGAGACCCGTGCCCAGTTCTAAACCTTTGCTGCTTTTAATGAGTACTAATTCATTTATTCCTACACGTGCTACTGTTAAGTTTCTCATTTCACAGATGAGAAAACTGAGGCACAAGGGGAGGAGGAATTTGCCCAGGTCCCTGAGGTTGGTAAGGGGCAGGGGAGAGATTTGAACCAGCAGTGTCCAGGGGCACACCTCCCCACTTTTCAAAAGCAAATATCTGGAACCAATTTTGGGAACTCACTGCCCCCTCCTCCTTGTCTCTTGCACACACACAACTTGGCACACAATTTCAGGAAGTTCAAAGACCCCTCCAAAGACTATTTTTGGACCCCCCTAGGCCAAGAATTCTGGTTTATATTTAAGCCCACCAAGTGTGGGTAACTAACTTATTAAGGGTAAAGCAGGATGGATATATGAAAAAATGTCTTCTCATACACTTTTCTGGGAACGCTGTCTTTTTGGTCTATCTTTAATCTCAGTTTGAACAGAGACATGGAGTGAGAAATACTTCATTGCTATTACAATTGTATTATAAGAAGTACAGTAGTGCACATCAACGAGAAATAGCCCTTGGGCCCAGTACTGGGGATGTGTTAGAGAATAGTGAGGTCTGCGGCTAACTGGAGAGCACATCCCCATCTGAAGGGCAGATGCTGCTCAGCCTGAGGCAGCTGTTGCCATGCGGAAAGGTGGCCTATATGGCCACAACTTCAGTTTGCTCAAGAAATGCTAGAAAGCCATAATTTTATGTGAAATCTTCTAAGGGGCTGCAAGGGGAGGAAGGTGATTGCTTCGGGGCACTGAGATTCTGTTCATGGTAATGGAATACTCTTGAAATGAACACCGGTATAGACCAAATCAAGCTTGAGAAGCCTAGAACCTGCCCTCAGGGGTAACCACAGGAAGGGGGTAGGGGAAGGCCTGCCACCCAACTTAGAGTACCTGCCGTTTGCTCTGTTTTCCATAAGATTTGAGAAGATACCAGAAGAGGATTCCACAGCAAAAAGTGTTGGGAGAGGCCACAGTGTAGATAATGAGAATTGAGAAGTGACCTGTGGGGACAAGACCACTGGCCTCAGGGTCAAAAGACGTCGGACTGAGCCCAGACTCTGTCAGACCCCCACCCCGTGATCCTGGACAAGTCATTCCAAGCTTCGCCACCTCATCCTGTAGGAGAGCCATCCCCAACCGCTGGCCTCGTAGGGTTTCACCAGGCCCAAAGGTCTCATCCAAGAGAGCATCCACTCAGTGCTGCCCCAGGTGGAGGCCCTGCAGTGAGGAGATGAGTTGGGGACATCACACAGCACCATGGGTGTTACAGATCAAACTGTGTCCACCAAAGAGATATACTAAAGTCTTAACCCTTGGTAATTGTGAACGTGTCCTTGTTTGGAAATAGGGTCTCTGAAGATGCTATCAGTTAACATGAGGTCATACTAGAGTGGGGTGGGTTCTAGCGGAATACAAGCGGTGTCCTTGTAAAAGAGAGACACATCTGCCCTGTGCAGATGAAGGTAGGGACTGCAGTGATGCAGCCACAAGCCAAGGTTTGTTAGCAACCACCAGGAGCTAGAAAAAGGCAAGAAGTTTTCTCTCCTAAAGACTTCAGAGGCAGCATGGCCCTGTTGACTTCTTGATTTTGGACTCCTGGCTTCCAGAACTGTGAGAGAATAAATTCCTCCTGTTCTAAGCCACCCAGTTGTGGTGCTTTGTTACACCAGCTTTAGGAAACTAATATAATGGGGGAAAGGTGTCCCCATCTCAGTTCTCTTTTTTCCTTCCAGGCCCAGGCAGGTGCTAATATGCTAATGAGCCACATCTCCAATCTGTGACAATCTCCCTTTTAACATGGGGAGGGCGATACCCAGACTAAAGTCTTTGGCAGGCAACAGGATCAGGCTAGAATGTAACAGAATTGGTTTGTTTTCTTTTATTTCTATTAATGGTAAATGAATTCTACCTTTCCATTTAGGGTAGCAATATGATGGTTTCTTTTTAAATAAATGTATTTAATTTTTAAAACATGAACCACCTCCATTATGCTGAGTGAAATTAGTCAGTTGCAAAAGGGCAAATATTGTATGACACCACTATTGTAAGAACTCAAGAAATGGTTAAAACAGAGAAGAAAATATTCTTTGATGGTTATGAGGGTGGGGAGGGAGGGAGAGGGGTATTCACAAATTGAACTATTTTAGGTGAAGGGAAAGACAACATGTAATACAGGAGAGGTCGGCACAACTGGACTAAACTAAAAGCACAGAAGCTTCCTGAATAAACCGAACACTTCAAAGCCCAGCTTAGCAGGGGTAGGGGTTTGGGGACCATGGCTTCAGGGGACATCTACATAAGTCGGCATAATAAAATCTATTAAGAAAACATTCTGCATCCCACTTTGGAGAGTGGCGTCTGGGGTCTTAAATGCTAGCAAGCGGCCATCTAAGATGCATCAATGGGTCTCAACCCACCTGGAGAAAAGGAGAATGAAGAACACCAAACACATAAGGTAATTATGAGCCCAAACGACAGAAAGGGCCAAAGAAACCACAGACTACATCAGCCTGAGATCAGAAGAACTAGATGGTGCCTGGCTACAACTGATGACTGCCCTGATAGGAAACACAACAGAGTATCCCTGAGGGAGCAGGAGAGCAGTGGAATGCAGACCTCAAATTCTCATAAAAAGACCAGACTTAATGGTCTAACTGAGACTAGAAGGCCCCCGGAGGTCATGCTTCCCAGACCTTCTGTTATCCTAAGACAGGAACCATTCTCAAAGCCAACTCTTCAGACAGGGATTGGACTGGACTATAGGTTAAAAAATGATGCTGGTGGGGAGTGGGCTTCTTGGATCAAGCAGAGACCTGAGACTATGTGGGCAGCTCCTGTCTGGAGGGGAGATGAAGAGGCAGAGGGGGACGGAAGCTGGCTGAATGGACACAGAAATACAGGGTAGAGAGAAGTGTGCTGTCTCATTGGGGGAGAGCAACTAGGACTGTACGGCTAGGTGTATATAAATTCTTGTATGAGAGGCTGACTTCATTTATAAACTTTCACTTAAAGCACAATAAAATTCTTTTAAAAAATCATAAGCCACCTCAAAAAAAATATTAACCTTTAAGGAGGCAGAAGAACATATGAGGCTCGGGAAAGGCGGCCCCAACGAGAGCAGCTTGTAAAGCGTATTGTTATTACCAGTATTTAGTGGGGAGAACATTAAGTTCTACTATCTCAAGAGGAAAAGTCCAGGAAGACTCCAAGATTGTGGAAAGCCTTCAATGCCAAGCAAAGGAGTCAGAACTTTGGTAAGCAGCAGGGAGATTCATGGGCAGATAAGGTTGCTGCAAAAAAAAAAAAAAAAAAAAACTTTCTGAACAGAGGAAACTGGGGGCAGAGGAACTTTTGAACTTGACCTTGCTTGGTCTCCAGGGCAGGCTGGAGGCGGCCAGGCCTGCTGTGCACATGACAGGCCTTCCCATGCTCTGAGCTGATGTGATCACTCTGCCCTGATGTCAACTTTCTTATTGTGTGGGGGATGACATGATCAGGGTGAAGGCGTGTATGTCTGGCCTTGTGACAAATTTGCTGTGTGACCTTGGGTAAATCCCAGTCCCCCTATGGTCTGCAAATGTCTAATCCTTCAAACGAGTGGGTTGGTTGTGTGACACCCAGCTGTAGCATGCTGTGTGTTAGTCAGCACTCCTCTGGTCTGGCTCTACCGGTGTGCCTGGGCAGCTAAAGCCAGTGTGTGAGAGCCAGCTGTCAAATTTTCAGGAATTTTGTGAGCTGGTTGTATTTACTAAAATTTAAATTATAAAAACTTATATAAGTTTACAAGGAGCCCTGGTGGCACAGTGGTTAAAGTGCCTGGCTGCTAACCAAAAGGTCGGCAGTTCGAACTTACCAGCTGCTCTGGGGAAGAAAGATGTGGCAGTCTGCTTCTGTAAAGATTTATAGCCTTTAAAATGCTATAGAAAGCTCTACTCTGCCCTATAGGGTTGCTATGAATAGTAATCGACTCAACGGCAAAGAGAATATAAGCTTATAGCTTATAGGTTCATATAAGTCTCCTTGAATAACATAATTTTAAAATTATGTTAAAAATAAAAGTAATAAACAGTTAAAACTCATCACTTCCCTTCTTATTTTACTACATTTTACTGTTATCTATGCCCTTGAGGTTATTTACATCTATCGTATGTATCTGGCAGAAACACTACATAATGGTGTGCTATCGCACATCTCTTCCCAGCTCTATGTCAGCAGTATTATAGTCGTAGCTTGAAATTGACCATGGTGGGAATATTTACACCAGGGAAATCGGCAAATGCTATAAACCAGGGCTAGAAACATTTATCAGCATACCACTCTCTCTCATGCACTCCCAGAATGCACATTAGAAAACAGACTCAACCCCTTAAAGACTTTCCCAGATCCCAAAATCTGGTTGAGGACTGAGGGTGGGAAGGGGGGATAATTATAAAAGCAGAGGAGATTCATGAGGTCAGCCCAGGGTTTCCTGCATTCACTCACCTTCAGGGCCTGGGTGTATGTCTAGAGGGGTGTTGTCCACACTACCCACAATGGTAGCCGCTAACCACATGTGGCCACTGAGCACTTGAAATGTGACTAGCATGCTAGTGTAACAACTGAGGAACTAAATTTGTGTTGTTTTTTACATTCAATTGCTTTAAATTTTAAAACTGATATTCAATTCAGTTATTGAGTTCAGTTATTGGGAAATGTTTAAGTATGCTTAGAACAACTTGAGAAGGCAAATCTACTTTTTCAGCTACAAATTTTATGAAATCTAAATACAGCTCAAGTATTTCTTGTGAAAATTTAGCTCCTGAATTGAGATGCACTGCAAGTATAAAGCGCACATTGAATTGGAAGACTTAATATGAAAAAAGTAGAATTTTCATTAACCTTTTATACTGATTACATGCCAAGATTATAATATTTTTATGTAAAATCACCTAAATTAATTTCACCTATTTCTTTTCCTCTGTCTTTCTTTAAGGTACCTATTATTAGAAAATCTTAAATTATATAGATAGTTAAGAAGTCCCTGGATGGCACAAACAGTTAAGCGCTAGACTCCTAGCTGAAAGGTTGGTGGTTCGAACCCACCCAGAGGCATCTCAGAAAACATGCCTGGCAATCTGCTTCTGAAAGGTTATAGCCTTAAAAACCCTTTGAAGCTCAGTTCTACTCTACACACAGGGGTCGCCATGAGTTGGAGTCAATGCAACAGCAACTAACAAAACAACATATATGGCTACCATTATATTTCTGTTGCATAGTGCTAGTCCAGAGCATCTTGGGTTATTTTTGCCCCAGTTTGCATTATTTGATATTCAAAACCAGAAGTGATGATAAGAAACCATTTGAAGGATTTTGCTAAAATTACAAATCCTGAAAAAAATATGAGCCAATCTTGTCAGATTGTTTGGTAAATGCCCTCCGCCCCACCCAGGAAGAAGGGTCTGTTCTTGGCTACCATGCACGGGGAAGGGGTCTAGGACACTTGAGCAACGGCCAATTTCTCATCCCAAAGCCTATGAGAACACACGCTGGGTCCAAGGCTGGTTTTGTCAAAGACACGCCATATGGAAAAGCTGGTTCCTGGGACCACAAAGAAGGCACAGGCTTGGCCATGAGATGGGCCCCAAAACCTTCACACAGAAGGAAATCCCAAAGGTTTAGGTGCATTTTTCAACCCTGTATCTCAGAACAAGACTTCACCGCCCATCCATGCTTTACTCGGAAACCTTGGTGGCATAGTGGTTAAGAGCTACAGCTGCTAACCAAAAGGTCGGCAGTTCAAATCCACCAGGCACTCCTTGGAAACTCTATGGGGCAGTTCTACTCTGTCCTATAGGGTCGCTGTGAGTAGGAATGATTTGATGGCAGGGGGTTAGGGGTTTTTTGTTTGTTTGTTTTAGTCCCTTTACTTAACTGCCCTTCCTTCTCTTATCCCTCTGGAAGACTCCTACTCATCCTTCAAGATTCAGCTCAAATGTACCTTCCTCTCAAGTTTTTCCTGACCAGATGATGTTCCCAACTCACATCCTTGGTCTGGCCTGATGTATTCTTATGGCTTCCCGGTGGTCCTCAATGTTTTTACTCTTGGCCCCTGAAACCTGACTTCGTTTCCAGAGCACAGAACACGTGTCTCTACTCTGTGGAAAACTTCCACTGGGTTCCCATTACCTAATACATTGGTTCTCCAATGTAAAAAAACACCAGAGTCACCAACAACCAGTTAACCAGTTGCTGTTGAGTTGACGCCAACTCATGGTGACCCCATGTATTACAAAGGAGTCACTAGAAAGGCTTGTTAAAACACAGGCTGCTGGGCCCCACTACAGAACTTCCGACTCAGTAGGTCTGGGATGTAACCTGATAATTTGCATTTCTAACAAAGTCCCTGGTGATGCTGATGCTGCTGGCCCGAACAACACATTTTGAGAACCACTGATCCAAAAGATCAGGCATAAACTTTTCACCTTAGCATTCAAGGCCCTCCACAAGGTGGCTTCCTTCTACTTTACTGCCCTCATCTTTCACCACCTGCACCGCTCCAATCCTAGTGTCGCCATTACCCAAACACGCCATAGCTGTCATACCTCCGCACCTTCGCCCACGCTGTCCCTTCTGTGAGAAATTCCTTCCCTCTTTCTCTGCTCAGTTCCAGTGCTACCTCCGTTGAGGTCTAAAACCCAGAAAGGATATTCAGATGGCCACCAAACACATGAAAAAATGTTCTGAGTCACTAGTCATCAGAGCTCCAAATCAAAACCACAGTGAGATACCATTTCACTCCCACTAGGATGCTAAGATAAAAAATAAACAGAAACTAACAAATGTTGGCAAGGATGTAGGGAAACTGGAACCCTTATCCATTGCTGATAGGAATACGAAATGGTACAGCCACTGTGGAAAACAGTGTGGTGGTTCCTCAAAAAACTAAACACAGAACTGCCATACCTGTTGCCATCGAGTCAACTTCAAATCATAGTGACCCTAAAGGACAGAGTAGAACAGCCCCGTAGGGTTTCCAAGGCTATAAATCTTTATGGAAGCAGACTGCCACATCTTTCTCCTGCTGAGCAGCTAGTGGGTTCAAACTGCTGACCTCTGGGTTAGCAGCTGAGTGCTTTAACCACTGTACCACCAGGACTCCAGAACTACCACATAATGCAGCAACTCCGCTCCTAGGTATATACTCAAAACACTTGAAAGCAGAGACTCAAAAAGAGACTTGTACGCCAATGTTCATTGCAGCACTATTCACAGTGGCCAAAAGGTAGAAACAACCTAATTGCCCATCAACAGATGAATGGATAAACAAAATGTGGTGCATACATACAATGGAATACTACTCAGCCAGTAGGAGAAATGAAGTCTTGATACATGCTACAGTACAGACGGAGCTGGAAGATACCACGCTGAGTGAAACAAGCCAATCACAAAAAAACAAATCTTGTATGATCTCACTTATATAAAAAGACAAGAAAAGGCAAATATACAGAGACCAAAGTTTATTAGTGGTTACCAGGGGCGGGAGGGAGGGAGAAAAAGGAGGTTAACAGTGACGGGAAAATCAAATTGATCAAGGGTAGGGTTGCACAGCTGATTACTGTAATTGCTGTCAATAAGTTGTCTCACCTATAAAAAGTTGAATTGGCAAAAGTTGTGTGATAGATATATTTACAACAATGACCCCCCCACACACACACAAAAAAAATAGCCGTTGAGGCTGCTTATGTACAACGAAATACCTCAAGGGATTTGGTTCCTAGGTTCGGAGGTTTAGGGTCCTGGTTTCAGGCGGCATCCCAGTTAATTGGCCTAACAACATGCTTAGTGCTTCAGTTCTATCTCCTAGTTCCTTGCATAGTGCCTGGGGTCTAAAAAGCTTGCAACAGGTCAACCAAAGCACAACAATTGGTCTGTAATCACCTGGAGCAACATAGGAAGGAGAGTCAGGAATAAGAGCAGAATATGGAATGTGTGGCTAATTGTCTCCATGAACAACTGCCCCCTTCATCATGAGACCAGAAGAATTGGATGATACCTGGCTACCATTACAGAACATTTTAATTGAAGATTCCATAGAAGAAGCCTGATCAAAAGGGGGAAATGCAGAAAAGAATTTGACATTCTCATGGACTCCGGACTTCCTGGAGCCATGGAGGGTAGATCAACTCCTAAAACTATTGCCCTGACATAATCTTTTAACCTTAAATCAAAGATATCCCCTGAAGTCATCTTAAAACCAAGTAACAGTTTAGCTTAACTAGTAAAAATGCCTGCCTAAGCATCCTGCTTTTTTAAGAGCTATGTTTATGGAACCAAAGTGATAACAGCAACTTGAAAAATCAGATCGGAACCATACAGGGCAGTGAGTTATGTTAATGGAGGTGGAACAACTCAGAAAAGGAGGATGAGAATGGTCGCACAACTCAAAGAATGTAATCAGTGTCACTAAATTGTACATGTAGAAAACTGTTGATTTGGTGGTGTATGTTTTGCTGTGTATATTCTCAACATCAACAACAAAATAAAATTTGAAGGAAAAAAATGAGGGGATGGCACCTTTAAGGGTCTACAAAGTTACAAACCTAGGCTGTGGGGCAGCTACAAAAGAGGAGGATGAGAAATATTTTTGGCTATAAAAGAATGTACCAGATAAGCATATATCAGCCTCAAGTAACAAGTTCAGAACAGAAAATCCTGGTTTATCTATTTAAACAACCCCCTGACAGTCACAACCCAGCTAAAGAATTGTTCTCTTCTCTATCTGATTTTCCAGCCCTGCTACTTTCTCATGCATGACTTTAGGCAAGTTACTCTTTAGCCTCTTTGTTTCTAGTTTTCTTCTGTAGAATGGGGATAAAGGAACAACCTCAAAGAGCGAAGAGAAAATCACGTAATGCAAGCAAACTCATACCAAGAGGCCTAGCACACTGTAAGCTCTCAATAAATGTTAGCCATTTTTTTATTATCGGTTTTTCCAGACTAAGATGGACAAGGAAGAAAAGCCTGGTGATCTACTTTTAAAAATTAGTCAATGAAAATCTTATAGACTACAATGGTCCAATTCCCAACCAATCACTGGGATGGCTTGGGACCTGGCAGTACTTCTTTTTGTTGTGAATGGGGTCTCCACGAGTCAGGAGCCAAAACTCAATGGCAGCTAACAACAACAACAACGCTATTGGTATTATCTTTGGGTCTGGGTAAGTAATGACTTGGCACACAGCTGCAATCAATAACGGGAACAGACACACAATAGGTGTTTTTCTTAATGAGTCCACAATTGACAATCCAATAAATGTTGTATAGATGGATAGGAGAATGAATGGATGGATGGATGAGTGGGTTGATGGGTAGACTGATGGGTGGGTGGGTGTATGAAAGAATTCCTTAGTTTACATCAAAAGTGGCTCTGTAAGGCCAGTTTGGCAATACACGTTTAAAAACCTTAATAACTCTACTGCTAAGAATTTATCATAAAGAGGTTCTCAGACAAGAATACAAAAAATTCAAAGATGTCCAACATATAGTTGTTTATAACAACAACAACAAAACAAGCAGCAGTCTAAATGCCCAACCAATAGAGGATGGTACAGTCAGAAAATAGAAATCTACGCCCAGACAGAGCTGGAGAAAAATATAGAACAAAATTCTAACTCACAAAAAAAGACCAGACTTACCAGCCTGACAGAGACTGGAGAAACCCCAGAAGTATGGCCCCCGGACATCCTTTTAGCTCAGTAACGAAGTCACTCCTGAGGTACACCTTTCAGCCAAAGATTAGACAGGCCCATAAAACAAAAGGAGACTAAAGGGGCACACCAGCCCAGGGGCAAGGGCAAGAAGGCAGGGGGGGACAGGAAAGCTGGTAATAAGGAACCCAAGGTCGAGAAGGGAGTGCTGACATGTCATGGGGTTGGTAACCAATGTCACAAAACAATATGTGTACTAATTGTTTAATGAGAAGCTAGTTTGTTTTGTAAACCTTCATTTAAAGCATAATAATAATGAAAAAAAGAAAGAAAGAAAAGAAAAAGGAATTCTATGGAGCAAGGAAAAAACGAAGAGCAGGCATTTCCTCACTGATGTGGAAAGATGTTCCAAATACATCTTACATTAAAAAAGAGGTAAAGCAACAACAGGTATGGCAGAAGTTCACCTTTTAAAAAACATGTGTGTGCGTGTCTGTATAAAACCAAAAACCAAACCCACTGCCGTCGAGTCAACTCTGACTCATAGCGATCCTACAGGACAGAGCAGAACTGCCCCATAGAGTTTCCAAGAAGCACCTGGCGGGTTTGAACTGCCAGCCTCTTGGTTAGCAGCTGTAGCACTTAACCACCATGCCACCAGGGTTTCCTGTGTCTGTATATATAACAAAATATACACGAAACGTTATCTGTGATTAGTTATCTCTGGTGGCAAAACTTCGAATGGTTTTAATCTTTTTTTTTTTTTCTGTATGCTCATTTTCCTCTGGTGACCATATATGTAATATTTGTGTAGCATCTTAAAAGAAGAAAAAACAATTAAAGCAGCTCCAAGAATCAAGGAGGAAGGAAACATCGTTTCAGCTTCCTTGGCCTTTGCTGTGTGACCATGAGCTAGGGGCCTACCCTCTCTGTGCCTCTGCTTCCTCCTCAGGAGAAAGGTGATTGCTCTTCCAGCCCTGATAGACTCCTGAGGCTCCTGGAGACAGTGACGAAGAAAGGCTTTGAAAGAGGAAGCTGGTAGTCCGGTGGTGGTGGTGTTATCCCCTGTCCCCCCGTCTAAGACAAGGAGACAGGAGATGCTCGGAGAACCTGAGGGAAGCTGGCCTCTGTCTTGGGGGACAGCCAGTTCTGGTGAATAGAGCTCTGGGTGGGGGCAGCCAGATCGAGTTCTCACTCCCCTTCGCTGTCTTTCAGTTCTCCAACAAACAAGCAAAAAATTAAAACCATCCAAGTTTTTAGCACCAGAGGTAAACTGGGAGTGTATTTTTCTATGCAGATACATATTGTATAAGTTCATCTTTAAAAAATGCATATGTATTTCTTTTTTAAAAATACAAAAGGTGAACTTATAACATACCTGTCGAAATGAGAGGGATAAACTTTTACATGGTTTCCTAACTTTCCTTTGATTTTTTAATCCAGCAGGATCCTCTTCTCAAAGGAAATACAGACTTTCCCATTAAGTCAGCAGTTCTGTTCCTAAAAATCAGGCATTTTTTTTTTTTGCAAAGTAAAACAAAAAATCCAAAACCAACCAGCCAGGACTCTATTTCTCATTATTTTAAGTGGGAAAAATTATAAAGCATTACATGTCAACTCCAAACCCTAAACCAATGTCCTAAAATGTAACTAAGGCAATAAAAGCATTCTCTACAAACAATCACAATAGAATATAAAATGCTTAAAACACCACTTCCTGGACACCAAATAATGATTAGGGTTGTTAGCAAACAGTTGCTACATGTGGTAACCTGACTCCGGGGGGGCTCTCAGCTCTAGCAACAGCTGAGGTGCCCAGCCCCTTGGTGACCCTCCATCCTCATTCAAAAGGTCTACATGGGAGGCTGGCCATCTTTCAACTGAGTCTAGAATTAGCTCCAGACTTTTCCTATACATCTTTTTGTTACAAACGTTGTACAGTACATACAATGGTTTGCAATAACCCATGGTACTTTGCGAGGCACATCAAAACGTTGTTATTATGACTATGTTATTATGTTAAAGATGTTTTAGTGTATCTGGAAGTGTTTCTTTAACTTTTTTTAATGCATAGAAAGGTAAACTATACACTATATACTAAGACAAACATTTGACTAACGGACTTTAGATACAAACGGTATCTAACTGCTCTGACTTACATACATATTTGCCTTAAAGATAGGCTTAGGAACGGAACTCATTCATAATCCGGGGACTGCCTGTACTGAGTTTTGGGGTCATAAATATGATGTTTTATCTATAAAACACTGGGTGAAAAAAGGTTTGGAGAGAGATATATCTTCTGAGGAGTTTGGGTTTATGAACTGAGAGGCATGAACTCGGGGAGGACAACAGTAGGGAAGACAGTCTCTGGGGCAGGCTTGTCCTATGGGAACCAGGGGCCACCCCAGAATTCCTCTTCAGAAGTGGTGGTGCAGAGGGGTGGTGCTGAGGTTGGAAGCTGGGGCTTAAAGCTGCATCTGCATCTTGCACATCAAAGGATGAGGTTGCTAATGGAAGAAGGGGTGTTAAAGGTCTCCCCACTTTGGTGCTGCCATTGAAAAGAACAGAATCCCCAAGCAGCAGCAGCAGCAGCAGCAGGGAAGGTGCCACCACTACTGGCAATGACGTAGCCAAGAACCCCGAGATCTTACCCGTGCCAGGCGCTGCTGTAAGCACCTAGGAGGAACGAATTCATTTCATCCTCATTAACAACCCCATGAGTCAGTACTATTATTATGCCCACCTTAAGGATGGGGAAACTGAGGCAGACACAAAGAGGTTAAGAACTTCCCCAGGGTTATCCCTTGTTAGTGGCAGAGCTGGGATTCGAACCCAGGCACTATGGCATTAGAGTTCCTGCTCTGAACTCTACACGTAAGGGTGGGGAGGCTCTGGGGGACGATGCAGAGGGCAGGGGACACACAGTCCACTTACTTCACCTCCTCGCCCCTGCCCTTGCCTTCAAAGCAAACCCTGAGAAAGAACTGAAGATGTCAGAACTAGGCTCAGGGGCTCTGGACCAACACACACTGGGGCCAAGACGGGATGGAAGGTGCCTTACCCACAGCTTTCCATCATAGTAGTAGGCTCCCAAGAGCTTCACGATGTAGGGGTGGTCGCAGGTGGCCAGGATCTCGATCTCCACGATGTAGTCCTCCAGCTCCTCCTCACTCTTGGTCTCAATTACTTTGGCTGCAGCCAAGGCGCCTGTCTCCTTGTTCTTGGCCTGCAAAGCAGAGATGGGAGAGGTCAACAAGGCACACTCAGTAGGAAAGTGGCCCTTGGAGGCCTACTCAGAGAGTCCAGCATGAGATAAGGGGTGTGAAAATGGAAGCCAGTGTCCAGAGGGGAACCAGGGAGGTGAACCAGGAGATACTTGTTCCTAAAAATGGCCAGTGCTGTGCATCATACCAGCACAGTCAAGCAAACACAGAAACAATGTTCTGTATTTGGAAAAAAAAAAAGTGTGATACACCCATACTATGGAATAAATAAAATTAGAAGAACAGGATAGCTCTACAAATATTGTTGTCAGCCCCTAACTTGTGACACCCCCACACAGAACAGAACCAAACACTGCCTGGGGTCCTGCGACATCCCCGTGATCAGTTGTGGATTGGACCATTGTGATCCACAGGGTTTTAACTGCCTGATATTTGGAAGTAGATTGCCAGGCCTTTCTTCTTAGTCAATCTTAGTCTGGAAGCTCCGCTGAAACCTGTTTAACATCATAGCAACACACAAACCTCCACTAACAGGTGGCGGCTGCGCATGAGGTGCACTGGCTGGGAATCAAACCCAGGTCTCCTGTGTGAAAGGTGAGGATTCTATCATTGAAGAAAATTTGTTGAAGTTGTTGAGTAAAAAATACAGAACACTGAACAATAAAAGTGGTACAATAATTCTTACACTTTTGCCAGTGTTCACATGTGTATGTAAATGAATGAAAAACTCTGGAAAGATATACCTCCATCCTTACAGGAGGCTGGGGAGGGGCCTGAGATGAGGGATTCAAATGGCACTTTCACTCCCTGTATTAAACAATTTTAATAGGAATATTTCCATGTATTTATTTGCATCATTTCGCATACATTTTTTTAAAAATGAAAAAAGCCATTTTAAGTAAATGTCTACCAGTTACAGTGGAATTGCTTCCTAGATGCCTTCCCCCTGGGCAAAGCAACTGCTTCTTGCTTCTTACTTGATGAAAAAGAGAGAGAAATGACCATATAAATGGTGCAAGCAATTCCACACGATGAGCTGGGGTCCAGGAAATGGGAGATTAGAACTGCAGGTAGTTCCTTCCCATGGTCCTGCTAGCCTCTAGGAGTTAGCATCTCCCCTACCACTGCAGGCGGTTCCAGTGTTTAAAAATAACACTTTCTCCTATAACATGGATCCCAAAGTGAGCTGCTTCACCTGGAGTCTTTGTACAGCAACCTATTGCAGTAACACCCATTGCCTTCGAGTCGATTCCGACTCACGGTGACCCATGTGCTACAGAGTAGAACTGCTCCATAGGGTTTCCTAGGTTGTGATCTTTACAGGAGCAAATCGCCAGACCTTTCTTCCACGGTACCACGGGGTGGGTTCAAACCACCAATCTTTAGGTTAGCTGTTGTTGTGTGCCATGGAGTCGATACAGTTGATTCTAACTCATAGCAACCACATGTGACAGAGTAGAACTGCCCCGTAGGGTTTCCTAGGCTGTAATCTTCATGAGAGCAGATCGCCAGGTCCTTCCACAGAGCAACTGGTGGGTTTGAACCACAGACCTAGGCTGTAATCTTTACAGGAGCGAATCATCAGGTCTTTTCTCCCTTGGAGCAACTGATGGATTTGAACCACAGACCTTTCAGTTAGCAGCCCAGTGCTTAACCATTGTGCCACCAGGGGTCCTTTTAGGTTAATAGTCAAGTGCAAACCATCTGAGCCACCCAAGGACCTAGCCTATTGCAAAGCTCAGGGAAAACGGACTATGCGGGACTCAAGGAGACTCAGTGTGTTGCTTCCCACTGTGGCTCCTTCCTAAGAAATTTTCGAGGGCAACATTGACCACGCTCTTGCCTTACACAATGACTTTGTACCTCACTCCCCAGGAAATGCCAATGGCTAAGTTACTCCGGTGTGTCTGGGGGTCCATGCTGGACAAAGAGCATTCTCATCCTCTCAAAGGACCCCCACAGTAACCAACACCACACCAATTCCTCCATCCTAGAGGTGAGGAAAAATGAGGAAGCCCAGGAAGAAAGGCTTGGTGATCTACTTCCAAAAATTAACCAATGAAAACCCTGTGGATCACAGAATATTGTCTGAGACTTGGACTCACTTATTTTGGACACATCATCAGGAGGAATCAATCACTGAAAGAGGATATCGTATTTGGTAAAATGGAGGGCCAGCGAAGGTGAAAGAGACCCTCAATGAGATGGACTGACGTAGTAGCTGCAACAATGGATTCAAACATACCAATAATGGTGAAGATGGTGCGGACTGGTCAATGTTCTGTTCTGCTGTACATGGGATTGCTGTGAGTCAAGCGGTGACTTGACAGCAGCTAACAATAACAACAGGTGAGGAAGTCAAGGCTTAGAAGGGAGGTGTGAAGGAACAAAGGTAGTGGCAGGAGAATCTGAATCCGGGTTTTCTAACTTCAAATATTCTATGCACTTGCCACTCCTGTACAAGGCTGCCCTATAATCTCCAGAATTTAGAAGCTTCTAGATCAAGTGGCTCAGTGGTTAAGAGCTCAGCTACTAACCAATAGGTCAGCAGCTTGAATCCACCAGCTGCTCCTTGGAAACCCTATGGGGCAGGTGTACTTTGTCCTACAGGGTCGCTATGAATCGGAATCAACTCAGTGGGTTTTTGTTTGGTTTGGTTTTTTGGGTTTTTTTTTTTTTGGTAGAGCAGGTTTCAGCAGAGCTTACAGATTAAGATGGACCGGGAAGACAAGCCTGACTACTTCTGAAAATCAGCCAATGAAAACCCTATGGCTCACAACAGTCCAATCTGCCACCAATCACGGGGATGTACAGGATCGGGCAGCATTTTGTTTCATTGTGCCTGGGGCCCACATGAATTGGGGGCCTGTGCCACTGCAGCTAACAACAACAGACCAGATAAGCTGCCAACATACACTTAAGAGTGCTGATGCCTGGACCTACACAGGGCACCCACGATCAGAGACAGAGTGGCCATTCCTGGCCTCACAGAGCTCAAGGTTTAGCTGGAGAGACAGACTCCGATACTGACTGAGACAGCATGCTCATGATGGAAGCTGTGGGAGCTGGGAGGGGGCACCTTATCTCATGGGGGTAGGGAACGGGGAGCCTTCTGGAAGGAAGTGATGCTGGGAGAGTGATGCAAATAGGTGATTCTTTATGTTCATTTCCTCTTTAAATCTATAAATGTATTCTCTGTTTAGGTAAATGTTTGTTAATTGAGCTGCAAAGTCCCCAGGGCCCCACTTCTGTGACAACAACAGTTTCCAGTTAGTCAAGGGCTCACTCCGCACAGCGCCCTGGTCTTCCTTCTTTCATTTGAATTCACTGATCTTCTCAACAACCCCCAGATGCAGGCGCTGTTGCTACCTCACCTATAGATGGGGCGACTGAGGCAGGCCCACCTAGCGAGGCAGGTAGCAGGGCTGGATTTGGGGCGCTGGCAGTCCGCTCCCAGGTCCGCTAGCTTGGAAGCCTCTTTCTTGCTCCATCCAAGTCCCTTCCAAGCCAGAGTCTATGAAACCTCCCACATCTAGCCCAGAAGCCAAGATCAGGGGAGGGACATTCCCTGGGGCCAGTCCTTATCGTAGAATTCACCCTGCTCACTCCAAGAGGTCTTCCCCTCAAACTCAGTCTGAAAGCTTATTCAGAGTGCCTTAGAAGCCCATCAATTTCTCAATGAGGGTCACGCACATGCGCTCTCTTTCTCTCACGTGCGCTCACAGACACTCACATTTAACTGATTACGTACCTGCCTTTTCCTATCTTGTAAAAATGATTTTTTTTTTCTGTCTCCAACAGACAGAGGACCGTCAAAAATAAAACACTTTTCTGAAGGTTTTGTTGTGTATATTTTTACCAAAAAAAAAAAAATACTGAGAAACAGGAGAAAAGGATGCATACGTGGAAACATTATTGGTTTTCTGATTTCAAAAAAAAAGCATCTTTCACCTTTGTATACTGCTGTTCACCAACCCAGACTCCTCCTTTTGGTCACCACCCCGATTCCTCTCCAAACTCAGAAGAAGGTTCAGGCTTGCTCTCCTCCTTTGAGGAAAGGAAGGTAGAGGGGACAGAGGGTAAGCCAGAGCTAGGGTCAGGTGAACAAGGCAACCACCTTGGCCACGCTGTCCCTAGCCCCAGCCAGAGCAGCACAGCAGGCAGATAAGCTAGGCAAAGACCATCCCTGCCCTTCCATGCCTGAGAGCTAGGGAAGAAGGTTGCATGCCACCTTTTCCTGGGTTTCCTGAAAAGGGCCATTTTCCCCTGGAGGTGAGGGAGGCCTGGGCAGGAACCATTTTCCAGAAGTACACAAGACCTGCCTTGCCCACAACCTGAAGGGCAGCACTGACCACTGGCCAGGCTCCCGGGGAGTGCCAGCATCACGCCAGTGTCAACAGTGAGGAGCCAGCTGCCCAGCCCTTGCTCAGATTTCACAGGAACCAAAGCCTGCCAGAATCGGGTGAGTAGAAAATGTGGACCAGACAGTGACTTGGCCAGTATTACATTCTTGAACGGCCTGGTTAAGGCAGCAATCCATCACCTTGAAGCCATAGAGGAAGTTAATAATCGCTGATGATAAAAGCAGCTAACCCTGACGGAGCCCTCGAGGTATGCTAGGCCTTACAAGGCATTTCTTGTTTCTTCCTGGATCCAGCTCTTGGAGACAAATATTATCACGCCCGATTTACAGATGAAAGGTCCCTGGGTAGCATAAGTGGTTTGAACTCCACGACTAACCCAAAAGCTGGGGGTCTGAACCCATCCAGTGGCACCATGGGAGAAAAGCCTGCCAATCTGCTTCCTTAAAGATTATAGCCAAGAAAACCCTACGGAGCAGCTCCACTGTGTAACACACTGGGTTCCACGAGTCAGAACTGACTCAGTGACAGTGGGTTTGGGTTTTTTGTTTTTAATTTACAGATGAGAAACTGAGATTCAGAGAGGCCAGGAGACTTGCCTCAGGTCACACAGCCAGTGAATGGTAAAGGCTGGATCCAAACACAAGCCTGCCTGACTCAAAGAGCCTGAGCTCCAAATCACTTCCCAACAGCCACTTCTTGGCCAGCGCCTGGCAGCCCCTGCTCTTCTCCCTTGTTAAAGATAATGATAACCACACCCAATAGCAACCACTCACACTGGTGAAGCGCTTGGCAGTTGCAGGGTGCTCAGCTGCCATAATTTTATCGAACCACAAGCCATTAGGCAGCTGTTATCTATCATGCCTATTTCCCAAATGAGAAGACCAAGGTTCATAGAAGTATCAAGACCCAACCAGGACAATGAGCTGCAGAAGGCTCCTGATGCCCAGTCCAGTGTTCTCTTCACTACACTGGGCTGCCAGGAATCGGCTTATTCCCTATTCATTCATTCACGCACTCATTCACTCAACCATTATTTTGTTGTTAGTTACTACTGAGTCAGCTCTAATTCAGAACGACCCCATGTACACCAGAAAGAAGTGTTCCCATTTCTTGAGCCGGTCCTGTGCCGTTTTCACGATCACTGGTATGCTCAAGTCCTTTGTTGCAGCCACTGTGCCTTTTGGGTGCCTTCCAACCTTGAGAGGACATCTTCCAGCACTGTATTAAACAGTATTCTGTTGTGATCCATAGGATTTTCACTGGCTAATTTTCAGAAGCAGATTGCCAGGCCTTTCTTCCTAGTCTGTCTTCATCTGGAAGCTCCACTGAAGCCTGTCCACCATGGGTGATCCTGCTAGTATGTGAAATACCATTGGCATAGCTTCCAGCATCACAGCAACATGCAAGCCAGCACACTGTAACATTGACAGATGGGTGGTGGCAACCATTATTTACTGAGCCCATATTATGTGAGGCACTTTTCTAGTGAACAAGACGAACAGTTCCTGCCTAGAGGGAGAATTTGCCTGTATGAATCCTTACCTTTCCATAATGTAACATACCCTTCCCTGATCTTCCTTCAGCTGAACCAACCCAACCTCATTCTCAGTCCCTATAGGACAGCAGAGCTACTTCTACCACCAGATCTAGAAATGAGAGGTGGCTCATCCTGGCTGATCAGAGCGCTGTATTCCCTTTGGCCACAGTGACTGGTTCAGGGATAGCCATGTGATCAAGTCAGCCAATGAAATCACCAACAGAACTTTTGCTAAGACCACTGAGATGGTGACCAGCCCTCCTCTACTGCTAGCCTCCAGTAGGGAGGCACCTGGCTGGGAGCTGCTGGCAGCCATTATACCATCAAAGCAAACAAACAAACAAAACCCATTGCTGTAGAGTCGATTCTGACTAATAGTGACCCTACAGGACAGAATAGAACTGCCCCATAGGGCTCCCAAGGAGCAGCTGCTGGATTCGAGCTACCAACCTTTCAGTTAGCAGCTGAGCTCTTACTCACTGCACCACCGGGACTGCTCATACCACCAGCCAAACAAAACCCATTGCCGTCAAGTCAATTCTGACTCATAATGACCCTATAGGACAGAGCAAAACTGCCCCATAGACTTTCCAGGGAGCACCTGGTAGATTCGAACTGCCAACCTTTTGGTTAGCAGCCGTAGCTCTTAACTACTATGCCACCAGGGTTTCCTCACACCTCCAAGGGAAGTCTAAAAATGAATCCGGCTCAGAAGCAGTAGAACAAGAGAGAGCACAAGAAGACACAGTTTGACCCCCTCAATTACCAGTAATTTTTACAATTCTGTGAAGAAGGTACTACTGGGGCCACATTTTATACATACAAGGAGTCCCTGGGTGGTACAAACAGTTAACGTGCCTGGCTGCTAACCGAAAGGCTGGTGGTTCTAATCAGAGGCATCTCAGAAGAAAAATCAGCCATTGAAAACCCTACAAAGCACAGTTCTACTCTGACACACATGGAATTGGCATGAGTCGGATTCATTCCATGGCAATTTTTTTTTTTTTTTAAATAAGAAAACTGATGCTCACAGAGGTGAAGTCACTTGCCCAGGGTCACATAGCAGATAAATTACAGGGGTAGGATTTTGATTCAGATCTGTGCATCCTTCAAATTCCATGTACCTAACCATCTTGCCATAAACAAAAAACAAACCCATTGCCATCTCATAGCGACCCTACATGACAGAGTAGAGCTGCCCTGTAGTTTACAAGGAGTGGCTGGTGGATTCAAACTGTAGACCTTTTCGGTTAGTTGTTGTAGCTTTTAACCAATGCATCACCAAGGGCACCCAGGAAGGCACAGGTCCTGCCTGGGCCTCAGTTTCTCCTTCTGTGTAGTAGGAGGGTGGGAAAATGAAGCTCTTAGCTCTCTCCATGCTCTGATGTGAGGGCATCTTGGGGAGGAGGTAGGTCCTGGAAAGCTATGGGTGGGCCAAGTAGACGGGGCACGTGAGAGTCAACAGGCAAGGAGTGACATAAAGAACAAGTGGCTGTCTGTAGTCCCTGACATCTGTCTCTCCCACAGACCGAGGCAAGGCCAGGTCCAGCGAAGGGTGGGGGAGTCCGGCCCGCCCTGCAGTGCTGGCCAGCAGTGACTAACGCCTCAACCCACACCCTCAAGAGCTGACACACAGTGGTCACTTGTGTTTTCTGGCCTCTGTGGGAACAATCCTCCCCCTTGTGCCCACACAGGGCCCAGCCAGGAGGAGGTGGGGACAACCCCCCAGCCGGGAACCCTGCCCCACCCAAGGGGCCCACCCAGCCCAGTCAGTGGCTGGGGGCTCCTCGATGGCAGCCAGCAGGGAACAGCCCCCAGGTCCTCCCCTTTCCTCCTGGCTGCCAGCAGATGGCTGTGTCCCTCCCTCCTCCTCCTGGGAAACAGCCGAAATCACAGAGCCTAGAAAACAGGAAGAACTTTAGCTACCACCCCAAACCCCTACTCCCCAGGCCTCACTCTACAGATGAGGAAACTGAGTCCACAGAGGTGAACACAGAGACCAGGGTCCAATCTGTGACAGCTGTCTCATCTGTAAAACAGAAGAACAACACCTGCCTCAAGAAGAATAAACGAGAACACAAGGGCAGAGGGCCTGAGAGGCCTGTCCATAGGACACTACCTACCTCAGGCCTGAGAGCCAGTGGAGCTGCCTGGAAATGAATCCTCAGCAGGGCGGCAGGGGCCCTAGCCACCTTCCATTCCCCCTTGTGGAGTCAAACTCCATTTCTTTCAGGAACCACCTTTCCCTCACTCTCAGTCCAGAGGATTCACGAAGGCCTGAACCCACTCCAGCTCCGGGCACACGGCCCAGCCCCAGCTGATCTGAGTACTGGCTTCAGTCAGAGTCACTGATTCAGGGGTGGGCATGTGGCCCAAGCCAGGCCAAGAGGGGTTACCTGGGTGGTTATTTTGTTTGTTTTGTATTTTTGCTGAAGCTTTCAGGAAAGACGCTTTTTCCTTCTCTCCCATCACCACCACCGGTTGCCGTCGAGTCATGTCGACCCCATGTGTGTCAGAGTAGAACTGTGCTCCACAGGGTTTTCAACGGCTGATTTTTAGGAAGTAGAATGCCAAACCTTTCTTCCTAGTCTGTCTTAGTCTGGAAGCACTGCTGAAACTTGCCCACCATGGGCGACCCCGCCGGTATTTGAAATACTGGTGGCATAGCTTCCAGCATCATAGAAACACACAAGCCACCACAATACAAAAAACTGACAGACGAAGTGTAGTCACCAAGGTAAGGGAGCATCTAAAACTCACCTGAATATGCCAGACCCAGCCTCAGAAACATAGTTCTTTTTCTAGGAAGGAAAAGACACCGTGTAAAGAGTGGTTACAGGAAGCTTACCAGGCAATCATTGAGGTCTCCTAGCAACCTGGCTGGGCAGCCGAGTGTGAGGGAAGGCTCCCAGCTGACCTGTCAAATGAATAGCCTGGTCGTGTGGGCCAGTGCCAAAGAATGGAGCAGTCAATGCTAAAGGTTTCAATTTCCCCATCCTCTTTCTTTTGGACAGCTCTGCCAGGCATGTGTCAAACATAGCTCAGGCCACTGGAACCAAGCAGAGAACGGGAACCAAGGAGGGGCTTGGTCTGCTTCCCACAGAATATGCAGCTGTGGTGTCCCTAACAGAACACACTGAATCTTTGCATGCTGACAACTGCTGCCAATCGCGGGAAAGGCTTCTGACCCTATTAAGGAGAGAGGAAATCTGGCCAGAGGGGTCTGGGGTCACAGCAGAGCCAGCGACGTGCAGGTGAAGGGCCCAGCATGAATTTCAAGAGGGTGGTCTGAGGGCTGCATACACAGCCAGAGTGGGCGGCCAATGTGGGCTTGAGTTCAAGACTCCACTAACGCCCCTGGCTGGCACGCATGAGCCAGTCTAGGAGTGGAGCTGTATGTACATGGGCTGACTTTCCAGAGGCTTGGGTCACTGTGGGTCTCAGGATGAAAAAGGCTGGCGAGGCCTCCTGCGGTCTCTCAGGCAGGGTGGTGAGCACCCTGCCTTTCTCCAGCATAGACGTGCTTGCCACCTCCTCCTACTGGAAAGAAAAATGAACGCCCAGGTAGAGAAAGCGACCTGTCCCAGGTCACATAGCTAGGTAGTGGCAGCAAGACTCGAACTCAGGTCTGGCTCTCTGCCCAGTGCTTTATCCCCCTCAGCAGTCTCCTGGAGTAACATCTCCAGGGGTCTCCTGTCCAGTTGCTCTGTATGCCAATCCTTCCCCCCCACCTCATCCTTCCGTTGCCTCCAATAAGAAATCCCCTATGACAAACCTTCAATGGCTCCTCGCTTCTGACAAGACAAAGTCCCAAACACCTAGGCAGTATTCACAGCTCTCATGATCTGCCCCTGCCCACTTTTACAGGATTCCGCCACTCTCCTGTACTCAGCCCATGCTACGGCCAGGCCACCAGACTTCCCACTTCCATGTCTTTCTTCATGCTCTGTCTTTCACCTGGAGTGTCTTTCTCATACCTGGATTTAACCATCCCACGAAGTCTAACTCAGTCACAGCCTGCTCCATGAAGCCTCCCCCAGAATCCTACCCCATACCTTATTAAGAATTTCTTTATACCCTATTAAGGCTTTCATCACAGACTGCCTGGTGCCATAGTCATTGGTGTTCACAGCCTCTCTCTCTCCCTCTGCCCAGGCTGTGAGCTCCTGTAAGGCTAAGCCATGTCTGATTTACCTTAGTCTTTTTTTTTTTTTTTTTTATCCCACAGATCCTGGCATAGAGCAGCCAGTGGAAGAATGGAAGGGCAGAAGCGTGGGTGGACAGGAAGATAGAAGATTGGATGATGTCTTAGTTATCTAGTGTTGCTATAACAGAAATGCCACAAATGGATGGCTTTACCAAAGAGAAATTTATTTCTTCACAGTAAAGTAGGCAAAAAGTCCAAAGTTGGGGCTTCGGCTCCAGGGGAACGCTTTCTCCCTCTGTCCACCTTCTCATCAATCTTCCCCTGGACTAGAAGCTTCTCGATGCAGGGACCCCGGGTCCAAAGGACGTGCTGTGTTCCCGGTGCCTCTTTGTTGGTGGTATGCGGTCCCCCTGTCTCTCTGCCCTCTTCTTTCTTTTATATCTCAAGAGACTGCCTCAAGACACAATCCAATCTTGTAGATTGAGTCCTGCCTCACTAACACAACTGCCGCCCATCCTCCCTCATTAACATCTTAGAGGCAGAATTTACAACAGAAGGGAAAACCACAAAATACGAGGAATCATGCCCCAGCCAAACTGATACACACATTCTTGGGAGGGCATAATTCAATAATGACATCCTACCTTTTGGCCCCCCAAAAATCACATCCTTGCAATATGCAAAACATATTCACCCCATCATATCATAGCATACGTCTTAACTCCAAGTCCAAAATTTAAAAATTCCTAGTCATCTATGAAATCTAGAATACAAATTATCTGCTTCCAAAGGTATAACAGCAGAACAGGCACAAGCTAGACATTTCCTTTACAAATGGGAGAAACTGGAGAAAAAGAAGGGATAACAGGCACCAAGCAAGTCAGAACACATTACATCAGCCCTCAAGGCTTTGAAAATAATCCTCTGTTCTCTGAGACAATTTACACAATGGCCCTGCCCTCCAGACTCTAGGTATTGGCCACACTCTCCAGATTCTGAGTGGAGGCCCCTCAGCCCTGGGCTTCAGCTCCGCCTTTCAGGCCCACTGGGACAGCAACTCTGCTCCCTCGGCTTTAGAGGCAGCATTCTCCTAGTCCATCTGAGTGGTGACTCCACCCTTAGAAACATCAGAGGCCACAGCTCCACCCTTTGAAACCCCTGAGGTCATGGACATACCTTTTGAGTCTGAGGCAACCTGGCTTTTTGTGTTCTTTGTATCTTCAGCTTCTGCTTCCTGGTTTCTTGGCCTCTCAGCTTTTCGAGCCTCACACCAGCATCTTCCCTGCTTGGACAAGTGTTTCAAAGCTCTGTAGCTACACTGGTAAGTGTCTAGAGGCACCCCACTCCACCAGAAAGCCTCCTGTACACCGGCACTCAGATCTCTCACTCCATGCGTTGGCTCCGGCACTGTCTGGTGCTGGTCTCCTGGTTCTGCTGCTCCCAGTTCCCTGTTCCTGCTGGTCCTCTGCTGCTGTTTCTCACCATCCGTACCTTCTCCAGTGTTAACAGTTCTCCTCACTTCCTTCTGAGTCTTCTCCACTCACAGTTTCAAAACTGCTTCCACATTTTAGGTGTTAAACAAGAACAGCACCCCACTATCTCAGTACCAAATTCTTAGTTATCTAGTGCTGCTATAACGGAAATATCATAAGTGAATGGGTTTAGCAAAGAGAAATTTATTTCTTCACAGTAAAGTAGGCAAAAAGTCCAAATTTGGGGCTTCGGCTCCAGGGGAAGGCTCTCTCTCTCTCTGCCGGCCTTCTCATCAATTTTCCCCCAGACTAGAAGCTTCTCTGCACAAGTACCCTGGGTCCAAAGGACGCACTCTGGCCTGGCACTGCTTTCTTGGTGGTATGAGGTCCCCCGTCTCTCTGCTTGCTTCTTTTTTTTATATCTCAAGAGACTGCCTCAAGGCACAGTCCAATCTTGTAGATTGAGTCCTGCCTCACTAACACAACTGCCGCCCATCCTCCCTCATTAACATGATAGAGGCAGGATTTACGACATATAGGAAAATCACACAATACCAGGAATCATGACCAGCCAAATTGATAGAAACATTTTTGGGGGGACATAATTCAATCCATGACAGATGGGTAGGTAGGATGATTGGTGAATGGATGGATGGGTGGGTGGCAGGGTAGATGAGTGGATAGATGGACGGGAAGGTGGGTGAGTGGGTTGATGGATGGATGCATAAATAGATAGGCAGAGAAATGAATGGGTGGATGAGTGAATGGTAAATAAAGGGTATATGGATGGATGGGTAAATGGGAGAGAGGCTGGGTGGATGGCTGGGTAGATGGATGGGAAGATGGGTGAGTGGGTTGGTGGACAAATGGGTGGGAAGATGAATGGGAAGGGTAAATGGGTAAATGGAAGGGTAGATAGATGGATACGTAAATGAGACAGAAATTGGGTGGGTGGTTGGGTAGATGGACGGATGGTGAATGGATGGATAGATGGGTGGTTGGAGGATGAATGACTGGATGTGAGAATAGATTTATGTGGGGAGGGGAGGGTATGTCCAGGCAGTGACAATCATCAAACCTCTTTTCCCAAAAGGCACTTCAGGCAACCTTGTTCTATGAACACCAGCCTCGATCCTTCCCTCAATACTGTAGCCAAGAAAGTTATTTTTTCAGGTACCTACTGGGGTTCCTGTACCATCCAATGTCCCATCTTGGCAGATTTAGAAATGAACAGATTTCCATCAAGTGATTTGTGGAATAGAAATAGCACAGGATTTGAAATAAAAAGACCTAGGTTTAAGTCCTGACTCTAATACTTACCAGCTACATGCCCTTGGGAGAGCCAGGAAACTAGGCCTTAGTTTCCTGATGGAGATGTGGACAATTCCAAAGACATACGAGAAAGCTACAAACCACCATGGGTCAGTCCATTGACAATTTGTTGTTACTATTCTCCCTTGGGCTATGTTTTCTTTTTTAAAAAAAAAAAAAAACAAAACCCAAAACGATCCCCATTTTGTTCACCAATATGTCTATTTACTCGGTCTGGTCAGAGGATAGTCTTAGTAAGTATTTTTAAACATTTAATGAATGAATTGGCATTTATGCCACCCTGCACAGACAGAAACAAACCTCGCCACATAAGAGAAGAAAAGAGTGACAAGAAGTCAATCTCCTCCCCACCATATTTAGGTTTCTGAATCTCTAGCTGCTCTCGAGTTTTGAAAGATGGCAGGCACCTCTTTACCTTGGAGAAGCCAATGTTTTTGACGGAGGCCAGGTTGCTCATAGTTAACCAGTCCTGCCAAGTACAGAGAAACCACTTCCAGATCGATAATCCCCGTGCCAAGTTTCAGCTCAACGACAACCGAGACAGGTGCGTTTCAGAACAAGTGACACTTAAGGATGGCAAAGATAACGAAGCACAAAAGCAGAGGAGCAACATGGCTTCCAGAGCCGCACATTTAATACTCTGTCCCTTGAGGCAGAGAAGCCTGCTGAGCATTTCTGGCACAGGTGAGCTGCAAAAGCCTTTCTGGGCCAGTGAATACAAAACTAAACCCAAAGAGGACTGGCCCCAAGGATCCCAAGCTGTGGTCTTGGCCGAAAACCGGGGCAACCTGTCTAATTTGGCGGGGGATGTGGGAGCCTTCAGATCTCAGCTCTTCAAAAGTGATGGGAAATCCAACCCACATATCCCTGATAAAGGAGATCGTGAAGATGACTGCGGGCTCCACCTCCTTGGGGCCTTGGTTCTGAGTGTTCCCAGGCTCCTGCATGCCCAGATTGGGGCTGGGAGAGAATTCAGTGCTGAGTTATGGGGGTGGTTGTAGTCAACCAAAGGTCCCTGTGTGCTGCAAAAAAGTTACACTTGGTTACTTACTAATCTGAAGGTTGGCAATTCAAACTCACCCAGCGGCACCACAGAAGGCCTGGCAATCTGCTTCCGTAAAGATTACAGCCAAGAAAACCTATGAAGCACAGTTCTACTCTAGAACACATGGGGTGGTCAAGAGTCAGAATTGACTTGATGGCAACAGGTTTGGTTTTTGGTTTTGTAGTCAACAAGGTGGGCCAAGGACTCTGAGCAGAAAGGAAGAGAGGAAGGAAAAATACCTACCAAGGGCCTCGTTTGTCTCCCCCTCCAATCAGGCACCTTGTAAACTTTATCTTACTTAATCTCCACCACAACCTTAGGAAATGTGTCCTCTTATCAGTCTGGTTTTCCAGACAGTCCCAAAACTCAGTGGGGTTCAGGGTGACCCCAATTTTTGGGTAACCAGTACTTTTTGTCCTGTTTTTTATTATTCAAAAAGTAAAACAGGAGTCCTGAGTGGTGCAAACAGTTAAGCGTTCAGCTACTAACTGAAAGATGGTAGTTCAAATCCACTCAGTGGTGCCTTTGAAGAGAGGCTTGGTGATCTCCTTTTTAAAAAATCAGCCATTAAAACCCCATATATATAAAAAAAAAAACCCTATGGAGCACAGTTCTACTCTAACACCCACGGGGTCAGCATGAGTTGGGGTCATCTCACTGGCACCTGGATTTTTTGTTGTTGTTGTTACGTAACACATACTTATTGAAGAAAATTGTAAAAGTATAACGGAACAATGAAGAAAATCAAAACTACCCACAATCCCAGAGATAATCACCTTTAGCATTTTGGAGAACAGCTACCT
The DNA here is from genome assembly GCF_030014295.1 of Loxodonta africana. Classification (NCBI taxonomy): domain Eukaryota; kingdom Metazoa; phylum Chordata; class Mammalia; order Proboscidea; family Elephantidae; genus Loxodonta; species Loxodonta africana. The sequence continues at coordinate 190,462,180 of NC_087343.1, forward strand.
GGCCAGCTGACTAGAAGAGATCCATATCGGTGCCCATTCCAAAGAAAGCTGATCCAAATGAATGCAGAAACTATTGAATAATATCATTAACATCACACACAAGTAAAATTTTGCCAAAGATAATTCAAATACGGTTGCAGCAGTACATCGAATGGGCACTGCCAGAAATTCAGGCTGGACTCAAAAGAGGACGTGGAACCAGGGTGATCACTGGTGATGTCAAATGGATTGGCTGAAAGCAGAGAATACCAGAAAGATGTTTACCTGTGTTTTATCGACTACGGAGAGACATTTGACTGTGTGGATCGTAACAAATTATGGCTAACACTGAGAAGAATGAGAATTACAGAACACTTAATTGTGCTCATGCAGAACCTGTACATAGACCAAGAGGCAGTCATTTGAACAGAACAAGAGGATACTGAATGGTTTAAAATCAGGAAAGGTGTGGGGCAGGGTTGTATCCTTTCACTATACTCATTCAGTCTATATGCTGAGCAAATAATTCAAAAAGCTAGACTATACGAAGAAGAATGCAGCATCAGCATTGGAGGAAAACTCTTTAAGAACCTGCATTATGCAGACGATACAACCTTGCTTGCTGAAAGTGAAGAGGACTTGAAGTACTTACTGATGAAAATCAAAGACTACAGATTTCAGTATGGATTACACCTCAACATAAAGAAAACAAGATTGAAGTTGTTAAGGATTTCATTTTGCTTGGATCCACAATCAACACTCATGGAAGCAGCAGTCAAGAAATCAAATGACGCATTGCACTGGGCAAATCTGCTGCAAAAGAACTCTTTTAAAGTGTTAAAAAGCAAAGAAGTCACTTTGAGGACTAAGGTGCCCCTGACCCAAGCCGTGGTAGTTTCAATCACCTCGTATGCATGCGAAAGCTGGTCAGTGAATAAGGAAGACCAAAGAAGAACTGGTGAATTTGAATTTATGGTGTCAGCCAAGAATACTGAATATACCATGGACTGCCAGAAGAACCAACAAATCTGTCTTTGAAGAAGTACAGCCAGAATGCTCTTTAGAAGCAAGAATGGCAAGGTTTCATCTCACGTACTTTGGACATGTTATCAAGAAGGACCAGCCCCTGGAGAAGGACATCAGGCTTGGTACGGTAGAGGGTCAGTGAAAAAGAAGATCCTCAAAGAGATGGACTGACACACTGGATGCAGCAATGGGCTCAAACACAGCAGTGACTGAGGGGATGGCTCAGGGTATCTGGGCAGTGTTTCATTCTGCTGTGTATAGGGTCACTATGAGTTGGAATCGACTTGACCGGGCCTAACAACAACAGCAGCGTTTTGGAGAAACTTCTCCTAGAATTTCATGGTACAGATGTACCTGTATTTGTTTGGCAATCCCAATTCTAACACATCCTAGCCATTTGTGATCCTGGGGTCATTTTCTGTCCCCCAGTTTCCTCATTTGCCCAATAAAGATGTTAACAGTTCTGGCCTCGTGGGGCTGTTGAGAGCATTCGACAAGTTAATTCATGAAAGGTGCTTAGAACAGCGCTGGGCCCACAGGCAGCTCTCTACAACTGTTCACTCATTATTGTCTCTCTCTCCACAAATATAATCTTCTGTACTTGATACAAATGGGATTAAACTGCACATACTGATAGCCATTTTTATTTCCATCTAACAATATGTTAGAAGCAGCCCTTTGGATCACAAAAATTCATTGATACCATCATTTCTACCAGCTGCAGAGTATTCCACTGAATGACAGGACCATCTTTATTTGACCAATTCCCTGTTGACTGGCCACTTTACACTGATCACGTGGAGCTGCATCCAAAGGTCTAAGACTGAACTTACATGTCGCCAAGCTGCCCTCCAATCAGCTGGACCAATTGAGACCCTCTCCAGTCGAGCAGGCGTGTAACCTCCCCCCTGCCCCCTCCACAAACACCCTCACTAATGCTATATATAACTTAGATAGGAAGCTGGGCTCGAGAACCAATTCCAGTGCCTGCACTCCTAACCTCAACACTGAGCCAGCCGAGGGAGAGAGAGGAAGTTGAGTCTGGCATTCATTCATTCAGCAGATATTAAATGAGTACCTATAACAGCAGGCCCTGTTCCAGATGCTAGGGACACAAAAGACAGATAACTTCCTGTCCTCACGAACCTTACATCTGCCAGGAAAGACAGAATATAAATAAGGAGACATGCACTGGAATCCTAGTTTGTAACACAAAGTCTCAAAGAAATCAACAGGGAACTATCACCATGGTCAGGGAGAGGTGGTCAGGCCAGGCTTCTCTGAGGAGACATTTGAACTGACTCCCAGAGGATAAGAAGAAGCCAGCTGTGCAGAGAGTCAGAGTGGCAGGCAGAAAGAACAGCAAGGGCAAAGGTCCTGAGGCAGAAAACAGTTGTGCTTCACCTCTTAAAAAGCTAGAAATAAAAATACCACACATACATACCACTCTTAGTAATTTATCCTAGAGAAATAAGAGCTGTCACACGAATGGACATAAGCACACCCACATTCACTGCATTATTCACAACAGCAAAAAGATGGAAATAACCCAAGTGCCTATCAACAGTTGAATGGATAAACAAATTATAGGACGTATGTACTATACACAATGGAATACTACAAAACAAAGAACAATGATGAATCTGCGAAACATCTCACATGGATGAATCCGGAGGGCATTATGCTGAGTAAAGTAAGTCAATCACGAAAGCCAAATATTGTATGAGACTGCTATTATAAAAACCTAAGAAAAGGTTTACACATGGAAAAAAACAATCTTTGATGGTTATGAGGGAGGGGAGTGGCATGGAGGGGAAATTACTAACCAGATAGCAGACAAGATAAAGACAACACACAATATAAGGGAAGTCTGCACAGCCTGACCAAGGCAAAGTCATAGAAGCTTCCTAGACACATCCAAACACCTTGAGGGACCAAGTTACTGGGGCTGAGTACTGGCGACCATGGTCTCAGGAGAAATCTAGGTCAACTGGCATAACGTAGTTCATAAAGAAAATGTTCTACATTCTACTTCGGTGAATAGCATCTGGAGTCTTAAAAGCTTGCAAGCAGCCATCTAAAGTACATCTATTGATTCCATCACGTCTAGAGCAAAGGAGAATGAAGAAAACCAAAGACACAGGGAAAATATTAGTCCAAAAGACTAACGGATCAAATGAACCACAGCCTCCACCAGCCTGAGCCCAGAAGAACTAGATGGTGCCCAGCTACCAACACTGACTGCTCTGATAGTGATCACAATAGAGGGTCTTGGACAGAGTGGGAGAAAAATAGAGAACAAAATTCAAATCCACAAAAAAAGACCAGACTTACTGGTCTGACAGAGGCTGGGGGAACCCCCAAGACTATGGCCCCTTACACCCTTCTAACTCAGAACTGAAGCCGCTCTCGAAGCCCACCTTTCAGCCAAAGACTAGATAGGCCTAGAAAACAAACAACAACACACGTGAGGAACGTGCTTCTTAGTTCAATCAAGTATACGACACCAAACCGGCAACACTTTCCCAAAAGCAAAGACGCGAGGGCAGAAGGGACAGAAAAACTGGACAGACACAGAGAACCCAGGGTGGAAAGGCAAAGGGGAGAATGCTGACACATTGCGAGGATTACAACCAATGTCACAAAACAATTTGTGTATAATTTTTGAATCAGAAACTAATTTGCGTTCTACACGTTCACCTAAAGCACAATAAAATTTAAAAAAAAAAGAAAGAAAAGGGTGTGCCTCCTTCAGTCTCTCAGTGGCCCCCAGAACCCTACACTACAGTTGAACAGAGGCTGGCTAGTTAACTCTTCAGTCACTAACACACTGGCCAGCCTCCCTACCCCCAAGTTGTAGGGCCTGACTTCTAGCTCTGGTATAGCCTACTAATAAGAAAAATAAACACACTATAGGAGAACGAACGGAGCCCTGGTGGCACAATGGTTAAGTTCTTAGCTGCTAACCCAAAGATCTGCTTCCGTAAAGATTAAAACCAAAACCAAACCCCTTGCTGTCGAGTCGATTTTGACTCATAGCGACCCTACAGGACAGAGTAGAACTGCCCCAAAGGGTTTCCAAGGAGCGGCTAGTGGATTTGAACTGCCCCACAGGGTTTCCAAGGAGCAGCTGGTAGATTTGAACTGCCAACTTTTCGGTTAGCAGCCTGAGCTCTTAACCACTGCGCCACCAGGGCTCCCTCATAAAGGTTATAGCCTAGGAAATCCTATGGGGCAGTTTTATAGGGTTGCTATGAGTCTGGATCAACTCCCCAGCCCACAACAACATGCAAAGAGAAAGAAAAAATAAGTACAGCAAAGGGGAAAGCAGAGAGAAAGGGGAAGGGAGAGAAGAGAGTGAGTGAAGCAGGGTGGAGGCGGGTGCAGTTGGGGAGGGGAGGAGAAGGGTAAAGTGGAACAGAGGGGGAGACTCTTTCGGGGTGTGTCCCTCCCTGCCTGGCAATACTGTAGAAGCACCCTGCACCCTAGGACACTGTGGTACCAGCAGCCCCACACCCACCAGGGCCCCAGCAGCATGAGCTTCCCCACCCTGGCGCCACCCCCTTCCCCTGCCACTTCCTCTGCTAGCCCTGCCTGGCCCCCACTCACCACTTCCTCTGCATGAGAGGCCATCCCCAGGCTGAGGCTGAGGCAGGCCTGGGAGGAAGGGTCACATTCCTGGGCACAGCTCACAGGGAGACACCACAAAATGACCCTGGCCCTCTCCTTCCAACAAGCCCCTTCATCTCTCCTTCTGTGCTATGCAGTGGAAAAGGCACAGGCTCCTGGCCAGAGAGATCTGAGTGTAAGTCCTGGCTCTGCTCTGGACAAGCTGTGTGGCCTTGAGCAAATCACTGAGCCTCTCTGGGTCTCTGCCTCATCATATATGGAATGGAGACACCAACCCCTGCCCTTCATGAGGACAGAAGAGTAAATGGCGGAGTGACAAGAAAGAGTAAAAGTTCTTTTCCTACTCATTTATCTTATTTACCTTGGAAAACACAGTGCCTGGCACAGCAGGTGCTCAATACATGATTCTAATGGCTAACATTTATTTGAGCTCTTCGAATGCCCTGGGGAGTCCCTGGTTGGTGAAAACGGTTAACATGCTTGGCTGCTAACTGAAAGGCTGGAGGTTCAAGTCCACCCAGAAGTGCCTCGGAATAAAGGCCTGGCAATCTACTTTCAAAAAATCAGCTGTTGAAAACTTTATGGAGTACGGCTCTACTCTGATACACATGGGGTCACCTTGATGGCAAATGGTAGCGTCATGGGTTGTCTCATTTCAACCTCCAACAACCCTGTGAGGTAGCAACATTACTATCGTCATTTTGCAGCTAAAGAAACTGAGGCACAGATAAGTAAATTCCCTAGGATTGTATAAGCTACAGGAGGCAGAACCAGGCTTGAACTCTAGGAACTCATCCAGGGTCCCATGCCATCTCTGATCCCTGGCAAACAGGAGCTTCCCTTCCTGTCTCACCCTCTTTACTGTCTGTCCTCCTATCAGGCCTTAGCCCCCTTGGAATCATCCATGCCTCCCGCCCCCACATACAGCAATCCCTTCTCAGGCTATTCACTTTCCACCACTCACTTCCCTTCCCTGGGCTCTGACTGGGCCCTAACCACAGCTCTGGCCTCCCCTGCCACACCCGCCTGCTCCAGCCACCAGGGCATAGCCACTGTAACCCAGGCTTCACTCATCACAGTCACTTTGGCCTTGGGCAGCCAGGAAGCCTGGTTCTGGCATCCTCCAACTGAGTGGCCTCAGGCAAGCCACTCTCCCTCTCTGGTCATGGCCTCTTCCCCCATCCAAAGCTGGCCCCTGTCTAATACTACATCAGCTGACCTGGTCAGGCCCAGGGGACCTGGGGCAGGCAGGACATTAGCTGAAGTAAAAAATGTCAAGTCCAAATTCCTCAGCTTGGCATTCAAGGCCCTCTTGACTTGGCCTCTCTAATACTCTTCCAGGTCTAGCGCCACCCTGGCCAGCCCCACAGGCCACACCCAGCTCCCTAACCCACTGAGTACTGAGCCTGAGAAGGCAACAGAAATGGGTGTATGGGGGAGGGTAGCAGCAAACAGCAGAGGCCAGATCTGCACCATCCAATACAGTAGCCACTGGCCACACGTGGTTACTGAACACTTGACAGGCAGCTAGTCCAGCCCGAGATGTGCTGTGTGCAAAACACACACCAGATTCCAAAGACTTAGGATGAAAATGTATATACATAATACCATGTTAATTCTACATTAATGGCATGCTAAAATGATACGATTTTGGATATACTGTGAAAATATACCATTAAAATTAATTTCTCCTGTTCTTCTTTCCTTTTATGAATGAGGCTACTACAAAATTTTACGTCATACTGCGGGGACTTGCAGTTTGTTGTGACACTGGAAGCTACACCACCAGTATTTCAAATATCATCAGAGTCACCCATGGTGGACAGGTTTCAATGGAGCTTCTAGACTAAGACAGGCTAGGAAGAAAGGCCTGGCAACCTACTTCCTAAAAACCAGTCATTGAAAACCCTACGGATCACAACACAGTAGCGTCAGATATAGTGCCGGAAGACGAACCTGTTGGTTGGAAGGCACTCAAAATACACAGTGGCCAAGACAATGGACTCGAGCATACAATGACCAGGACCAGGTAACATTCTGTTCTGTTGTGCATGGGGTCACCAGGAGTCTGAGCCAACTGGGCTGCAACTAAAAACAACTAGAAAATTTTTAATTACATATGTAGCTCACATTATACTTCCATTAGACAGCGCTGGCTGTTCCTCTGGGCCGGCAGATGTGGCCTTGCAGAACATAGGCCAGAGGTGCCTGCTGATCTGATGTTTCCTGAAAATACAGAAATCTAGGCTTTTCTGTGAAATCTCCTGATTTCAAAATAATACGGGCAAAAAAAATTAAATTTGGAGCCAGACAGTCCAGTCTACAGGTGTACCAGGCTGAAGCCTTTCCCTCTCTCCACTGAGGAAGCCGCCTCTAATCCGCTGTACCCCACAATACTCTCATCCCGGTCAGCAACTTCCTCCCTCCTTCTCCAGGACTCACTGAAAGCAGCGAGGGAGAGAGATGCTGGCTTATTCCAAGCATGCACTGCGGGCCAGGAACTGCTAAGCCCTTTGTGTGACCTGCTTGTTTAATTCTTAAAACTGTGTGGGATGGGGATTAGTATCAGCCCCACTATACAACTGGGGAAACTGTAGCTCAGAGATGAGGCACCCACCTGATATCACATAGCTTGGTTAGTAGGGCAGCCAGGATTTGAACCCTGGCCTATTTGGTTGCAAGGCCCAAGTCTTTCATTACACACCAGTGACTTGACACATACAGGTGAGCAAACACTTTGGAACTGAATCAAGGCACATTCATCTGCATAAGGCATACACATTCTTCACTGCAGGTGGTTTTGTCACCCCCCAGGGACATGTGGCAGTATCTGGAGATTTCTGGTTGTCATGACTAGGGGGGAAGGTGCTCCTGGCATTTGATGGGTAAAGGTGGGGGATGCTGCTAAGCATTCTACGATGCATAGGAAAACTCCCCACAACAAAGAATTATAGGGCCTAAATGTCAGTAGTGCTGAGGTGGCAAACCCTGGTATGGGGAATTAGCTATAAACACAAAATTCAGGGCATTAAGTCATGATAACTGGCCAGGACCATTTCTGTTTGGTACCAAGAAGTCCTTGGGTGGTGCAAACAGCTAATGTGCTCAGCTGCTAACAACAAAATTGGGGGTTCGAGTTCACCCAGAGACACCTTGAAAGAAAGGCCTGGCAATCTACTTCTGAAAAGTTAGCCACGGAAAGCCCTGCGGAGCACAGTTCTACTCTGATACACAGGTATCAGAATCAGAATCAGAACTGACTCCACAGCGACTGGTACTAGTTTACTAAGAGCATCAACAATACTAAATTACCTTTGTTTCCTGAGCACTTCTGGATGGCGATGTGGTGCTGGAGACATCACTTCTTTAGAGCCCAGCCTTGAGAGACCTGTCATTCTCAATTCCATTTTACAGACAAGAGCCTGGGGCTCAGAGGCGGAGGTAATTTGCTTAGGGTTCAAACAGCCAGGACTGGAACCCAGATCCTAGGGAAACTTAAATCTCTTCCCCAATCACCAGTAGCAGGGGCCAGGTGTGACCATCCAAGGCTGCTCTGGGACCCTGGAGGTAGCCCCTGGGGATGCCCCCCTAGTCTGGGTAACATCAGGCCAGGGTACCGAGAGATCCTGGATGTGGTGGGGACCGGACTCCAGCTAGTTGTTTGGCTCACTTCAACTTGGTCTCTTTGGAAAAAAAACAAAACCCACTGCCATGACATCCAACTCATGGCAACCCCATGTGTGTCAGAGATCACCAGGCCTTTCTTCCATGGCACCACTCGGTGGGTATGACCCACTAACCTTTAGTAGTTGAACGCAAACATTTGTGCCACTCAGGGGCTTGGTCTCTTTGGAGCCAACCAAAAAACTCAGTGTGGTGTCTGGGGTCTTAAAAGTTAGCAAGAGGCCATCTAAGGTGCATCAATTGGTCTCAGCCCACCTGGAGCAAAGGATAATGAAGAACACCAAAGACACCAGGAAAATATGAGCCCAAGAGAAAGAAAGGGCCACGTAAACCAGAGACTCCATCAGCCTGAGACCGGAAGAACTAGATGGTGCCTGGTTACCACCAGTGATTGCCCTGACAGGGAACACAACCGAAGATCCCCGATGCAGTAGGAGAAAAGTGGGATGCAGAGCTCAAATTTTAGTAAAAAGACCAGATTTAATGGTATGACTAAGACAGAGCCCCAAACTAAAACCATTCCCAAAGCCAACTCTTCAGACAAAGATTAGACTGGACTATAAAACATAAAATGATACTGGTGAGGAGTGCGCTTCTTAGCTCAAGTAGACACACAAGACTATGTGGGTAGCTCCTGCCTGGAGGCAAGATGAGAACGCAGAGGGGAACAGGGGCTGGTTGAATGGACACAGGAAACACAGGATGGAGAGAAGGCGTGTGCTGTCACATCGTAGGGAGAGCAACTAGGGTCACGTAACAATGTGTGTAGAAGTTTTTGTATGAGAAACTGAGTTGAATTGTAAACTTTCACTTAAAGCACAATTAAAAAAAAAAAAAAACTTCTCAGCGCAGTAAGTGCTAAGTTTGCACCCAAGCACACCCACTGGGCAGGCGTCATCCCAGTAGGGCTCAGACCATCTCGTTATAGGACCACTTCAGGAACCTCTCACAATAGCACAGATTCTGTTAAAAAATACTTGGCTGAGAGGAAATCAGGTTACTGCCCAGGGGCAGATCTCTTTCCGGAGGAGGAGGAGGGGAGGCTTACCAGAGTCTCCAGAGGAAGCGGAAGCCCAGCCTGGCTTTAACAATATTAGGCAGGAGAGGGGGTGAAGGGAGAAGGTCCTGGCCTAGGAAGGGGGCAGTTCACATAATCACTTAACCTTGGCTTTGTTTAAGCTCTGGTGGGGAGGGAGGGCCAGAGGGCAGGATGTCACACTTGAAGGATGCAGGTTGACAATCACTCCACAAAGCCAACCTGGCTCTGGAGAGCACTTAAGGTCTTCTCTCCCTCCAGTGACCAAGAGGGTTCAGGGTCTGACCCTCAGCAAGAGCAAGGGACAAAGGGGACTCTCTTGTTATACTTTCATCTTACTTTATTTTTAAAATCACAGATATGCATGTCCTTTGACCTAGTAATACCCTGCTGGGAGTCTAGCCTAAAAAAATAATTTCAGATAGTGAAAGAACTTCATGAACAAAGCTGTTCATCCATACACAGTCAGTTCTGCTATAAGGTTTATTTTGACAATGCAAATCTTGTTCCAAGGCCACTGATATACGGTTGTTAGTTGCTGTGGGGTCTATTCCAACTCATGAGGACCCCATGTATGCAGAGCAGAAGCGTGCTCCAGAGAGTTTTCAAGGCTGTGACCTTTCAGACGCAGACTGGCAGACCTGTCTTCTGAGGCACCTCGGGCTGGGTTCAAACCACCAATGTTTCAGCTAGTAGCCGAGCGCTTAACTGTTTGCACCACCCAGGGACTTCATTTGGGAACAATTTTCTCATAATATTAATTTCATGTTTGCTTATGCAGTTTAGTTTGCCAGAAACACCAGGTGAAGGCAGAAAACCACACCCAGCTAAACCAAGCCGTAAAGGAATATACCGAACACGTGCGCGCGCACACACACACCTTGAACATCTGTCAGCTACCTATCCAACACACTCATCCACATCTGGTGGCACAGCTGGACCATCAATTCCTGAAAACCCTCCTTCCACCACTCCATAGTAACTCATAAGCTGCAATGCTTGCGGTACCCACATTCATAAAAAAACTTCAGGAGTTTTTCAAGTATCATATTTCTTGTAGTACTTACATATTTCCTATCCATTTAGCATGAGTAAAACTATACCACTCAATAGCCAAAAGGTAGAAACAACCCAAGTGTCCATTAACAGATGAATAACCAACCCGTTGCCGTTGAGTTGATTCTGACTCATAGCAAACCTACAGGACAGAGGAGAACTACCCCATAGGGTTTCCGAGGAGTGGCTGGAGGATTCGAACTGCCGACCCTTTGGTTAGCAGTCCAGCACTTACCCATTGCACCACGAGGGCTCCTATGGAATATTGCTCAGCCCTAAAGAGAAATGAAGTCCTAATACTTGTTATGACATGGATGAACCTTGAAAACATTATACTAAGTGAAATAACCCAGACAAAAATTGTATGATCCCACTTACATGAAACATCTACAACAGGCAAGTACAGAGAGAGAAAAGCTTATTTATTAGTGGTTGCCAGGGGCTGGTGAGGGGGCAGGGGAATTATTGCTTAAGCTTTTGTTTGGAACGGTAAAAACTTTTGGGAATAGACAGTGGAGACGATGGTACAACATGGTGAATGGAATCAGTGTCCCTGAATTTATAAATGGTTAAAATGTCAATTTTTTTTTTTTTTTTTTTGGTTATATGTATTTTACCCTAATTTTTTTTTTTTAAAGAGTAAGTAAAAAGAATGTAGACTGACCTAGATTAACATCCTGGCTCTGGGGCTGAGTGTTAGGCCCTTAATCTCACTTTCCTCACGAGCACTCCGGCTTTTATCGCATGACTTTGCATAACACAGTGATTTTTAGGAACGCATATGCCACATTAGAGCAGAACAGTGTTACACAAAGTGCTTAGCACCGTGTCTGGCACATGGGAAGCATTCAAGCGATCTTAACTTACTAACAGTAAAACAAAGAAATTGCTTAAATATCCAATAAAGTTAGGATCAGGAGCCTGTAAAGCACTTAGAATAATGCAAGCAAAGGCTTTAAAAATGAAAGATGGCATTAAAAAAAACTGTAAGTCTGTATGGCTACAACTCCACATTTAAAAATTACCACATCTCTAAAGTCTGGAGGGAAAGACGTTCAAGTGTGAACAGCAACTGATGAAGACTCAGGGTGATTTTTTTTTCTTTTTAATTTTTTAAAATAATATTTAATCGTGTTTTTGGTGAAAGTTTACATAGCAAATTAGGTTCCCATTTAACAATTTCTATTCCGTGACACTGGTTACATTTTTCACAATGTGTCAGCATTCTCATTATTTCCATTCTGCTTGTCCTCTTCCCATGTATCTAGCTTCCCTCCTCAGAGGCATCACTAGGGTTGGTGCCACCCAGTGTGGTAACTCAGGGTGTCAACCCTCGCCCCGCATGGACCTCCTCCCATATCAGACCACACAGAATCTTTAGTGATGTTTTTTGGGCTGATGCTGCTCATCAGTCATAATTCCCGGATATCACCCCTTCTTTTCCTTTAATTACCACTTTATTCTCAAAAAAGCTATTGATATAGGTTCACAAATACTAATTATCACAATATTGTAGGTAAAACACCAGAAAATTTGACAAAAGCAGCGACTATAAAAACAACAGCAGCAACAAAAACAACAGCACACGCCTATAGCACCTACAGACAAAACCAAGTGATTCGAAGCATCATTGTAATTGGGTCACAATGACAGCTCTGACCAGAGTGCCTCAGAAGGTTCAGAAAGAAAATGAGCATAGAGTTTTAGCCTTGTAGGTATATTGATACCTGTCAGCTGGCCTTACGAAAAATGATTTTGTTGTTATACCTAACTACATGGGCATTTTTATAAAAAAAAAATAATAAATTTCTCCTGAAACACTGCATAACATTTTATAGACAGTCATTTTGGTGTCCCCGCCCCGACAATGACACTTGGCGCAGTCCGCACCCCCTGCACTCCCCTAGTGACATCACTGTCCCTGTTCCCCCTTACCCTCTTATCTTTGTTTTAGGGTAAATGTTGATCGTGTCGTCTCATATAGATGATTACTTAAAGAAGCACAGACCTCACCGGTAATATTGTTTATTTTATGAGCCAATCTGTTATTTGGCTGAAAGGTGACCTCCAGGAGTGGCTTCAGTTCCAAATTTAAAGGGTATCTCGGGGGTTTCCCTAGTCTCTACCTGTCCAGTAAGTCTGCCCTTTTTTAGGAATTTGAGTTTTGTTCTACATTTTTCTCCCATTCTATCTGGGACCATCTACTGTGTCCCTGGTTAGAACAGTCAGTAGTTGTAGCCAGGATTCTTTTTAATTTTTGCTATTTTTTGATATATTGCCTATTTTAAACTAGTAAGTACGTACTCTTTTTACACTGGCAAGACAATAAACTTTTAAAAAGCTTAAAGACAACATAAAATCAAAACCAAAAAACAATTTTCCAGAACCAAAAACATCACCTCAGCCAGCTCAGCCAACCCCTTGATTTCTGCACAGTCCCTGCCCCTGTTCCGTGCACACATGCCTTGGCTGCCATGACAACAAACACGCCCTGCAGAAGGCAGCTTTTTCCACTCAATATTATACCAAATACCTCCCCCCAGTTCCTAACTCATCTTCAGAATAATTTTTGTTTTCAGAATAAAGATTGTTTAATGATAAAAATTCTGAAGCCAAGTAGCTTGTGAGCTTTACTTTGTATCTAGAAACAGAATGGAAATGATTTCCTTTTGTAACCAATTTGCAATCACATTACGGCTGGGTGAGAAGGAGCTTCACCTTGTACAAAATCAATTTTATCCACCTCTTTCTCCTGAGGCAGAAAGGGGGGGTGCTATGACCTGAAACTGTTAATGTTGAGGCTTTAAGCAGCTACAAGGCTCTCACCAGCAAATCAGGAATCCGAGTCCTCTCCTACCACGTGTTTTCAGAGGTGGGGAGAGGGACGCTGGGGTGGCTTTGAGAACTGCTGTTGTTAGGTGCTATCAAGTCAGTTCTGACTCATAGCGACCCTGGGTACAACAGATGGAGACACTGCCCGGTCCAGCACCATCTTCACAATTGAAGTTATGCTTCAGCCCATTGTTGTAGCCATTGTGTCAATCCATCTTATCGAGGGTATTCCACCTTTTCGCTGACCCTCTACTCTTTACCAACCACGATGTCCTTCCCTAGGGACTGGTCCCCCTTGATAACATGTCCAAAGTATATATTATCTAGTTTGAGAACTAGACTCCCATTTAAAAGGGCCCACCTACTTTGAAAAACCAGGAGGAGAATCAGATGAGTTCCTTTGTTTGAAACTTCCAGAGTAGCAGGGGAAGTTTAACAGGGCAAAAATAGACAGAAATGACAATCGAAACTGATAAAGGAAAATCTGACAAGTATGAAGGCAAAGTTCTGCATTTAGGTTTGAAAGAAAATGAACCATATGAAGCCAGGATAAATTGGAGAAGGGAGATGGAGTCCCTAGTGGTGCAAACAGTTAAGTGCTCGGCTGATAACTGAAAGGCTGCAGGTTCTAGTCCACCCAGAGGCACCTCTGAAGAAAGGCCTGGTGACCTGCTTCTGAAAAATGAGCCACTGAAAACCCTGTGGAGTACAGATCTCTGATACACATGGGTTCGTCATGAGTTGGAATCAATTTGCCAGCAATTGTTCACAGGTAAAAACATCAGTGAGAGCCAAAGCACACTAAAAACACCAAGTCTTCTAGAGAAAGTGGAAGATGGAGTGACCTGACCAAGAGTCTGGCTGCCCTCAAGGCAGTCAAAACACATCTGGAAGGGCAGGCTCTGTCCTAGGCAGACAAAGACATATGGCAGGTATCCAGAGGGACCATTTGTTTGGGCCCTAAGAGAAAAGGTGCAGCTATGGAAAGGGTAAAGAAAACATGAGCAGGGTATTTAAAAAAAAAAACCAAACCCATTGCATCGAGTCTATTCTAAGACATAGTGAACCTACAGGACAGAGTAGAACTGCGCCAAAGGATTTCCAAGGATCGGCTGGTGGATTCAAACTGCCCACATTTCGGTTAGCAGCTGTAGCTCTTAACCACTGAGCCACCAGGGTTCCTGTGCAAAGTAGAGTCAACTGCTGTCCAGTCAATTCTGACTATATAGTGTGTGCTAGCTGCTTTCAAATAGCACAAAGCCCACCAGCAAAAAAGGCTGGAAAATCAGCTCCAATGCCACAAGTATGAGTACCACTGAGACCTGCCTCTGTAACCACAGGACCTTTGCTCCTGTGGGAGTTCCCCCCCATAACAGGAAGTGCTGGCTCAGAGTGGAGACTGTAACAAAAGAAGAACCCCGATGGAGCTGACTGTTCTCAAAGTTATCCCCACTCTCTAAGCCTCTAGAGCAGAGCTTCTCCAAAGTCGAAGCGCTTAGGAATCACTTGGCAATTTTGTTAAGACGCAGATTCTAATTCAGTGGGTCTGGGGTGGGGCCCGAGTCTCTACATTTCTAAGTAGCTCCCAGACGATGCTGATGACCCTGGTCCAGGGACCCCACTTTGAGTAACTGGGCTCTAGGCCACTGGCAAGTCAGAGACTAAGTCCTCACCAGGGGCCTGGAGAAGCCCAGCTTCCTGAAAGGACAATCTCGGGGTCAGAGTGGCCTACAAGCTACAGAAGCCCCAAGGAGGGTGATGATTGGTTTAGGAAGAAGGCACCCTCCTAGAGGTATACATCAGCTAAGCACGTAGGATTCTCCCTATAAAGGTTTTCCTAAGGGAAAGGAGATGGGGAGGTGCGGGGAGAGTGGAGTCAGGCTGTAGGTGTTTGGGCCCCAAAACAATTTAGCAACTCAGAACGGATCACAGGAACAGAGACTCATAACGTCTGGGTGCAAGTGTCTAGATCTAATCAGCTCTGCCCCACCCACCCCTCCACAAAAGCTCTCTGCCCGTATTCCTCTAGCGGAGAGGTGACTGCAGACTGGGAGTTTACCCCGCTGTGACTCAGACGCACAGAATCAAATCTGATCCCCGCAGTATTCCCTGAGGCCCTGGCCTCCCCTCTACACAGTCCCGGCCCACCTTTCCAACCCTAACTTTTGATGCTACACGCCACACCTTGCCCTTCCCCCTTCCCAGTCTTTGGCTCATCTTCAGGAGTGCCTTCTCCTCCACCCAAATTTCACCAGTCCCAACGCAGCCAAGCTTGCCCCGTCGCCTCGATAAACCCAAAGCATCTGCGTGGTCTCTCTTAAAAAGATATGTCTCCTATCGCAGTTTTCTTTTCTTTTCTTTTTTACTGCCGATGCCTCGGGTGGCTTTCTCGGATGCAGGGCGCCCCTTTGTCTCCCCCTGCGGAGCCGAGCGCAGTGCCTGGCGCACAGGAAGTGCTCAAAACGCAGCACGGTGGGCAGCAGCCGTGCCCAGAGGGGGCACCCAGCTCGCATGGATTCAGCCGGGCTGGGTGAGATCCCCCAAAGAACAAGGGTCACCGAGGCGAGGGCCCGGGACCCCGAGTTCAGGGCCGGGGCAGCCCCTCTGCGCCTTTCACAGCCGTGGCCGGGGCTGTCTGGGGCCAGCACCCCTCCCTTCCGGAGCCGCTCCACGCGCCCCGGGCACTCGCCCACCCTCCTGCAGCGCCCTCACCTTATAAACCTTGCCGAAGGCGCCGTCGCCCAACTCGCCCACGATCTCCCACACCTCATTGGGGTCCACGTCCCGGCGGACGTGCTCATATTCGCGGGACTTTCTCTTCTCGAAGGTGGACAGGCGCAGGATGCGACGGAAATTGGCGAAAGCCATGGCTTGGGGCGCGCAAGCCGGGAGGCGAAGTGGCGCCGGCTCGGGCTGTGGCTGTGGCGGTGGCTGGGCGGCCGCTAGGCTAGGAGTGGAGGACGCCGCGGCGCTCTGGGGTTCTCCCCAGACCCGCCCTTCCCTTCTGACCGACCCGATCAAGTGCACCCTGGGCTGCGCCGCGGCAGGAGACCCGGAACCGCGCAGGCGGCCGCGGTCCCGCCCCCGCTCTGTCCAGTCCCGGGGCCGCCTCCTGAATGCCTGCCCCGCTTGCTCCGCGCCCTCCGCCCAACTCGCGAGCCCCGGGATGCGTTCCGGGGACCCGGCCCCGCGCCCGCCCACCGGCCCGCGGCTCCACCTGCAGCTCCCCGGCCGCGCCCCGAGACCCCCTAATTGGCTGCAGGCGCTCTCCGACTCCGCCCATCGCCGCAGGGCACTCTGGAGGCTGTAGTCTCCCACGCCTGGCTCCCGCGAGCCTCTGGCTGGGCTTTGGAGAGCTTAGGTGACCCCTCGAAGGGACCGTCCCGGGTCTGGGAGGCCAGCCGTGCCGCGCCGCGCCGCGTGGCTCCCAGAACTTTTATGGAAAGCTAGTATTTCGCGAGTGCCCACTGATTGCGGTCAGTGTCAAGAGGCGAACAGACGTGAGCTCACTGAATTCGTCCCGCAACTTTCCCGCCAGGCTGCTCCGCTCGCCCCCACTTTTCAGATGAGGACGCTAAGGCCCGGCGGACTAAGGCACTTGCTCTAGGACGCACATCTTGGCTGCGAATACGGTGCGGGTGCCTCGGCGCGGTGCTGCCTCCTGGTGCGCAAAATGCAGGGCCGTTGCTCCTAAGAGACCAGACTTTGCCAGCAGGTTTGCTGCTTCCCAGGGGCTCCCCCTGCCCTTCCCCCTCCCCCTTGCCCGCCCAGCCGAGGTCCACAAGGTACCTTCCCCTCCCCATCCTCTACAAGCCTGTCAGGATTGGAGGGCTGGGAGAAATAACGACTTTGGGACTTGTTTATCTCATGCTTCATGATGGTTTTGCAGACATACTTGAATATTAAGATTTTCTTACCATTTATTTCCCAATTTTTAAAAATTTAAAAACTGAAGCCCTTTTTGACCCCCATCATTCTATATCCCAGCCTGTTGACTCACTTTGCCGCCACTGTTACCAGTTTGTGTCCTATACCAAAACCAAAGGGAACCAGTTGCCACTGAGTTGGTTTCAACTCATGGCAACCCCAAGTGTTACGGAATAGAACTGCACTCCATAAGGTTTTCAAGACCTTTAGGGAGTAGATCACTAGGCCTGCCTTCTGAGGCGCCTCTGGGTGGGTTTCCACCGCCAACCTTTTGGTTAGTAGTCAGCACTTAACCGTTTGTTGTTAGGTGCTGTCAAGTCAGTTCTGACTCATAGCGACCTTACTATGTACAACAGAACGAAACAGTGCCGGGTCCCCTGCCGTCCTTACAGCCGTTACATTTGAGGCCACTGTTGGAGCCATTGTGTCAATCCATCTCGTTGAGGGTCTTCCTCTTATTCACTGACACATCGTTGTCATCTAGTGCTGCTATAACAAATACCACAAGTGTATGGCTTTAACAAAAAGAAATTTATTCTCTCACGGTTTAGGAGGCTAGAAGTCCAAATTCATGGCACCAGCTCCAGGGGAACGCTTTTTCTCTCTGTCAGTTCTGGGGGAAGGTCCTTGTCATCAATCTTCCCCTGGTCTAGGAGCTTTTTAGTGCAGGGATCTCGGTTCCAAAGGACACGCTCTGCTCCTGGCTCTTCTTGCTTGGTGGTAATGAGGTTCCCCCGTCTCTCTGCTTGTTTCTCTTTTATGACTCAAAAGAGATTGATTTAGGACACAACCTAATCTTGTAGATTGAGTCCTGCCTCATTAACATCATAGAGGTGGGGTTTACAACACATAGGAAAATCACATCAGATGACAAAATGGTGGACAATCAAATGATAGTGGGACTCATGACCTAGCAAAGTTGACACATACTTTTGGGGGACACAATTCAATCCATGATAGTACATAGACAAAGTCTACCCATTCTTACTTTTAACTCATTCTGGTTGTACTTCTTTCAAAACAGAATTGTTTGTTCTTCTGGCAGTCCAGTGTATATTCAGTATTCTTTCCCAACACCATTAATTCAAAGGCATCAATTCTTCTTCGGTCTTCCTTGTTCTTTGTCCAAATTTCACTTGCATATGAGGCAATTGAAAATACCATAGCTTAGGTTCCATGCACTGTAGTCCTCAAAGTGACATCTTTGCTTTTCAACACTTTAAAGAGGTCTTTTGCAGCAGATTTGCCCAATGCGATGGGTCATTTGATTTCTTGACTGCTGCTTCCACGCGTGTCAGTTGTGGATCCAAGTAAAATGAAATCCTTGACAACTTTGATTTTTGTCTCTATTTATCATGATGTTGCTTATTGGTCCAGTTGTGAGGATCTTTGTTTATGTTGAAGTGTAATCCATACTGAAGGCTGTAGTCTTTGATCTTCGTCAGTAATGCTTCAAGTCCTCTTCACTTTCAGAAAGCAAGGTTGTGTCATTTGCATATCTCAGGTTGTTATCGAGTCTTCCACCAGTCCTGATGCTGCGTTCTTCATATAGTCCAGCTTCTCTGATTATTTGCTCAGGATACCCATACCCGTTGCTGTCGAGTCGATTCTGACTCATAGCGACCGTATAGGACAGAGTAGAACTGCCCTATAGAGTTTCCAAGGAGCACCTGGCGGATTCGAACTGCCGACCTTTTGGTTAGCAGCCGTAGCACTTAACCACTATGCCAACAGGGTTTCCATTTGCTCAGGATACAGATTGAATAAATATGGTGAAAGGGTACAATCCTGACACAACCCTTTTTGACTTTAAACCCGACGGTATCCCCTTGTTCTGTTTGAACAGCTACCTCTTGGTCTCTGTACAGGTTCCTCATTGTGCCCTATGGACAGTTATAAAATACTGTTTTTAAAATACTAGGTGGTTCCAAATGGAGAGTTCTGGGGATGGGAATGGGCTGCAAGGCCAGTAAGGCAATTCCCACTTATGGTAACCCCATGTCTGTCAGAGTAGAACTGTACTCCATAGGGTTTTAAATGGCTGATTCTTTGGAAGTAGATTGTCAGGCCTTTCTTCTGAGGCACCTCTGGGTGGACTTCAACCTTCAACCTTTCATTTGTTTTGGACCATTTGACCACCTGTAGGGCAGAGGGTGGCAGAAGGGGTAAGACTGCCCCTCTGAGAGATGAAAGCTCTGGCCTCTGGAAAGCTGTGGGCCTGGGGAGGCTGGGGGTCAGAGGCCCACCTCATCCCCCAGACCAGAGCCAAACTACCCAGAGCTCTGTGACTGTCTCTGTGCTCACTCCAGGAAAAAAAAAAAAAATGAAAAGCAAAAATGGAGAGGTTCACTCAAAAACATTAGGTGAAAGATGTCAGACATAAGAGACCACATATTATATGATTCCAATTATATGAATTGTCTGGAAAAAGCAAATCCATTGGGAAAGAAAGTAAAATAATGATTGCCTGGGGCTGGGTGTAAAATGGGATTAACCTTAAATGGACAAGAGGAATCTCATCCGGGTATTGAAAATGTTCTAAAATTGGATTATGGTGATTGTTTCACAACTTGGTAAATTTACTAAAAATCTTTGAATTGTACGCTTGAAATGGGGTAAATTTTATGATACATAAATTTTACCTCAGTAAAGTTGTAAAAAAAAAAAAACTGACAGACATGTAGCGGGAGACGCCTCAAGATGGACTCAAACCGCTGAACTTTTAGCAGTCAAGCATGTTAACCATTTGCACTGTCCGGGGACTCCAGCAACCACCCTAGTGGATGTGAACAGGCATTTCATTGTGGTTTTGACTTGCATTTCCCTAGTGACTAATGAGGAAACCCTGGTGGCATAATGGTTAAGTGCTACAGCTGCTAACCAAAAAGTCGGCAGTTCAGAATCCACCAAGTGCTCCTTGGAAACTCTATAGGGCAGTTCTCTTCTGTAGGGCAGTTCTCTTCTGTCCTACAGGGTCGCTAGGAGTTGGAATCGACTCGATAGCAAAGAGCTTTTGGGTTAATGACTAACAATGACATCTTTCCATGTGCTTATTGGCCATTTGTGTATCTTCTTTGGAGACATGCCTTTTTAAGTACTTTGTCCATTTTTTAATTTTTTTGTTGAGTTGTAGGAGTTCTTTGTGTATTCTGGATGTTAGTCCTTTATCAGATATATGATTTGCAAATATTTTCTCCCATTCAGTGGATTGTCTTTTCACTATACTGATAGTGTCCTTTAGAGCACAAAAGTTTTCAATTTTGTTGAAATTCAGTTTACCTATTTTTTCTTTTTTTGCCGGCTCTTTAGGTGTCGTACATAAGTAATCATTGCCTAATACAAGATCATGAAGATTTCCCCCTATGTTTTCTTCTAAACTGTTATCATTTTAGCTCTTAAATTTAGGCCATTGATTCATTTTGAGTTAATTTTTGTATGTGGTGTAAGGTAAGTCCAACTTCATCCTTTTGCATATGGGTAACCAGTTTTTCCCAATTCTTCTTTCCCCGTTGAATGGTCTTAGCACCCTTGTCAAAAATAAATTGACTGTATTGGTCAGGGTTTATTTCTGTATTTTGGAGCTCTGTCATTCGGTATGTAGATATTTATTCTGGTTATGTCTTCATGGTGGATTGTCCCTTTAATCTTTATATGAAGTCTTTCTTTGTCTTTTATGGTGAATTTCGTTTTCAATTCTGTTTTATCTGAGATTAGTATTGCCACTACTGCTCTTTTTTCATTGTTGTTTGCTGGATATATTTTTTTCCGTCCTTTGATTTTTAATATATTTATGTCTTTGTTTCTAAGGCATGTCTCTTGTAGGCAGCATATTTTGACAGGTTCTGTTTTTTATCCATTCTGTCATTCTCTGTCTCTTTATGAGTGCATTTAAGCCATTTACGTTCAGTGTGATTATCCATACGTGTGAGTTTATTACTGTCATTTCGTAGTGCTTTTTATTGTGGTGCTGACATTTTCTTTGTTCCTCTTACTCTCCTGTGCTGAATTCTTTTTGTTTGTGGATTTTTTTTTCTGTTTCTTTCATTTTTGTATATTTTGTGTTTACTGAGAGTTTATGTTTTTATTCTTTATTTCGATGAGTGGATTTGTTAACCTTCTTTGTGGTTACCTTGAAATTTACCTCTGTCATCCTAAGTTTGAACCAGCCTTTTATTACTTGATATAACCTTGACTTCCTCTCCATTTGAAAGTTCTATACCTAAACCACTTTCCCCCTCTTTTATCGTTCTGACGTTGTTGTCATTTACAGATGGCCCTCTCTGGTCCCTGTTGTAAATCTTTTAGTTTTGTTTTATCCTTGAGAGTTCATTACCTGGGTTTGTATCTAGCTGATGAAGTCTTGCATCCTAGATTCAGGCTGCTGTCTGATGTTGATGGTTCTCTAACCAAAACCCAAAAAACTAAAGCCATTGCCATTGAGTTGATTCCGACTCATAGCAACCCTATAGGACAGAGTAGAACTGCCCCAGAGCTTCCAAGGAGTGCCTGGTGGATTCGAACTGCCCACCTTTTTGGTTAGCAGCAGCAGCTCTTAACCACAACGCCACCAGGGTTTCCTCTCTAACCAAAGGACTCCCTTTAATAATTCTTGTAAGTTTGTCACTATGAGTCAGAATCAACTTGACGGCACTGGGTTTGGTTTGGTTTTTTAAGTTTGGTGTGGTTTTTACGTATTCCCTTAATTTCTGTTTATCTGGAAATGTCCTAATTTTGCCATCATATTTGAGCAAGAGTTTTACAGGATGTATTACTCTCGGTTGACAGTTTTTTTCTTTCAAGGTATTATGTATGTGGTCCCATTGCCTTCTTGCTTGCATAGTTTCTGCCAAGTAATCAGAGTTTAGTCTTATTGTTTCCGCTCTGTATGTGACTTTTCGTTTTTATTGAGCTGCTCTCAGGATTCTTTCTTTGTCTTTGGCTTTAGCAAATGTGAGTATGCTGTGTCTTGGTGATTTTCTTTTGGGGTCTATCCTATGTGGGATTCATTGAGTTTTTGGATGGTCAGGTTTTCATCTTTCGTAATATTAGGGATGTTTTCTCTCCGTAAATCTTCAGCAATCCTCTCTGTGTTTTCCATTTTCTCCCCCTGTTCTGGAACTCCAATCTCTTGCAAATTTTTGCTTTTGATTGTATCCATCGTTCTCAGGGTTTCTTCATTTTTCTTCGTTCTTTTCTCTGAAGTGGTATCTAAGAGTTTGTCTTCAGTTCTGCTGATCCTGTCTTCCATTGTTCCAAATTTGCTTCTAAAGCCTTCTATGGCACTGTCCATGTATGAAATCTTGTTGTTTATCTTTTGGAATTCTAATTGCTGTTTTTGTATGCTATCTAGTTGTTTATTTTGACACTTCATTCCTGTATTATTTTTTTGAATTCTTTCATTGTTTTGTCTGTCTTTTCCATAGTTTTGCTTGGATTTTGCATGATTTTGTCTATTTTTTCCTTATGTTTGGAGGGTTTATTTCTGGACTCTCCATTCCATTCCTTTGGTCTATATGTCTATGCTTATGTCACAGTCACATGGATTTGAGTACTGTAGCTTTGTAGTAAGTTTAGAGATCAGAATGTGTGACTCCTCCAACTTTGTTCTTTTTGAAGGTTATTTTGGCTAGACGGGGCCCCTTGCAATCCCATATGAATTTGAAGATTGGCTTTTTCACTTCTGTAAAAATGGCTGTTAGAAATTTGATAGGGATTGCATTAAACCTGTTGATTGCTTTGGGTAGTATTGCTATCCTAACAACTCATGAACACAGGATTATTTAAGTGTTCTTAATTTCTTTCAGCAATGTTTTATAATTTTCAGTATACAGATCTTTCATCTGTTTGGTTAAATTGATTCCTAGATATTTTACTTTTTCATATGTTAGTGTAAATGTAATTGTTTTCTTCAGTCCCTTCTCACATAGTTCTTTGCAGTGTACAGAAACACAACTGGTTTTTGTTGTTTATACATAGTTTATTACCTTTAGTAGTTTTTGTGTGTGTGTGTGTGGATACTTTGGGATTTTCTATCTAGAGGATCGTGGGATCTGTGAATAGAGATAGTTTTTGCTTATTTCTTTCCTATTTGGTTGCTTTTTTTTTAATTTTCTTGCCTAATTGATCAGACTAGAACTTTCAGTACAGTGTTGAACAGCAGTGGTGTCAGCAGGCATCCTTGTTATGGTTGTTTCTTTTAAAAAATAAAATAATATGATGTCTGGGATTTGCTGCAAAAGAATCCGGGCCAAGGGGTGATGGGGCACAGATAACAGAATTGATCATGGATGATAGATATTGAAATTGAGTGATGGGTACACCTGAGTATCTTATAGAATTCTTTCTAGTTTGAATGTTTTCTATAGTGAAAAGAAAAAAAAGGGAAAGAAAAATTAGGATGAAATTCGTATATTTTCAGTCAGAAAACCAATCTAATAGTTACCATCAGCAGATCCTCCTGAAAGAAATTCTGAAGGGATGAAAGGGATAAAAAGCAACCGTGTAGTAAAAAAATATGTGGGTAACTTTGAACCAAAAAAAAAAAAAAACACTTTATCTTAATAAGTAAAGTATGAAATTCCAACTCAAAAAGAAAGACCAGACTTGCTAGGCCTGACAGAGACGAGAGAAACCCTTAGAGTATGGCCCCTGGACACACTTCCAGCTCAGTAATAAGGTCACTCCTGAGGCATACCCTTCGGCCAAAGATTGAACAGACGCATGGAACAAAACAAGACTAAAGGGGACCACCAGCCTTGGGGCAGGGACTGGAAGGTAGGAGGGAACAGGAAACCTGGTAATAGGGAACCCAGGGTTTAGAAGGGAGAGTGTTGACACGTCCTGAGGTTGTAACCAATGTCATACAACAATGTGTGTACTGTTTAGCTTGTTCTGTAAATCTTCATCTAAAGTTCAATTTAAAAAATTAAAAAAAAAAAATAAGTAAAGTATGTCTACCTTGAGCACTGTGCTCTTATAAAGAATAATCTATGTGAGATCAAGTCGACAACAGCAACTGGAAAGGTTAAATGAGGAGCTTAAAGGGCAACGAGTCTTTAAGTCAGTGGTGATAGAACAGTTGGGAGAAGGATGGTGAGAATATTTGCACAACTTGAAGAATATAATCAATGTCACTGAGTCATACATGGAGAAACTGGTGAGATGGTGTTTGTCATGAATTGAATTGTGTCCCCCAAAAACATATGTCAACTTAGGCTGTGATTCCCAGTATTGTGTAGTTGTCTTCCATTTTGTGATTGTAATTTCCTATGTGCTGTAAATCCTAATCTCTGCCTGTGGTTAATGAGGCAAGATTAGATTATGTCAAAGAGGACTAGGGTGGGATTGTAGCACCCTTACTAAGGTCACACCCCTGATCCAATGTAAAGGGAGTTTCTCTGGGGTCTGGCCTGCACCACCTTTTATCTTACAAGAGATAAATGGAAAGGGAAGCGAGCAGAGAGTGGGGAACCTCATACCACCAAGAAAGCAGCACTGGGAGCAGAGCGCATCCTTTGGACCGGGAGTTCCTACGCAGAGAAGCTCCTAGTCCAGGGGAAGATTGACGACAAGGACCTTCCTCCAGAGCCAATGGAGAAAGCCTTTCCCTGGAGCTGACACCCTGACTTTGGACTTCTAGCCTACTAGACCATGAGAAAATAAATTTCTCTTTGTTGAAGCCATCCACTTGTGGTATTTCTGTTATAGCAGCACTAGATAACTAAGACAGAATCTGGTACCAAGAGTGGGGTGCTGCTCTAAAACATACCTAAAATGTGGAAGTGGTTTTGAAACTGAATGGATAGAGGACTCAGAAGGAAGTGAAGAGAAATTTTGACACTGGAGATGATGCAGATGGTGACAAGCAGCAGCAGCAGCGGAGAACCGGCAGCAGCAGAATCAGGAGACCAGCTCCAGACTGTGCTGGAGCCGACCCACGGAGTGAAAGAGTTTAGTGCCTGTGCACAGGAGGCTTCCTGGCAGAGTGGGGTGCCTTTGGGCACTTATCAGTGGCACTAGGCTTGCAGACCCATAGAGCAAGAGAGCTGAGTGCCTTCTAGCTGAAGTTTTCTGGCAGAGTGGGGGTGCCTCCAGGCACTTATTGGTGGAGCTACAGAGCTTTGGAACACTTGCCTCAGCAGGGCAGATGTGGGTGTGAGGCCCGAGGGAAGAGGCTAAGGAACCAGGAAGCAGAAGCTGAAGAGACACAAACACAGGAAGCTGAGTTGCCTCAGTCTCAAAAAGTATGGCCACAACCTCTGGGGTTTCAAAGGGTGGAGCCGTGGCCTCTGGTGTTTCAAAGGGTTGAGTTGCCACTCAGATGGACCAGGAGAAGGATGCATCTAAAGTTGAGGGAGCAGAGCTGCCATCCCAGTGGGCCTGGAAGACAGAGCTCAGGCTCAGGGCTGAGGGGCCTCCACTAAGAATCTGGACAGTGTGGCCTATACCTGGAGTCTGGAGGGCAGAGCCATTGTGTAAATTGTCTCAGAGAACAGAGGATTACCATTTTCAAGCCTTCAGGGCTGTAATGTAATGTGTTCTGCTGACTTGCTTGGTGCCTGTTATACCTTCTTTCCCTCCATTTTCTCCCATTTGTAATGGAAATGTCTAACTTGTGCCTGTTCAGTCATTATACCTTTGGAAGCAGATAACTTGTATTCTAAATTTCACAGATGAAGAGGAATTTTTGGATTTTGGACTTGGAGTCGATTGAAGACTTTTGCTATGATATGATGGGGTGAATATGTTTTACATGTGGCAAGGATATGAATTTGGCGGGGGGCAAAGGGTAGAATGCCATGGATTGAATTGTGTCCACCAAAAATATGTGTCAACTTGGTTAGGCCATGATTCCCAGTATTTTTTGGTTGTCTTCCATTTTGTAATTATAATTTTTTTATGTGTTGTAAATCCTAATGAGGCAAGATTAGATTATGTTAAAGAGGATTAGGGTGGGATTTTAACACCCTTACTAAGATCACATCCCTGATTCCATATAAAGGGAGTTTCCCTGGAGTGTGGCCTGCAGGACATTTTATCTGACAAGAGATAAAAGGAAAGAGAAGTGAGCACAATGGGGGACTTCATACCACCAAGAAAGCAGGGTTGGGAGCAGAGTGTGTCTTTTGGAACCAGGGTTCCTATACAGAGAATCTTCTAGTCCATGTGAAGACTGATGACAAGGACCTTCCTCCAGAGCCAACAGAGAAAGCCTTCCCCTGGAGCCATCCACTTGTGGTATTTCTGTTATAGCAGCACCAGATAACTAAAGCAGCATATGACTGTATATATTTTCACCAAAATAAATAGAAACATTTAATCTTGAAAAAAAAATTGTGGTTAAGTACAAGTAAACATCGATAGAGTAAAACAGTAATAATAATATTATATGGAGTTTTAAATGATCAATTTTTTTTAATATTAAATGCAGTACAACTTTCGAATTGCTCACTTTAAAATGATTAATTTTATGTTATGAGAATTTTACATCAATTAAAAAAAACTACCTAAAATTGTTTTTTCAATCGGTATTCATATTCCCCCGTTACCTTGTTATTTTTGTAAGTTGTTTGTTTTTGTGGGTGTTTTAAAACACAATCTATTTGAATTAGGATCCAAATAAGTCCACACACTGTAACTGGTTGATATGATTTAAAAGAAACTAAGCTACATATACTAATCTATACATTTCTCCTTCATCACTTTTTCTTTCCTTGCAAATTTTTACTGAAGAAATGGAGTTATTTTCTTTTAGAGGTTCCCACTGTCTGGGTTTTGCTGATTGTATCCCCATGGTTGCATTTAACATGTTCTTCTGCTGTCTTCTTTTTTCATGATTTACATTTCCTGTAAATTAATCAAATTCATGTTTGAGTTTCCTCCTCACTCTCTCTCTCTCTTTTTAATTGAGATGAAATTCGCATAACATAAAACCAACCATTTTAAAGTGAACAACTCAGTGGCATAAGTGCACTGACAATGTTGCACAACCACCACCTCTACCTGGTTCCAAAAACGCTCTCATCACCCCAGTGAGAAATGCCGTATCCATCAAGCAGTTGCTCTCATTCTTCTCCTCCCCGTCCCCACCCATCCCTGGAAACCATTAGTCTACTTTCTGTCTCCATGGATTTATTTATTCTGGATATTGCATATAAGTGGAATCATACACTAGGTAACCATTCATGTCTGGCTGCTTTTACTTAGCATAATGTTTTAGAGGTTCATCCAAGCTCTAGCACGTATTAGTACTTCTTCCCTTTTTATGGCTGGGTAATAATTTTAATAATTCATAGTGTGTATATACCACAATTTGCTTATCTATTCATCTATTGATAGACATTTTTTAATTGGATTATTTGTCTTTTTGTTGATGAGGTGTTAAAGTATTGTATAGATTTTAGAGATTAGACCCTTATCGGATATGTCATAACCATTTTTTCCCAATCTGTAGGTTGTCTTTTTACTCTTTTGGTGAAGTCTTTTGATGAACATAAGTGTTTAGCTTTTAGGAGCTCCCATTTATCTATACGGTCACTATGAGTCGGAATCGACTCTATGGCAATGGGGTTATTATTATTATTTGGTTCCCAGTTATCTAGTTTCTCTTCTGGTGTTTATGCATTGTTAGTTACGGTTTGTATTGTATTTATGCCACGTATTAGGGCTTCTAGTGTTGTCCCTATTTTTTCTTCCATGATCTTTACCGTTGTAGGATTTATATTTAGGTCTTTGATCCATTTTTAATTAGTTTTTGTGTATGGTATGAGGAATGGGTCCTGTTCTATTTTTTTCACAGATAAACATCCAGTTGCCAGCATGATTTGTTAAAAAGACTTACTTTTCCCCATTTAATGGACTTTGATCGTTTGTCAATTTCAGCTGACCATAGGTGGATGAATTTATATCTGGTTTCTCAATTCTGTTCCATCGGTCTGTGTGTATGTTGTTGTACCAACACCAGGTCATTTTAGCTATACTACTGTGACTGTATAGTAGATTCTGAAATTAGGTAATGTGAGGCCTCCTACTTCGTTCTTTTTCTTCAGTAATGCTTTGATTATCCGGGGCCTCTTTCCTTTTCATATAAAGTCGATGATTAGTTTTTCCATCTCGTTAAAGAATGCTGTTATTTGGATCAGGATTACGTTATAACTGTAGATTGCTTTGGAGAGAATCAACATTTTCACTATGTTGAGTCTTCCTATCTATGAGCATGGTATATTTTTTCCATTTATGAGGGTTTCTTGCAATAGTGTTTTGTAGTTTTCTTTGTATAAACCTTTTACATTCATGGTTAGGTGTATTCCTAAGTATTTTATCTTTTTAGGGGCTATTATAAGTGGTACGAATGTGGAACTTATCAAACAATATCATTAACATCACACACACAAAAGAGGTTGCAGCAGTACATCGAATGGGCACTGCCAGAAATTCAGGCTGGATTCAGATGAGGACGTGGAACAAGTGATATCATTGCTGATGTAAGATGGATCCTGGCTGAAAGCAGAGAATACCAGAAAGATGTTTACCTGTGTTTTATTGACTATGCAAAGGCATTCAACTGTATGAACCATAAAAAATTTGAATAGTATTACAAAGAATGCTAATTCCAGAACACTTAATTGTGGTCATGAGAACTCAGGCCAAGAGGCAGCTGTCCAGACAGAACAAGGGGGATTCTGCATGTTTTAAAGTCAAGAAAGGTGTAGGTGAGAGTTATATCCTTTCACCATACTTATTTAATCTGTATGCTGGGCAAATAATCAGAGAAGCTGGACTATATGAAGAGGAGTGTGGCATCAGAATTAGAGGAAGACTCATTAGCAACCTGTGTTATGCAGATGACACAGCCTTGCTTGCTGAAAGTGAAGAGGACTTGAAGCACTTATTGATGAAGATCAAAGACCACAGTCTTCAGTATGGGTTACAACTCAACATAAAGAACACAAAAATCCTCACAACTGGACCAATAAGCAACACCATGATAAAGGGAGAAAAAACTGAATTTGTCACAAATTTCATTTTACTTGGATCCACAATCGATGCCCATGGAAGCAGTGTCAAGAAATCCAATGACATATTGCATTGGTTAAATCTGCTCCAAAAGACTTCTTTAAAGTGTTAAAAAGCAAAGATGTCACTTTAAGGACTAAGGTGCGCCTGACCCCAGTTGTGATGTTTTCAATCGCCTCATGCATGTGAAAGCTGGATAATGAATAAGAAAGACTGAAGAAGAATCGCTGCCTTTGAATTACGATGTTGGCAAAGAATATTGAATATACCATGAACTTCCAGAAGAGTGAACAAATCTGTCTTGGAAGAAGTACAGCCAGAATCCTCATTAAAAGCAAGGATGGTGAGACTTCATCCCACGTACTTTGGACGTGCTATCAGGAGGGACCAGTCCCGGGAGAAGGACATCATGCTTGTAAAGTAGAGGATCAGCGAAAAATAGGAAGACCTTCAATGAGATGAACTGACACAGAGGCTGCAACAATGGACTCAAGCATAACAACTGTTGTGAGGACGGTGCAGGACTGGGCAGTGTTTTGTTCTGTTGTACATTGGATCGTTATGAATCAGAACCAACTCGATGGCACCTAACAACAACATAAATGGTATCGTTTTCCTGATTTCCTTTTTGAAGTTCTTTTTATTGGTTTATAGGGATCCAACTGGTTTTTGTATGTTGCTCTTGAATCCTGCTACTCTGCTGAATCTTCTATTAGTTTCAGTAGTTTTCTTGTGGAATCTTTGGTGGTCTCTTTGTGTAGGATCATATCATCTGCCAATAGGGATAGTTTTACTTCTTCCCTTTCAACTTGGATGCTCTGTATTTCTTTTATTGACTTATTGCTCTAGCTAGGACTTCCAGCACAGTGTTAAATAGGAGTGGTGATAAAGGGCATCTTTGTCTTCCTCCTGTTCTCAGGGGGAATATTTTCAGCCTCTCTCCTTTGAGAATAATGTTGGCTGTGGGTTTTGTATAGATGCCCTTTATTATGTTGAGGAATTTCCCTTGCATTCCTATTTTATTGAGAGATTTTACCAGAAATGGGTGTTGGACTTTATCAAATGCCTCTTCTCTGTCAATCAAGATGATCATGTGATTCTTTTCTTTTGTTCTATTTATGTGGTAGATTACACCGACTGATTTTCTAATGTTAAACTATCCTTGAATACCTGGTATGAATCTCACTTGGTCATGGTGTTTTTTTTTTTTTTTTTTTTTTCGATATGATATTGAATTCTATTGGCTAGAATTTTTTGAGAATTTTTCATCTATATTCATGAGGTAAATCGGCATGTAATTTCGTTTTTTTGTGGTGCTTTTGCCTGGCTTTAGTATCAGGGTTATGCTGGCTTCATTGACTGAATTCAGCAGTATTCCTTCCTTTTCTATGCTCTGAAATAGTTTGACTACTACTGGTGTGAGCTCTTCTCTGAATGTTTGGTAGAATTCTCCATGAGAGCCATCCAAACCAGGGTTTTTTTTTGTTGTTGCTAGGAGTTTTTTTTTTAATTACCTCTTATCTTCTCTTGTTATGGGGCTGTTCAGATTTTCTATTTCAATTTGTGTTACTTCAGGTAAGGGAGTGTCTTTCTAGAAATTTGTCCATTTCCTGTAGGCTCTCAGGTTTGTTGCAGTACAATTTTTCATAGTATTCTGTTATGATTCTTTTTATTTCCATTGGGTCTGTTGTAATGTCCCCCATCTCATTTCTTATTTGAGTTATTTGCTTCCTCTCCTGTTTTTCTTTTGTCAGTTTGGCCAGTGGTTTGTCAATTTTGTTGACCTTTTCAAAGAACCAACTTTTGGTTTTACTGACTCTTTCTGTTGTTTTTTTTTTTGTTCTCTATTTCATTTATGTCTACACTTACCTTCATTATTTCCTTTCTTCTGGTGGCTGTGGGCTTCTTTTGTTGTTTTCTTTCTATTTTTTTGAGTTGTAGGGCTAACATTTTTATTTTGGTCTGTTCTTTTTTTGATGTATACATTTAATGCTATATTGGCCTCTGAGCACTGCCTTTGCTGTGTCCCAAAGGTTTTGGTATGATGTGTTTTCATTCTCATTTGATTCTAGGAATTTTTTGATTCCCTCTTTGATTTCTTCTATTACTCAGTTACTTTTAAGCAAGGTGTTATTCAGTTGCTATGTATTTGATTTTTTTCCTTGCTTTTCCTATTATTGAATTCTACTTATGCTGGTGGTGTAGTGGTTAAGTGCTACAGCTACTAACCAAAAGGTCAGCAGTTTGAATCTGCCAGGCTCTCCTTGGAAACTCTACGGGGCAGTTCTACTCTGACCTATAGGGTTACCATGAATCAGAATCCACTCAAC
Source organism: Loxodonta africana (assembly GCF_030014295.1). Classification (NCBI taxonomy): domain Eukaryota; kingdom Metazoa; phylum Chordata; class Mammalia; order Proboscidea; family Elephantidae; genus Loxodonta; species Loxodonta africana. The sequence goes on from NC_087343.1 coordinate 190,493,695, forward strand.
AGAAGTGGGTTTCATTTTTGGTTTGTTTACTTTTATGGCATTGTGAGCAGACAGAATGTTTTGTATTGCTTTTATGTTTTGGATTTTATTGAGGGTTGCTTTGTGGCCTAAAATGTGGTCTATTCTGGAGAATGTTCCTTGTGAGTTTATGCTATTTATATTCAGTGTGATTATCAATAGGTATGAGTTTATTGCTGTCATATTGTTGGGCTTTTTTTTGTGTGGTGCTGACCTTTTCTTTTCTCCTCTTACTTTCTTGTGCTGAGTTCCTTTTGTTTATGGATCTTCTTTTCTTCTCTTTCGTTATCATAGATTTTGTGTTTACTGAGACTTTATGTTTTTCTTCTTTATTATTTTGATGAGTAGGTCTATTGACTTCTTTGTAGTTACCTTGAAATTTACACTATCTTCCTAAGTTTGGACTGGTCTTTTACTACTTGATATTGTCTTGACTTCCTCTCCATTTGAATGTTCTATACCTATACCATTTATTCCCCCATTTTGTTGTTTAATGTTGTTGCCATTTACAGATTGACGTCTTTGTTTCCCTGTTTTAAGTCTTTTAGCTTTGTTTTATTATTGAGATTTCTACGTAGGTTGGTGTTATAGATTGAATTGTGCCCCCAAAAATGTGTGTCAACTGGGCTAGGCCGTGATTCCCAGTATTTTGTGGTTGTGCACATTTTGTTATCTGATGTGATTATCCTATGTGTTGTAAATCCTAACCTCAGGAATCAGAGCTGCCTCAGTCTCAAGCAGTGGGGCCATGACCTCTGGGGTCTCAAAGGTTGAAACCGTGTCCTGCTGGGTCTCAAAGTGTGGGGCCATAACCTCCCAGGTTTCAAGAAGTCAGATTTTCATCATCTCGGTTGCAGAGTGTAGGGCTGCTCTCTTCATGAGTGCCAGGGAGTTGGGGCCAGATCTCCTGCCCAAAACTGAGGGGGTGGTGTTGCCATGCCCAAGGGGCAGAAGGATGGGGGCCTACCCGGGCCAAGGGGGCAAGGATTCTACTCATATGTACTAGGAGAATGGGGCCACCCAAAGCCAAGGGAGCAGAGTTGCCATCTCAGTGGGCCCGGAAGATGGAGCAGAAGCCCAGTGCTGAGGAGCCTCCACCCAGCATCCAGAGAGTGTGGTTGTCTTAGGCTGGATTCTCTAGAGAAGCAAAACCAGTAAATTGTGTAAGTATATATATAGAAAGATTTTATAGCAAAGAAATGACTCATGAGGTTGTAGAGGCTGGAACATCCCAAGTCCCTGGCATAGGTTGGAAGGTTCTCCTGATTCATGTAGCCACAGGGACAACAGGGCTCTGACTCAGAGGCTGCAAAGACTGATGAATCCCAAGATTGACAGGCAAGTCTGAAGATAAGCTGCTAGCTCAAGTCCCAAGAACTAGAGGTCAGATGAACAGGAGCCAGCCACATGATCTGAAGTGAGCAAAAGCCCATGAGCCTTACCAGAAAGTCCACCTGTATTGGAGGGAGGCCACACCCCCAAGGAAACTCCCTTTCAGCTGGTTGGCTACTCACAGCAGATCCCATCATAGAGGTTATCACATTATGTCAGTTCTCATCGTGGACGTAATTACCTCATTTTATCACGGCCAAAGTACAACAACACTGCCAAATTACTGAGAATCATGACCCAGCCAATTTTAATGATCACAATGGCCAACACCCAGAGTCTGGAGGGCAGTGCCTTTGCCTAGATGGTCTCAGAGAACAGAGGGTTATTTTTAAGCCTTGAGAGCTAGTGTAAATTGTTCTGCTGTGTTTTGGACTTTCTTGATGCCCCTTATCTCTTCTTTTCCTCCAGTTTCCCTCATTTGTAATGGAAATGTCTACCTTGTGCCTGTCGCACCATTGTACTTTGGAAGAAGATAACTTGTATACTAGGTTTTACAGATGAAGAGGAATTTTGCAGAAGATTGCATTTGCACTTGGAATTGATTTAAGACTTTTGGGATGATATGATGGGGTGAATGTGTTTTACGTGTGACAAAGGCATGAATTTTGGGGGGCCAAAGGGTATAATGTTATGGATTGAATTGTGTCCACCAAAAATGTGAGTCAACGGGGCTAGGCCATGATTTCGAGTATTGTGTGGTTGGCTACCGTTTTGTGATCTGATGTGATTATCCTGTGTGTTGTAAATCCTAACCTCTGTGGTGTTAATGAGGCAGGATTAGAGGCAGTTATGTTAATGAAGCAGAGCTCAATCTACAGGATTATGTTGTATCTTGAGTCAATGTCAAGATATAAAAGATAGACTTTTTTGAGAGATAAAAGAGAGAATCAAGCAGAGAGGAGGGGGACCTCATTAACACCAACCAAGGAGTCAGGAACAGAGCACGTCTTTTGAACCTGGGGTCCCTGTGCTGAGAAGCTCCTAGACCAGGGGAAGATTGACAACAAGGACCTTCCCCCAGAGCCAACAGAGAGAGAAAGTCTTTCCCTGGAGCTGGTGCCCTGAATTTGGACTTCTAGCCTTCTAGACTATGACCGAATAAATTTCTTTTTGTTAAAGCCGTCCACCAGTGGTATTTCTGTTATAGCAGCACTAGATAACTATGACAGTTGGTATCTGGCTGATGCTGTCCTGTGTCCTAGACTCTGGTTTTATCTGATTTTGTTGATTCTCTAATCAAAGGACTCCCTTCAATATTTCTTGTAAATTTGGTTATGTTTTTATGAATTCCCTTAATTTCTGTTTATCTGGAAATGTCCTAATTTCATTATCATATCTGAGAGAAAGTTTTATAGGATGTATTATTCTTTCTTGGCAGATTTTTTTTCTTTCATGCTTTTAAATATGTCATCCATTGCCTCCTTGCCTGCAAAGTTTCTCCTGAGTAATCAGAGTTTAGCTTTATTCTTTCCCCTTTGTAAGTGACTTTTCATTTTTCTTGAGTTGCTCTCTGGATTTTTTCTTTGTTTTGGGTTTTGGCAAGTGTGATTATGATATGTCTTTGTGACTATATGGTTAGTTGAGCTTCTTGGATGGTCAGCTTTTCATCTTTCATGATATTTTGGAAGTTTTCTGCCAGCAAATCTTCAACAATCTTCTCTGTGTTTTCCATTTTCTCCCCCTGTTCTGGAGCTCTGATCACACACAAATTTTTGCTCTTGACTGTGTTCCACATAATTCTTAGGTTTTCTTTATTCTTTTCTCTGATTTTTCCTCAAAGTGGTGTCCATAGATTTGTCTTCAGTCTCACTGATTCTGTCTTCTGGTGTTTCAAATTTGCTCCTAAAACCTTCTATTGAGTTGCCCATTTCTGAAACTTTGTTGTTTATCTCTTGGATTTCTAGTTGCTGTTTTGTATGATTTCTAATTGTTTATTTATTTTGGTCTTTTGTTATTGTATTATTTTCCTGAATTCTTCTATTGCTTTGTGTCTTTCTTGATTTTGGCTATGTTTTAATTGGTTTTGTCTGTGTTTTCCATGATTGTGTCTATTTCTTCCTTGGTTTTGTCCATGTTTTCTTTGATCTTTTTCCTAGTCTCTTGGAGAGCCCTAAATATTAGTCTTTTGAATTCCACATCAGGTCGTTCCACTGTATTTTCTTCTACTGGAAGGTTATCTGATTATTTTGGTGCCTTGTTGGAGCCATTTTTTCCACCTTTTTTTTTATGTTTTGATATTGTCTGCTGTCTCTGAGACATTAAGGTATTATTTTATTTATTTAACGATTGTATGTTCATTTGTTTGGTCCAGTTTCTTTGTTTTGCTTGTATGTGACAGAGGGGGAAATCCAGGTATGGTTTGCTGCTTTCTCATATGTGGGCAAGAATTCTCTCATCACTTTGTCCAGGTGGGCAGGGCAGCAGCTGGCATGGTGAGCCTGCTTTGCTATTTGCTGGTTTGGTGAGGTGACTGAGGGCGGACTGGGTAGGTGCTGTCTGCTTCCTGATGTTGGTCCAGCGACGTGAGAGCATTCACGGCCCCTTGCCAAATAGATGTGAGTGTCAGACAGGGAGTGGTATGGGTTCACTTCCCACTGTTCAGCAGTTGGCCTAGTGGCAGGAGAGGAGGGACAGTGTGGGTCCAGTGTGGCAGTGGGTCTGACTGCCGAGAATGCTCTAGATGTGGCAGCATGATGAGGGCCAGTGGGAAAGAGGGTGGCATACTAGGCTAGGAGGGGGGAAGAAAGGAAAGAAAAGAGAGAAAGAAAATGAAAAGGTAGCTGGCGGGTAGGGGTATGCAGACCTGGTGGCTGTCAGGAAAGGGGGGGAGGTGATGTACAGGGCTAGGTGGGAGGTAAAAAAAATAAATAATAAATAAATAATAAATAAATGGGAGCATAGTGAGGGCTGGCAGTTGTGGGCGGGCCAGTGTGCCAGTGGCACTCTTAACTACAGTGGCATGGCAGGGGCTAGCAGGAAGTGGGGAAGGTGGTATACAGAGCTAGGTGGGAGGGAGAAGAAAACGTAAGGAAGGAAAAAAGAGAAAAAAAGTGATCATGCAGTGGGGGCCAGCCAGTGGGGGCAGGGTGGACCCAGGGGCCAGTGGGAAGGGAGGACAGTTGATGTGGTGGGCTAGGGGGGGAGGAAAAAAATGGCGACACAGTGGGGACCGTGGATAGGGGCGGGGCAGACCGAGGGCAGTGGCAGGCTCTCTATCCGTGGCAGCACAGCAGTGTCCAGTGGGAATGGGTGGAGTTTGCACACAGGACAAGGTAGGAGGGAGAAAATAAAGGAAGAAACAGAACAGAAAAAAAATGATGACAGCTTGGCAGGAGCTGGCAATTGGGGACAGGGTAGATCTGGGGTTTTGGCCAGGCAATGGCTCTCTAGCTGCAGCAGTGTGGCAGGCTCCAGCAGCCAGGGGGTGAGGTGGTGTATGGGGCCAGGTGGGAGAGAAAAAAAAAGGAAGAAAGGGCAAAAAAATGGCACAGTGGGATCTGGCGGGTGGGGGTGGGGCACACTTGGGGCAGTAGTGGGCTGGTGGCTATCTCTGCGGTGCTGCGGTGTGGCCCGGTGAGAAGGGGTAGAGGTGGCATTTAGGACTAGATGGGCAAGAGAAAGAAAAGGAAGGGAAAAAAAATGGGGCGGCAGGCGCCAGCAGGTGGGGGTGGGTGGGAATGGTGTCTTAATTATTTAGTGCTGCTGTGACAGAAATACCATAAGTGGATGGCTTTAACAAAGAGAAATTTATTCTCTGTCAGCATAGTAGGCTACAAGTCCAAATTCAGGGCATCAGCTCTAGGGGGAGGCTTTCTCCCTCTGTCGGCTCTGGAAGAGGGTCCTTTTCATCAGTCTTACCCTGGTCGAGGAGTTTCTCAGGCACAGGGACCCCAGGTCAAAAGGACACTCTCTGCACTTGGTGCTGCTTACTCTGTGGTACGAGGTCCCTCTGTCTCTCTGCTCCCTTCTCTCTTTTATATCTCAAAAGAGGTTAGCTTAAGGCACTCTGTAATCTTGTAGATCTCATCAATATAACTGCTACTAATCCATCTCGTTAACATCATAGTAATAGGATTTACAATACATAGGGAAATCACATCTGATGACAAAATGGTAGACAGTCATACAATACTGGGAATCATGACCTAGCCAAGTTGACAGATATTTTGGGGGGACACATTCAATCCATGACAGGCGAGTTGGAATGGATGGGGGCAGGTGGGGATGGATGGGAGCCGGGGTGCTGGTGAGTCTGTAGCTCTCTACTTGTGGCGGTGTGGTTTGGGCCCAGTGGGAAGGCTTAGAGGTTGGATTCAGGGATAGGTGGGAGGGAGAAAGAAAAGGAAGAAAGGGGAAAAAAATAACGGCGCAGGCGGGAGCTGGCGAGTGGGGGTGGGGTGGACCCGGGGTGGCCGTAAGCTGCTGACTCTCTAGCCAAGGCCCATTGGGAAGGGGTTCATAGAGGTGCCATGAGTTGGAGGCTGACTCAACAGCTGTTAACAACAACATTTGTAGAGCTGTCCTGTTCTTCTAAATAGTATGGGTTATATCATACTTTTTCCTTTTTTCAAACATAGAACATTGTTTCTCTGCCTGCTTGTCTATGCTGGTATGATGCACAGCACTGGCCATTGTTAAGCAAGTATCTCCTGGTTCACCTTCTTGGTCTCCCTCTGGGCATTGGCTTCCATTTTCATATCCCTTACCTCATGCTAGACTCTCTCAGCGGGCCTCCAAGTGTCACTTTCCTGCTGAGTGTGCCTTGTTGACCTCCCCCGTCTCTGCTTTGCAGGCCAAGAACATGATTTCCTGCAGCCAAAGTAATTGAGACCAAGAGTGAGGAGGAGCTGGAGGACTACATCATGGAGATCGAGATCCTGGCCACCTGCGACCACCCCTACATCGTGAAGCTCTTGGGAGCCTACTACTATGATGGAAAGCTGTGGGTAAGGCACCGTCCATCCCGTCTTGGCCCCCGTGTGTGTTGGTCCAGAGCCCCGGAGCCTAGTTCTGACATCTGCAGTTCTTTCTCAGGGTTTGCTTTGAAGGCCAGGGCAGGGGCAAGGAGGTGAAGTAGGTGGACTGTGTGTCCCCTGCCCTCCGCATCGTCCCCCAGAGCCTCCCCACCCTTACGTGTAGAGTTCAGAGCAGGAACTCTAATGCCATAGTGCCTGGGTTCGAATCCCAGCTCTACCACTAACAAGGGATAACCCTGGGGAAGTTCTTAACCTCTTTGTGTCTGCCTCAGTTTCCCCATCCTTAAGGTGGGAATAATAATAGTACTGACTCATGGGGTTGTTAATGAGGATGAAATGAATTCGTTCCTCCTAGGTGCTTACAGCAGCGCCTGGCACGGGTAAGATCTCGGGATTCTTGGCTATTTCATTGCCAGTAGTGGTGGCACCTTCCCTGCTGCTGCTGCTGCTGCTGCTGCTTGGGGATTCTGTTCTTTTCAATGGCAGCACCAAAGTGGGGAGACCTTTAACACCCCTTCTTCCATTAGCAACCTCATCCTTTGATGTGCAAGATGCAGATGCAGCTTTAAGCCCCAGCTTCCAACCTCAGCACCACCCCTCTGCACCACCACTTCTGAAGAGGAATTCTGGGGTGGCCCCTGGTTTCCATAGGACAAGCCTGCCCCACAGACTGTCTTCCCTACTGTTGTCCTCCCCGAGTTCATGCCTCTCAGTTCATAAACCCAAACTCCTCAGAAGATATATCTCTCTCCAAACCTTTTTTTCACCCAGTGTTTTATAGATAAAACATCATATTTATGACCCCAAAACTCAGTACAGGCAGTCCCCGGATTATGAATGAGTTGAAGTAGAGAAAATACATTTTCTGTAGTGTTTTAGTATTCAAATAAGAGAGAATATATTTTCTAGTTTAAGCTGTATAAGCTGTGATTAAATCTTTAGTCTTTGAAAACGTCGATTATTTGCTCTGGAATCTGTCTCACAATTGTTCCATTGTAGAAAAACAAGGTAATCAAGATCTTTGTTGTTCATTAAACCACGTTTCTCTCTGAGGTGACAAAAACAATAGGCAACACCATCAGCACCCGAGATAATTGAGCAAAACCCGGACCCATCCAGTGACCGAAACCAGGATGGCCTAAAGAGGCCTGCAAGACGTCAACAATAAGTCACTTCGTCATCGTCCCCCTCAAAGAAGAATCAACATTCCTGGGAATTTCTAAACGCTGACCCTCTCCCTATAAAACCCTTTTGTAGCCCTCTTGGGGCAGACAAAATCTGGGGGAAACTTTGCCCCCTCTGTCTCTTGAACACGGTGTTCAATAAAGCCCTCTTGCTGTTTACCTCCTCCTGTCTCACTATTGGCTTGAGGCAGGGGGCTTGAATCTGCGATTTGCGGTAACAGAGTTTCATTCCTAAGTCGTCTATAAGTCAAATTTATATGTAAATTGGAACAATTAGGTATGGTTCCTATCTGACACCAGTTAGTGGAGTGTTTTTCTTAGTATATAGTGTATCTTTCTATGCATAAAAGACATTAAACACTTCCAGATACACTAAAACATCTTTAACATAATGTCTTAGTAACCTAGTGCTACTGTAACAGAAATACCCCAAGTGGATGGCTTTAACAAAAAGAAATTTATTTTCTCACAGTTTAAGAGGCTAGAGGGCACCAGCTCCAGGGGAAGGCTTTATCTCTCTGTAGGCTCTGGAGGAAGGTCCGTGTCATTCATCTTTCCCTGGTCTTGGAGCTTCTCAGTGCAGGGACCATAGGTCCAAAGGCCATGTTCCCCTCCTTGTTCTTCGTTCTTGGTGGCATGAAGTCCCCATCCTCTCTGCTCGATTCTGTCTTTTATATCTCAGAAGACATTGACCCAAGATACAACCTAATCCTAGAGATTGAGTCCTGCCTTATTAGCATAACTGCCTCTAATCCTACCTCATTACTCTCAAAGAGGTTAGGATTTACAACACATAGTGTAAGATTTACAACACATACATTTTGGGGAGACACAATTCAATCCATAATTTCGACTTTCGGCCCCCAAAAGTTCATGTCCTTGTCACATGTAAAGCATATTCACCCCGTTATATCATCCCAAATGTCTTAAATCAACTTAAAGTCCAAAATCGCATCTTCTACAAAATTCCTCTTCATGTGTGAAATCTAGTTATCTGCTTCCAAAGTACAGTGGTAGAACAGGCACAAGGTAGACATTTCCATTACAGATGGGAGAAATTGATGGGAAAGAAGGGATAACAGGCACCAAACAAGTCAGCAGAACACATTAAATTAGCTCTCAAGGTTTGAAGATAATCCTCTGTTCTCTGAGACCATTTAGGCAATGGCCCTGCCCTCCAAACTTTGGGTGTTGGCACACTTTCCCGATTCTGAGTAGAGGCCCCTGAGCCCTGGAATTCAGCTCCACCTTCCAGGCCCACTGGGACAGCAACTTTGCTCCTTCAGATTTGGGTGGCCCCATTCTCCTAGTCCATCTGAGTGACAGCCCTACCCCCTTGACACTGACAGGGCCTGTTCTTCTGCCCCTTAGGTGTGGCAGTGCCACCTCCTCGGCTTTGAGCAGCAAATCTGGCCCCATCTCTCAGGCACTAGGCAGCCCCACACTCCCGAACCGAGTTGGTGAAGATGTGACTCTGAAACTTAGGAGGCTGTGGTCCCGCCCTTTAAAGCCCCTGGGGCCACGGCTCCACCCTTTGAGACCTCAGAGGTCATGGCCCTACCCTTTGAGACCGAGGCAGCTCTGTTTCCTGTGTTCCTCATCTCTTTAGCTTTTGATTCCTGGTTCCTTGGCCACTTAGCTGCTCAGGCCTTTGGGCCAGCCCAGAGTCTATCCTACTTGGGCAAGTGTCCTGCAAAGCTCTTTAGCTCTACCGATAAGTGCCTGGAGGCACCCCACTCCTCCAGTAAACCTTGGCCTAAAGGCACTCTGCTCTCTTGCTTGTGGGTCGGCAAGCCTACCTTCACTCATCTGTGCCCAGAGGCACCCCACTCTGCCAGGAGGCCTCCTGTGCTAAGGCACTCTCTCACTCTGTGGGTAGGCCCTAGCACCGTCTCACACTAGTTTCCTGGTTCTGCTGCTGAGCCTTGCCATCTGCGCTGAGTCTGGTGTTACGGCTCTTCTCACTTCCTTTGAGTCCCCACCAGAATTGTCTTTGATGTTCATAATTCCACCAACAGTCTCTTCAGGTCAATCTACGCTTTTACTGTTATGCACTTGAAAACTTTTCCAGCCTCTATCCATTCACAGTTTCAAAACCATTTCTACATTGTAGATATCTGTTAGAGCAGTACCCCACTCTTCTGGTATCAAATTCTGTCTTAGTTATCTAGTGTTGCTATAATAGAAATATCCCAAGGGGAAGGCTTTAACAAAAAGAAATTTATTCTTTCATAGTCTATGACACTAGAAATCCAAATTCAGGGTGCCAGCAGCAGGGGAAAGCTTTCTCTGTTGGCTCTGGGGGAAGGTCCTTGTCATCAGTCTTCCCCTGGTCTAGGAACTTCTCAGCACAGCAACCCCAGGTCCAAAGGACGTGCTCCTGGCTCTTTTTGCTTGGTGGTAGTGAAGTACCCATCTTCTCGGCTCAATTCTCTCTTTTATATCTCAAAAGAGATTGACTCAAGGTACAACCCAATTCTGTAGGTTGAGTGCCACCTCATTAACATAACTGCCCTAGTCCTGCATCATCAATACCATAGTCATTAGGATTTATAACGCATAAGACAATTACATCAGATCACAAAATGGTGGGCAACCACACAACACCGGGAGTCATGGCCCAGCCAAGTTGACACACATTTTTTGGGGACACAATTCAATCCATAACGCATAATAATACAGTAATAATAATAATAATGTTTTCATGTTCATCACAAAGCAGCACTCGTTTGTTATTAAGAATCATATATACAGTCGTCCCTCTTATCTGGGGGGTACTGGTTCCAGGACCCCCATGGATACCAAAATCTATGGATACTAAAGTCCCTTATATAAAATGGCATAGTATTTGCATATAAGTTACACGCATCCTCCCATTTACTTTAAATCATCTCTAGACTACTTATAATACCAAGTACAATGTAAATACTTGGTAAATACTTGTTTCACCACAATTGGAGACTTGCTTTGGAAGATAGACTTTCTTTACATTTTTATTGTGCCTTAAGTGAAAGTTTACAAATCAAGTCAGTCTCTCATACAGAAATTTATATACACCTTGCTATATACTCCTAGTTGCTCCTCCCCTAATGAAACACACTCCTTCTCTCTACTCTGTATTCCCGCGTCCATTCAGCCAGCTTGTGTCCCCCTCCGCCCTCTCATCTCCCCTCCAGACAGGAGCTGTCCACATACTCTCATGTGTCTACTTGGTCCAAGAAGCTCAGTCCTCACCAGTATCATTTTCTATCTTGTAGTCCAGTCTAATCGCTGTCTGAAGAGTTGGCTTGGGAATGGTTCCTGTCTCGGGCTAACAGAAGGTCTGGGGACCATGACCTCCGGGGTCCTTCTAGTCTCGGTCAGACCATTAAGTCTGGTCTTTTTATGAGAATTTGAGGTCTGCATCCCACTGCTCTCCTGCTCCTTCAGGGGTTCTCTGTTGTGTTCCCTGTCAGGGCAGTCATTGGTTGTAGCTGGGCACCATCTAGTTCTTCTGGTCTCAGGCTGATGTAGTCTCTGGTTTCTGTTGCCCTTTTTGTCTCTGGGGCTCATAATTACCTTATGTGTTTGGTGTCTTCATTCTCCTTTGCTCCAGGTGGGTTAAGACCCATTGATGCATCTTAGATGGCCACTTGCTGGCTAGTGTTTAACACTCCAGATGCCACTCACCAAAGTGGGGTGCAGCATGTTTTCTTAATAGATTCTATTATGCCAATTGACCTAGTTGTCCCCTGAAATCATGGTCCCCAAACCCCAGCCCCTGCTACGCTGGTTTATTCAGGAAACTTTGCTTTTGGTTTAGTCCTATTGTGCTGACCTTGCCTATATTGTGTGTTGTCTTTCCCTTCACCTAAAATAGTTGTTGTCTACTAATTAGTGAAAACTCTTCTCCTGCCCTCCCTTCCTGCTTTTGTAACTGTCAAAGAATATTCTGTGTTTAAACTATTTCTTGAGTTCTTGTAATAGTGGTCTCATACAGTATTTGTCCTTTTCCAACAGACTAATTTCACTCAGCATAATGCCTTCCAGATTCCTCCATGTTATGAAATGTTTCACAGATTCCTCACTGTTCTTTATCAATGCATAGTATTTCATTGTGTGAATATACCATAATTTATTTATCCATTCATCTGTTGATGGGCACCTTGGTTGCTTCCTTCTTTTTGCTATTGTAAACAATGCTGCAGTGAACATGGGTGTGCATATATCTGTTTATGTAAAGGCTCTTATTTCTCTAGGATATATTCCAAGGAGTGGATTGCTGGATCGTATGGTAGTTCTATTTCTAGCTTTTTAAGGAAGCACCAAATCGATTTCCAAAGCGGCTGTACCATTTTACATTCCCACCAGTAGTGTATAAGTGTTCCGGTCTCTCTACAACCTCTCCACCTTCATTATTTTGTTTTTTGGATTAATGCCAGCTTTGCTGGAGATGGAGTCTCATTGTAGTTTTGATTTGCGTTTCTCTAATGGCTAATGATCATGAGCATTTCCTCATGTATATGTTACCTACCTGAATGTCTTCTTTAGTGAAGTGCCTGTTCATACCCTTTGCCCATTTTTAATTGGGTTATTTGTCTTTTTGTACTTGAGTTTTTGCAGTGTCATGTAGATTTAGAGATCAGACGCTGATTGGAAATGTCATAGCTAAAAATTTTTTCCCAGTCTGTAGGTAATCTTTTTACTCTTTTGGTGAAGTCTTTGGATGAGCATAGGTGTTTGATTTTTAGGAGCTCCCAGTTATCTAGTTTCTCTTCTGGTGTTTGTGCATTGTTAGTAATGTTTTGTATACTGCTTATCCCATGTATTAGGGCTCCTAGCGTTGTCCCTATTTTATCTTCCTCGTGTTGTCTCTATTTTTTCTTCCATGATCTTTATCGTTTTAGATTTTATATTTAGGTCTCTGATCCATTTTGAGTAAGTTTTTGTGCATGGTGTGAGGTATGGGTCTTGTTTCATTTTTTTGCAGATGGATATCCAGTTATGCCAGCACCATTTGTTAAAGTAACTGTCTTTTCTCTATTTAACTGACTTTGGGCCTTTGTCAAATATCAGCTCCTCAGATGTGGATGGATTTATGTCCGGATCCTCAATTCTGTTCCATTGAAAGATAGACTTTCTTGATAGAGTTTCATGAGCTCTTCTGGGAACACCAATGCTTCTTAGTATCACCCGATGCCGATTCTCCCTTGATCTTGAAGTTCTTGAGGCAGTAGTGCTTTCCATAGCTAGCCAGCCGTCTCCCTTACTAGCCTTAAACTCCTTCCTCACGCTCTCCACAACCCCCTCACACTTAGCCTTTGAGGGATTGCTTTGACCACTTCATTGCTTTTTACGAGCCATTTTTTCACAGAAACAAAGGGTGCACACAGCATAAGTAGCGAATGAACGAGGTGCGAGGTGAACAATGCTCAAGTAACGAGTGCTGGAGAGAGAGACTGAGGATCTGTGAAATGGCAGGTGGCTAGAGCAGGGTGTGCCTGTACATCATGTCATTCCTGTGGGTTCCACATAGTGCTCAGTGTGCAGCAAATTCAGGTTTTACTTTTGGAACTTCCTTTTTTTCCCCAAACATTTTCAACCTGTGGTTGGTTGAATCTTCTGATGTGGAACCCGCGGTTATGGAGGGCTGACTCTACCTTGAATTTTTAGTAGGCTTTATGAGGTTGGTTCATAACTATGGGTTGTATGTAAGTTGGATGTTCATAACCTGGAGACTGCCTTTAACTGCTTTTAGGCTATTAATACTCCTCTACGAATTGCTTTGGCCTCATAACACAGGTTTTTACATATAGTACACTTTCATGTACATTTCTAAACAGTCTGTGATTGCAGCTTAGAACTGCGTATATTTGAGTGACAGAGGGATAATTAAATTAACAAGAAACTTATAACAATAAATATCTATAGCAAGGCTGAGAGTTGGGAGGAAGCAATTCTAATTTTTTTATTGACTGTTTCCTCTGACTTTTTTTTTTGTACCTAGACAGACCTTCCCTGCCAAAGCTACTCAGATACTCTATCCAACATTCTAGTTCCAAGGCAGAATTCCCTATTCTATTCCATGAATAGTTCTTGTTAAGAGCCTTTGACTTCTAGAGTACCAAGATGAAACTAAAGCAAGGATCGTTTCTGTGGTACCTCTATCTGGACAAAATATACTGCTTGTTATCTGTGAGAAATGTGAAGGCCTTAATGGAATATTTTCAACTTCTTGATGTACACCGAAAGAACACCTTGAATGGTCAGTACTTTTGAAAGTGTTTCCTTGGGGTGGTTACCTGGTTTTTAATTAACAGGCAGGTGAACTTGCAGAACCAGAAACCATTTAGCTAACAAATATTTATTTTATCTTCTACATGAAGCACAGAGAGAAATGGCCAAATGAGTGTTGAGACTGTGGCAGTTCAGTGGGAAGGATAACATTGTAGGCTCTTTCTGGGGTCACACTGCTGGGTTTGAGTCCTGGCTTCACCCATTATTCCTGGTTGGAGAACATGCCATCATCCTCTCTAAGTCTCATTTTCCTTATATGTAAAACGAGGCTTCTAATAGTGGAGTCCATCTCATAGTTTTTTCAGATAAGACTTAAATGCGTTAAGGTATGGAAAATGCTTAGCACGGTGCCTGGCATATCATAAGAATTTAATAAATGTTATTGTTATAATTAATATTCCTGGGTACTGAACTGCACTCAGGCACGAGCCCTCAGGACCCCTCGGCAGGACTTTGTCTCTCTCTCTCATGTGTCAAATGGGAGGTTTGGGTCAGATGCTCTGTAAGATCCTAATTCTTGGTACTTGTGAGTGACCAAAAAGTTATTTGAGTCCACAAACTAATAAAAGATCAGTTATAATTCCCTAAAACACTTTAGGTTCTTTTTAGGATAAAGGAAGGGTATGTGAGTCGGAATCAACTCAATAGCAACAGGTTTGGTGTTTGGTTTTGGTCTGGTCGTTCATTTTGACCTCAGAGAGATAAATGTCATTTGTGAATAAAGGGTTTCTTTTTCCCCCATAAATATTTTCAAAAGAGTCCATTCAATCTTAAATAATAATAAAAATAGGAGGACACTTTCTTCTCATACTTTTACATATAGATTTTCTCTTAACATATAGATTTACACACAGTATGTGACCAGTCTTTGCAATAAGCCTGCCCTAGATAGACACCTGCAGGGCGCCTAGCTGTAAGTAGCCAGGCTGAGACTGAAAGCAGGGCTTTCTGACTCCAGAGCTCGCTCTCTTAATCTCACTGGAATGTTTGCTGAGAAGGCTCTGATCTCCCAAGGAACTAAACCACTGCCCAGTGATGCAATTCACCGAAAGGTGAAGTCATGTTCATGTCTTTTGGTCACCAAGGGACTGGATAGTGACCTGAAAGAGTGAAGGGACAGCCTTAAGGTTTGTCTTCCTGGGAGGTGGTGACTTAATGCCTTGGGGACTTGAGTGGGCCAGATCCAGCTGGTTTTAAAATAAGATTTATTGAGTAGCTACTAAGTACCACACCCCACCTGTTGTACCGAGGTAGTTTGCATATTGCTGTGATGCTGGAAGCTATGCCATCAGTATTTCAAATACTAGCAGGGTCACCTATGCTGGACAGGTTTCAGTACAGCTTCCAGACTGAGACAGATTAGGAAGAAAGATGTGATCTACTTCCAAAAATTAGCCAATGAAAACCCTGTAGATCACAATAGGATAGTGTCTGATATAGTGTTAGAAGATAAGCCCCCTAGGTTGAAACGCACTGAAAATACACAGTGGCTGCAACAATGGACTCGAGCATACCAACGAATACGAAGATGGTGCAGGACAGGGCAACACTTTGTTCGGGTTGCCATGAATTGACAACAAAATATCACACTATAAAATTTCTCAAGTAGCAACTACACAAATATCACTTACTATGTGTGTGGTGTGTTGTTCCCCAGCGTTCATACACAGTGGGGCATAGAAACACCAAGAGACCATCAGAAGCCCCCAAATCATGACACTGTGATGGCTGGCTCAGTGCTCTTGGCTCTCTTCAGCTGGGACTCCAAGTTACATAGATATATTTTAGCTATTCAATGGAGCCCCATCTTATGCAAGAGGTAGTGTCTATAATTGAAGGGTAAAGGGAAATCACATATAGATAAAGTTATACTTGAAAACCCCTTAAATTGCCATACAAGATTTTGTCTACACAATGTGTACAGTGACCTACCAATGTATAAATGTATCAGCATATTTGTTTCTTTCATCTTATACTCATCGAGACATAGTGAACAGAGTGTCAGGCAAACACTTTCCTTGTTCTTTGAATTACAGCATTTTTTCCCCTCAATGTATTTGATTGAATAAGCATTAACTAATGTACAAAAGAGGTGGCTTCCCCTTGGAAAGAGCACAGGCTGTGGGGTCAGACAGACCTACATTTGAATCCCAGCTCTGTATCTTTCTAGTAAAATGGACTATGGCCATTCAAAGTGTGGTCCCCAGACCAACAGTGTCTGCGTCCCCTCAGAGTTTGTTAGAAAGGCAGAATCTCAGTCCTATGTGAGGTTTCCTGAATCAGAATCGGTCTTTTTATAAGATCCTCAAGTGACTGGTAGACCCACACAGTTCGAGAAGTGCTGATATAGACTAGTTAATATCCGGGGCTTATTATAAAAGGGGCATGGTACCACATTCCCTGTAGGATTGTTAAGGTTAAATGCAATGTGGCACTCAAAGTGCCGAACACACTAGGTGTTCAGTAATGTTAGTTCCCTTCCCCGTAGCCAAATGCATTTTCTTCATACAAATGTCAGGAATATTGATACTTTCGTAGAAGCGGAATGATTTTTAATTTTTCTTAAGTTTTAATTATTTCCTTCAAAAGAAAATAACAACAACAAAACAAACAGTTGCATTGAATTGATTCTGACTCATGGCGACCCCATATGTATCACAGTAGAATTGTGCTCCGCAGGGTTTTCAATGGCTGATTTTTTGGAAGTAGGTTGCAGGCCTATCTTTCGAGGTGCCTCTGCGTGAATTTGAACCGCCAACCTTTCAGTTAGTAGCTGAGGACTTAACTGTTTGTGCCACCACCCAGGGAAAGGCCCACGTAAAATGTCAGCTTCTCCAAGGAAGTGTCTGTCCTAGGTGTCAAGCGAGAATTAAACTCTCCTTCCACATACAAGCTTTTTAGATATGTTAGCCCCTGCCTGCTATCAGTCATGTGTGCGCATCTGCCTGCTCCATCGAGTGTGTGAGCTGGAGTTAGGAACCAAGCCCTGCCCACCATCTCATCCCCCGCAGCACCTGGCACAGTGTTTTTCCACATAGCTCAAGGGCAATTAAGCTTTGAGAAAGGTGTGGGAAGTGCTTGGAATCATGGAAGGTATACTGGCAAAGCCAGAAACAATAGTCTTCCCAGGTCAATGAGCTTTCAAAATTACTCCCACTTTGGAACCCTGGTGGTATAGTGGTTAAACGTTTGGCTGCTAACTAAGAGGTTGGCAGTTCAAATCCACCAGCTGCTCCTTGGAAACACTATGGGGCAATTCCATTTTGTCCTATAGGGCCACTATGAGTTGGAATCGACTCGATGGTAGTGGGTTTGGGTTTTTTTTTTTTTTTTTTAATGTAGCTCGCAAGGAGCCCAGGTGGCACTATGGTTAAGCGCTTGGCCACTAACCTAAAGGTTGGTGGTTCGAACCCATCAGCAGCTCCGCAGGAGAAAAAACTTGGTGATGTCCCATAAAGATTACAGCCTAGGAAACCCCATGGGACAGTTCTACTTTGTCAAATAGGGTCACTGTATGAGTTGGAATCGATTTGATGGCACACGACAACAACATGTAGCTCCTGGTTGTTTGGCATTCTGGGAGTGCTTCTGAATAATCCATCTCCTCACCTTAATAGACGTGCTGTTCTTTCACTTCCTGCATCATGTGACGAACCTGAACCGGCCACAGATCATGATTATATTTGACATGCTGGACTGGAATGCTGTGGGCGAGATTGGCTTTGACCAGTTCTACATGTTGGTTTGCATACTCCTGTCACATCAGGCAAGTAACAAGTGAGGCTCTGGGGCAGAGGAAAAAGCTTGGCTGCTGCCATCACCTTGCTAAAGGTAGCTCTGAATTAAGAATACATCAAAAATTTTCTTCCTTTCACTGAAAACAAGAGGAAGAAAAAATGGGGGAGACTAATTTGGGTTCCCAAATAGTCCATCTATAACCTAGAACATTTCAATAGTGTCTCCTCAGCCTCTGCCCATCTCCAGCCCCCTCAATGGCCTTCCTTTCTAAAGCACAGATCTTAGGCATGTCCCTGCTTGGCATATCCTTCCTCGCTTGGTGTCTTAATTATCTAGCACTGCTGTAACAAAAATACAACAAGAGAATGCCTTTAATAGACAGAAATTTATTCTCTAACAGTCTAAGGGGTTAGAAGGCTGAATTCAGGGCACCAGCTCCAGAGGAAGGCTCTCTCTCTGTTGGCTCTGGGGGAAGGTCCTTGTCATCAATCTTTCCTGGTCTAGGAGCTTCTCAGTGCAGAGATCCCAGGTCCAAAGGATATGCTGCACTCCTGGCTTGTCTTGCTTGGTGGTATGGGGTCCCCTTCCTCTCTGCTGTATTCTCTCTTTTATGTCTCAAAAGAGATTGACTCAAGATATTGAGCTCTGCCTCATTAACATAATTGCCTCTAATCCTGCCTCATTAACATCATAGAGGTTAGGATTTACAACACATAGGATAATCACATCAGCTCACAAAACGGCAGACAACACCACAATACTAGGAATCATAGCCTAGCCAATGGACGTACATTTTTAGGTAACACAATTCAATCCATGACACTTGGTTTATCTGATGATTCTCTACGGGTCATATCAAGTGCTTCACACCCTCAATGATCCCTTTTCTCAGCAAGTTCTCTGAAGGGGGTGAGATGAGACATGCTGATCTTGGGTTGCCACCTTACTTTAGACACCCTTCTAGTGTAGGGTCTATTTATCTACTTCCCATGCCCCGAAATCAGGGACCTTGTGTGACCACCATTTTATTGTCAGGGCCATGATGCTTCACAAGTAGTTTTCCACTGACTATAAGGAAATGCACTGAGGTGACTAGAGTTCTGCCGAGCAATAGAATTGATTACTACAGGTGGCAGTAAGTTCCCCTTGAAGGCAGATGCTAAAGCAGGACTTGATGCACTGATGACAGAATCCTACCAACGCTTAACTTCTATGATTTTGCCTTTTAGTTTTCTAGGGAATAGACAAGTGAACGTGAGTCTTGATGTAACAAGTTTAGAAAGTGGCACCAACACCACTCTTCCTTGCCTTACGTATTTCTTTAAAAACAGAACCACTTGGAAGAGCAATTTATTTATCGCCATTCCCGGCCTGTCTTTGAGCTGCTTGACCTGGATGGGGACCTGAGAATTAGCCTGGATGACTTAAAGTTGTACAACTTTCTCTTCAATATTAAAAAACAGGAACTCAAAGAGCTCTACCATAACTTTGACATCACAGGTGACCATGTAAGTGTGGATCCTAGAAGTGGGGCATGGAAGCCTCTCTGCCCAAAAGCAGGGGTCAGTGTCCTACTAACTACAGTAGAGAGGGATGAGGAGGAGGAGGGTAGAAAAAACTTGCTCAGATAGGCACATTGCATGGTGCTAAGATAAGAAGAAGGAGCCTTAGGGGTGCAATGGTTAAGCGTTCAGCAGCTAACAGAAACTTTGGCAGTTTGAACCCCCGCAGTGGCTCCTGAAGAGAAAAGACCTAGCAATCTGCTCCCGTAAAGATTACAACCTGGGAAACCCTATGGGGCGGCTCTCCTCTGTCATACAGGGTCGTTTGTGAGTCAGTCAATGGCACACAACAAGATCAGAACAAAAGAGATTTATAGGCCCACAGAAGAGATAAGGTTGAACATAAAAGTGCAGTGTTACATACATAGATTAAAAAATGCAAAAGTTTAAAGACGGAAATATATTAACATGGCAGTAGTTGGTGCTGGGGTGTTATAGATTTGAATAAGTAGAAATAAAGGAATTCTATGATGGGAACATGAGTAAAATCCTGAGAACAAAGCTATGGTGAAGACAGTGAATTCTGCCCATTTAAAGAGGAAGTCCATGTTGGGGAAGTAAGTGGGAGCTAAGGTTGAAAAGGTGCGACAATGACATTGTAAAGAAGCTTAGATGCCAGCCTGAAGTGTCTGGACCTGATACAGAAGAAGTAAGTGACCTTCGGTTCCCTTGGAATCTACAATACTTCTCTCTATTCCTGGGTACTAGACTACAAGTATGTCCTAATTACTGAGCTTTTTTAAGTTTCCAAGTTTTTCAATGAGAACTGATTACAATCCTGCTGATATCTGCAACAAAGTATCAAATTCTCCCTGAAATAATTTTTCTTTTTCTTTCACCAAAAGCGTCTTAATTACAAGGAATTTAAGCTGTTTACTCTCTTCTCCATTGACAAATACCAGGAGAGGCAGAAAGCTGAGAAGAAGAAACAGCACCTCCTCAATAAGACAGTGTCAAAACAAGGTGATGTGCTTTCAAGAAGTACTCTTCAAAAACAAGAATCTGAAAGTAGGGCATAAAATGGAAACTGTTAACATGTCTAAAAATAAATTTAGAACACAAAATGCTTATCTTTACATGGCTGTTTACCTACGAAGGGTCTGAATGACTGCTCTCTCATCAGCAGATTCTTAATCTTACTAACCTATTGACCTCACTCAGAACTCACCGTGAACCACTTTCTCTGTCAACAAGTCCCGATTCTGTTGCTGCTGCTCAGATCAACGCTGTTCGTTAGGTCCCTGTGTTCCATAGTAATTACCAACACTTACTGAAGCTAAGAAGTTGACAGAAGGTGACACTTGCCTGATATTTGTTGCTAGTGACCCAATACTCTCAGAATCCTTTCCATCCTCCCAGTCCTTGGGCTGAGACCACCTGGGTGAAAGAAACCTCAGAGTGGCCAGTGGTGAAGTGCCTCTGGCCACATAAGGGAAATAGAATTTTAAGGATGTGGGGGCTGTGTTCTTCCTATAACCTGATTTACTCTCTGATGCTTAAGACTGTATCAGACCTACCAGGGTAAAAGAATTGTTGTATGCCCTTTTGTGTAATTAGTGCCTTGAATAATTTTCATTCCTTTTGGCATGAACTTTGGGATTCCTCCCTGACTCTATCATGTTGATAACTACCATTTATTACATGTTTGGCTAGGGTAGGTACCTTAAATACATGGCTTAAATTTATCCTTGTAACTCTGAGGATTAGGTGTTCTGATCCTCCATTTACAGATGGGGAAACTGAGGCCTAGAGATTAAGAACCTTACCCACACATGATTCACTAGTGGTAGAGTCAGTATTTAGATGCAAGGTCCATGACGTGCCTTTGCTTACTTACCACCAGGGAGCTGAGTAACTCACTCCAGCTGTGGCAGATTCTAAGCTTTAAGCTGGCAGTTCACTGGCTCAGAAATCCCTTTTGCATCATTCTGATTACCGTATCTCCTTCTGCCCTAGATTTCTGAGGAACAAGTTAAAGAAATACAACTCATGTACAGTAGAAACCAAGGATTTCCTAAGGATACATTACATTATATAACTAATCATAAGACATTCAATGAGTTAGAGTACCTAATAACAAAAATAAGTTTGATGATACTTTGTCTATGTGCTACAGATAAGAATACTGCTTATCTAAGATTGTCATTCATAGTAAGTTAAACTTTTTTTTTTTTTAATTGTGCTTTAGGTGAAAGTTTTCAGAGCAAATTAGTTTCTCATTGAACAGTTAATGCACAAATTGTTTTGTGACACTGGTTGCCAACCCCGCCATGTGTCAACACTCCCCTTCTCCACCCTGGCTTCCCGGTTTCCATTTGTCCAGTTTTCCCGTCCCTTCCTACCTTCTTGAATTTGCGTTTGGGCTGGTGTGCCCATTTAGTCTCATATACATGACTCATATAACATGACTGAACTACGAAATAAGTTACTTGTTTAATTAATAGAAATCATGTTAGATAATTCCTATGAATACTTCTCTGTGTTTAAGAGACATGGAATTTTGATAACACACTTGTATGAATAATGTGTTTAGCAGCCAAAACTCTTTTCTTCACATTAGTGCTATCCAAACTGAATACAGTGAGAGGAAAAAAAAAAACCTCAGTCATGCCTAATTCTCTTTGCTTTCTGGTGTTCACATGGGAATAACGGCATCTGTTTCATGGAATTGTGAAGACAATGAGATGCAAAGCCTTTCACTTATAACTTCTCCCTTCCTCTGATTTGGTGACGTTTGCAAGTATGCTCTCAGGAGAAGATGACCCTCTGCCAAACAAGTATAGATAGCACTACACCTACACAGAGTATTGTACCAACCGACTAGTGCTATCTGGCTGGAAAACAGCAGCTAGAGATCAGCTATTGTTTCAAAGTCCCTCACCGTTAAGCTCATCTTGGTGTGGGTATCTGCCTCTTTGTGGCAGCCCAGATGGCTTTTGCTACCAGATGGCTTTAGGATCTAGGCATGGTTCTGGGAGGAGACAACTACAAAAAGGTCTTAAGAAAGCTTCTCTTTCATTTTCAAAGAGGGAATGCTCCTGAGATGAAGGGAAACCATGACACGTATACTTTTTTTTTTTTTTTTTTTCAGATTCTGTTGCTAAAGAATGGGGGAAAGGGACAAGAAAAGAAGGATAGCCAAAGATAATAGGTATAAACCAAAAAACTCAATGCTGTTGAGTCGATTCCAATTCACAGCAACCCTATAGCACAGAGAACTGCATCATAAGGCTTCCAAGGAGTGGCTGGTGGATTCGAACTGCCGGCCTTTTGGTTAGCAGCCAAGTTCTTAATCACTGCGCCCCCAGGGCTTCAGTAATAGGCATAAAAAAAAAAGTCATTCCCATCCAGTCAGTTGCAACTCATAGTGACCCTATCGGCGTTCCAAAAAAAAAAAAAAAAGTTGGAATTGACTCGATGGCAATGGGTTTGGTTTTTGGTATGAATTTTGGATACATAAAAAATTTTAAACCACACTGACTGAAGTTGTAGGAAATTAGCAAGTGGTCTAGTTTCTCCTCTGTATTGGTTTCGTGGGCTGTTCTACCAAGTTGCCACAAACCGGGTGGCTTAAGACAACAGAAATTTATTCTCACAGTTCTGGAGGTAGGAAATCCAAAATCAAAGTGTTAGCAAAGCCAGGATCCCTTTGAAGGCTTCAGGGGAGAATCCTTCCTCACCTCTACCAGCCGCTGGTAGTTGCTGGTGATCCTTGCCGTTCCCTGGCTTGCAGGTGCACTGTTCCAGTCTCCGCCTGTCCTCACCTGACCACCTTCCCTTTCTGTCTGCTTGTCTGTCTGTCCCCAATCTCCCTCTCCCAGGACACTAATCACTGGATTTAGGGCCCACCCTACTCCAGGATGACCTCATCTTAAATTGAGTTATATCTGCAAGGACCTTGTTTCCAAATAAGGTCACATTCACAGGTTCAGTGTAGACATGAATTTGGGGGGACACTATTCAACCCAGTGCACCTCCTCTCTGGAAATCATTCGAGTGAGTATGAAAGGCATTGTGAACCAACTATCAGATTCAAAAAAAGGATGCCTTTTAAGAACCTCTTCATAAACTGGGTGGTTCTAGGGTAGAGGCAGGACACTGTGCAGTTAGCTCTCATGGCCCCAGACTGAATTTCAGTGTAAAAACTAGAGTTCAATTGCACCAATAAAGCCATACTCCTTTGGGGCTAGGAGTAGAACAAAGAAAACAATCCATGTCCGCTTTAGACCTTTTTTTCTCAATTATGTGACTTGAAAAATTTTTTTAAAAAAGTTTATAGGTATGCATGTAGATGCTTCATTATTTCCAGAATGAGTTAATCTACTGGATTATGCTTTTAAGTGCAGAGCTCAGACACTGTACATTTCGGATAGTAGTAATGTCATGACTGGAGCCCTAGTGGCCTAAGGTTAAGAGCTCAGCTACTAACCAAAATGTTGGCAGTTTGAATCCACCAGCTGCTCCTTGGAAACCATATGGGGCAGTTCTGTTCTGTCCTACAGGGTCACTGAGTTATTTCTCAGCAACAACAGGTTTTTTTGGTTTAAGTCATAATTACATTAGAATGTCTTGGTCGACAAAGTGTGACTGGTTCTGGGCACCTAAGCACTGGGCAGAGATGAGGATAGAAGAATGGCAGGCTAGACTGAAGAAATGACTTACCCTGCTGGAGCTCAGCCCAGGGCCGTGGCCACAATCTCTATCAGCTGGAACAAGGAAGAATTTTGTGGAGAAGGGAAGTGAAATCATTTCTCTTCACCACTATTTAGCTCTCATGTATTATCACCGGAAGTCTCATGCCAAAGACAAAGGCTAGAAAGACGAATTGATTATGCTGACACCTGCTGAGATGAGCATAGCCATCCATCTGAGCAGCCCCAACAGAGCCAGGGGGACAAGAAGCTAAAGAGATTACAAGAGGCCCAAACAGAAATCACAGGAGACTGGCTACAGCAAGAGGTTATTGGCTGCAGCCTTTTCTTCCCCTCTTCTCCATTAATAAAAATGTTAAATCATGGTATATTTGAGAGCTGGAGGTAGACACAAAGGTTTATCTGGTAATTGGTCCAATTAACAAGGACCATTAAAAAGTATATTGTCTTAGAAACTTCGTCATAAAATTAAAGGTGACTTCACATCAATGGGGAAAGATAGATGAAGATTATTTAATAATCCACTAGCCTGACACCAGAAGAACTAGACGGTGTCCAGCTACCACTACCGACTGCTCTGATTGGGATCACAAAAGAAGGTCCTGGACAGAGTGGGAGAAAAATGTGAACAAAACTATAAATTCATGAAAAAGATCAGATTTACTAGTCTGCTAGACTGGTGGAACCCCCAAGACCATGACCCTTAGACACCCTTGAAACCTAAAACTGAACCTACTCCCAGAGATCGCCTCTCAGCCAAGTAATAGACAGGCCTATAAAATGAACGATATCAGCCATGAGGAACGGGCTCCTCAGGACAGTCAACCATACGAGACCAAAAGGGCAGCATTTGCCCAAAAACAAAGTTAGAAGGCAGGAAGGGGCAGGAAAGATGGGAAAACAGAAATGGGGAGCGCAGGGAGGAAGTGGACAGAGTGCTGTCACATTGAGGAGACTGCAACTAACGTCACAAAATGTGTACAAATTGAATGGGAAACTAATTTGCTCTGTAAACTTTCAACCAAACCACAGTAAAATGTTCACACAAAAAAACAAAGATTATTTAATTAATTGTATAAGGAAATTTTATAAATTGTATTAAAAAAAAATCTGGACTGCTACTCCTTGCACCAAAATAAACTCCTGATAACAACGAAACCATAAAAGAAATACTAAAAACATGAGAAAAAAATGTATAATCTCAGGATGGGAAAGACCCAGAAGCCATAAAATACGTAAGATGGACAGACACAATCGTGTAAAACTTAAAATTTACACATGGTAAATTTCGCAAAAACAAAAGAAATGACAACACATGACAGAGAAGGCCAAGTTTCCTTTACTTAGAAAGAGATTTACTAATCAAGAGGATATAGACAAAAAAGCAACAGGAATGTGGGCAAACGTAAAGACAATTCTCAGAACACAAAGGGCCGTTAAATATACAGTAAGATGCTAAACTTAACTCACAAGAAAAAATACAAAGTAAAACCATATGACAAAGCTTTTCACCTATCAGACTGGCAAAGATACAAACGTTGTTAGGGTCCAGGGAAATAAGCTGTCATACTGCCGTAGTAGGAGTATAAATCAGCAAAAGCTATTTGGAGTGTAGTTCAGCATCCACTCTAACGGACATGCTCTTTGATTTAGTAATTCTCGCTCTAAGAGTGCATTCCTTAGATTTGTACAGACACAAAGGTCTATCTCCAGCATGGTTCACAGGAGCCAAAGAGTGGGAATAGCCTAGTTGCCCAGGATGAAAGGTCTGTAATCACTGTGGTACTCCATACAATGGAATGCCACTGCAGCTCTAAGCGCAACGCACCAGCCCCAGATGTACTTACATAGAACAATCTCTGAAAGATTAAGAGAAAATCCAAAGGTGCGGAAGAATAGCTTATGTATTTATGGAAAAAGGGGGTTGGGTTGGTGGGTGAATATACTCATATCCGCTAGAGCAGTGATTGTTAAAGAGTGGACCTCAGACGAGCAGCACCACTACCACCTGGGAACTTGTAAGAAATACAAACTATTGGGCCCCACCCACCCACACCTACTGAATCAGAAACTCTGGGGGAAGGGCCCAGCAATCTGGGTTTTCATAAGCCTTCCAGGTGATTCTGAAGCATGCTCAAGTTTGCGAACCACTATACTTGAGTATCTTTAAGGACACACAGAAAACCAGTAAGGGTCGTTAGCTCTGAGGAGAAGTGGGAGATGAGACTGAGTATAAGGAAGCCTCTTCTCACTGTGATATGTTTGGAACACTTTAATCATGCACATGTAGTGCCTATTTTAAATAAAATTTAACAAAACAAAATCTGCTATTTTGATTCAAAATGGGTAACAAATGACCTCAGTGCTTCTGAAAAACTGAATTATGAGTTTGCTTTACAGCATGATTCTTAGGAAAAAAAGACAACCTATTTCAGACCAAAATTTAAATGCAGAAGATGAAGCATGTCTATAAATGGCCGTGTAAACTTCTGTATAGCGAAGCCTAACTTTGTGATAATGAACTTGTTATTTATTGAGTTGAGGTTTTAAAAAAGGAGGAAAACCTTCACACTTCTCATTGAATGAGGCAGATTACCTTTATACAGAGTAACAATAACTAAAAACCCAGAATAAAGGCAAAGACAAGGAGAAAAATTGAAAAACAATTTTTTTTTTTTTTTTAAAAAGCACAAAAACCCTACATACTAAAATTATACACATCAAGTATTGGTCCAATCTTACATCAATCTATTTACAATTAAACAGCACCATGGTTTTCTCGCCTAGGTTCGTTAAACATGCCTGGGGAATTTATTATTCAAAGTATATGTTCCTTTAAAATAAACTCTTAAGACAGCTCAGATCCTCAACAAACAAAAAGGACATTTTACCAACTATAGGTCATTGATGATATCACCAAATTTACTTAAGAAAAATAGCTTTGAACTTTTTTTTTCCAGTTGACAAACGCTGAGATGTTGCTGTTCAATGTGGCACACAAACGAACAAAAGAAACCTTGTAATGACAGAGGCATTTTATTTAGATACCCTTTATACTTTCACCTCCGAATGTAAAAATCCCCCTTTGGAATTAATGCTGCTGTCTTCTCTTGAATTCAGACTCAATCATCAACAAACCTAAGTCAGATGTAGCCACAATCTTAAAAATGATTGCATAAAAAAAGGGAACTAGTTAAAGCTCTTAGAAACATGAGAAGTTACAATTATAGATATATCTAATCAGGCTATAGGAAATTTAATACCATTTTAAATAATTGCATTTAAACTAATCAGCAGTTTCATTTTGCCGTTAAAATTAATAATGGTGCTTCACATCCGAAGAGGTGTGGAAGTTTGACACTGTCCAACTGAAAGCAGCAGAAGTGCCTTCTTGCCTCTACTCTTCCATCTCATGGATTCTTGGGGGTAAAGTGATCACGTTAGCCCCTTCTCACGTATGGAACCAACTTTTTTTAAAAAGACACCAAATTAAACATAATTCTCAGCAGCTTTCCTCCCCGCTACACTACAGAAGAATCAGGTTACCTTCCAATTTCTTAGTCCCCTAATCCAATTTGCAGATGGTTCGTAATTTACCTCTTTGCTAGGAAAGATCAGGGAGGGAAATAGTTGTCCACTGTGACTAGAGGTTAACAGTGAACCGAAAGCACTAAGGTATAAAGCAATGTTTCATCATTTGGTCTCACTGCTGATGTTTAAAGTGACCCTGGTAAACCTTTTACACTTGTAAATTATGAGTTGAAATTTTCTCTAAAAGACTGAAAATAGGCACAATTCTCTCAGGCATAGATAGGACGGATTTTTCTTGCATCCTTCCTACAAATTGGGGAAGAAGAGGTATTACTTTATTATTCTGTAGTGGGAACAGCTATACTTGATTCATAGTGTTTCCTGGCCCAGGAACTGTGCATTTGGGGGGCTGGTTAGCTATCAAAAGTTCTAAGCAGAATAGGTAGATCAATGAAGGTATATATAGTAGTGACCTCCTAAGCCTGGATATGAAAACATAACAGCTTTGTTATATAGACATTTCAAAATACCCATGCAGTAAGAAGACGAGGGACTTTTCAACTGAGTATCAGTTGAAAATCAGAGATCTGACTGCATTAACTAAATTATTGCCTAGTGTTCCAGAAGGGTGGCTGCCATCAGCAGGATGGAAGGCACCAAAATTTAGTGTGAGCGTAAATAAGGAGCTCGACATATGGGGATGGGAAAAGCGATACTGAAACACAATTTGCCAGTCTCTACTCCTTTATGGCTAAATAGTAATTAAAACAGAATAGAAGCAAATCTCTGCTCTTTCAGTTTCCATAAAAAAAGCTCAAATTTGTAACTATCATCGATGATTTCTGGAAATTGTACAATTTGATTTATTAAAAAAAAAAGTTTTGTATTCAAAAGGTGCTAGGTGCTGTTCTTCATGAATGCAATGTTCTGTTTACAGTCCAATTTAAATACAGCCATTACATAGGGTTGGTTGTTTCAAAATAAATGGCTGTCTTATTCCTTAACTGCCTTGCAAACAAGAAACTGTAATTGCATGAGTCTCAAAGGCTGGCTCTTTGTGTTTTATTATTTTTGTTGGTCTCCATCACAGATGGAAATTTTCACTGGTCATTCCTCAGAACTAAATTCATTCATAGGGAATTCAGAGCAGTGAAAATAAATTTCACGCCATAGGGTAGGAAACAACAACATTAACAACCGTAAAAAGGAGTAGGGGAGGAGAGGGTTGGAGGACCAGCCAACAGGACTAGTTCAGTTCTCAACTGGTGTTGGGTTCTGCAAAGGTTGGCTCACTATAACCTGTACAACATAGTCCTTTGGGATCTTCAGTTCTTCCAACTTCATTTTGTCAGTGAGAGGTCTGCCAGAAAAGAACCAACGCTGACTGCTTGGTTCTACTCCTTCTGCTGCATGTAACCGCCTCTTCATGTGGAATACCGTGTCTGTACTGCGGACCACTAGTTTGAGGTCTTTGCCTGTGGAAAGGCGCAAACGGAGCTGACATTCATAACCAGAGTTGGGTGGTGGCTCAGGAATATCCAGAGTCTCTATGTCACTCTTTTCTTCTATCATGTTAATTGGTGGTGCCAAGCAGTAGACTGGAAGCTGGTATCTGTTTCCCAGTTCGTCATAGCATTCTGTAAGTGCACCTTCAGAGACAGAGAAAAAAAGAGTTAAATCTAAACAAAGGCATTGTTGTTTATATCCTGCAAACTGCATAAGCTGCTCTTAGTAACAAACCATTGTAGAGAAAAAATATAAAGTAATGCCAATCATTGTTAGATGGTCATCAATGATGATCATCGAGGCCCATGTCCAATTATCTGAGTATTTATCTAATTTTAAGTAAACTAGGACCCTAGCTCCTTCCCCCTCAGCCTCACCCCTTCTAAGTCATTTTATAGCTAATTTGCACTTTCATTAAAAGATAATCACAGGAAATAAAAGCACACAAAATTCAAATTTATTAATATTATTAATGCTTGGGTGGCACAGGACTGGACAGTATTTCATTTTGTTGTATATAGGATCGTTATGAGTTAGAACTGACTCAATGGCACCTAACAGCAACAACATTAATGCTTAAACCAAATCAAAAGGATATCTTTTCAAGAAATGGATCACCTATTTAAAAAAAAAAACACGGAAAAAATGGATTCCTACGCCCAGTTCACAACAGAATGTTCCAGAGTAGTTTTCTTAGTGCCTGGACTTCCTAAATTGAAGGGCGTGGCCATAGGTGCTTAGTCCAAAGAGACCACAAACTAGAAATTACAAGCTTACCGGCTGCCTCAGACTCATGGCTAATTCAGGAAATCTCATCTGCGCAATTACCATAGAAATGACTGAGGTGTTTTATTTACCCCAATTAATCAATCTGTTACAGAAAAGCTATGGGTTAAAAAGGAAGAACAAAAGACGTATGAAATTTACAACCAGCTAGCTCAGGGAAGGGAAAGAAAGCATATGTGGTTAAAAAAAAAAAAAAAAAAAGTATTAATGGCTCATGTAAAAAAGAAGAAAATTTTATTGTGCTTTAGGTGAAAGTTTACAGCGCAAATTAGTCTCTCATTCAAAAATTAATACACAAATTGTTTTGTGACATTGATTGCAATCCCTGCAATGTGTGAGCCCTCTCTCTGTTTCCACCGTGGGGTCCCTGTGTCCACTCGTCCAGTGTTTTTGTCCCTTCCTGCCTTCTTGTTTTTGCTTTTGGGCAGGTGTTACCCATTTCGCCTTGTATACTTGATTGAACTAAGAAGCACGTTCTTCAGATGTGTTATCGTTTGTTTTACAGGCCTGTCTAAATCTTTGGCCAAAAGATGGACTTCGGGAGTGGCCTCAATTCTGAGCTAGCAGGGTGTCCAGGGGTCATAGGCTTGGAGGGGGGGTTCCTCCAGTCTCTGTCAGACCAATAAATCTGGTCCTTTTTTTGAATTTGAATTTTGTTCTACATTGTTCTCCCACTCTATCCGGGACCCTCTATTGTGATCCCTGTCAGAGCTGTCTGGGGTGGTAGCCAGGTACCATCTAGTTGTTCTGGGCTCAGGCTGGTAGAGGCTGTGGTTCATCAGTCCTTTGGCTGGACTAACATTTTCCTTGTGTCTTTGGTTTTCTTCATTCTCCTTTGTGCTCATTTCTTTATAAAGCATAAACAACGCATTATAATTACCAGGACCTCCCCTGGGGCACTTGAAAGAATACTTAATGAATGTTTCATTTCAATGTTATTCATAGCATGTCCTTTGCTCAATCTGGAACATTAATGTTAGCTGATTATCACTTTGGATTAAAGAAAACATCTACCATACTCAAAACACTCATTCGCACAGTAGTGAATATGGGGAGTGGGACATTGAGAAGTGGGTATCAATGAGCAGGTGAGTTCATGAACCCATCCCTGTGGTCACTGGGCTAGCCCGTGCAAATGAACAGACTATGCTGTGATGAACAAAGTCGACTGAGTTGCTTATCACTGGTAAGCCTATTCATTACCAATCAGTAGGGTGAAAATACAAACCATCTGAAAGGAGACTGAACAGTCGTCACCAACCCGCAATGGGGTAGATTGGGATTGCTTTCTAAGTTACCTCAGATGGGCTTGGTGATAGCTCAGTCATCAAGCATAACACACATGAACCTCTGCTCCCTTACCCCAGATATTGAAAGATACTGTTTGGCCTCTGTGTTGTTCACTAATGAATCTGAACACTGCTATATTGTAGAAATGATCTACTTCAAGCACAGCTGTGACCACCAGCAGCTCCCTATACCAGTAACCACCACACCGCAGTGCCAATGTATTTATAAATATGGGTAGAGTCTGCTGAGTAAGCTTCACTGTTTATACATAGCTGACGCAAAGCCTAACACTTCTTTCAGATGGGCTGGCTATCAGGAGAACAAGGAAAAAGGAAGAGCTCACTACAGACCTATCACTTCTGTTAGGAAAACATCTTCAGACACATAACCTGCTGGTGTTGGGGGTTTAAACAGCATCAGCCTTATTTTACGGGTACAATAATATATTTACATGATTGTTCTGTGCGAAAAACATTCCCAATTATTAACTTTTGGAATTAGATCACCAAGATGAAATTCCCAGCCTTATTACTAACTAGCTGTGCAAACTTGAATATAACTTAAAATCATTTTGTCAAACAGCAAAACGAGGTAGGATGAAACTGCTGACCACTGGTTTCCAGATTTATGCCTGCTTCTTCATCTTCATACCCTATGGCAGATGTAAAAAAAAATAAAATAGCAGGACTACAAACTGAAGCGGTCCAACTACAGGCAGAATGATGTCCTGACTGAAAAGCAGCCTGCATTTTTTACTTCCCTGGAAACTAGGGCTAGGCCCTGTTAAGTAATCTACTCCCAGTCCCCCACCATTTAATGCCCCCAAATCTCTAGTGATCTCTACCCCAAACTACCTTGAAGGCTCTTGGCACGTTGTATAGTGCCACAAGGAGCCCTGGTGGCACAATGGTTAAGTGCTCGGCTGCTAACAGAAAGGTTGGTGGTTCAAACCCATCCAGCAGCTTCTCAGGAGAAAAGAGAGACCTAGAGATCTGCTTCAGTAACGATTACGGCCTAGGAGACTCTGTGGAGCAGTTCTACTCTGTCACATTGGGTCGCTATGAATTGAAAGCTGACTGGACAGCACCTAACGACAACAACATAGTGCCCCAACAGTAGTGCACACCCATCTCAAAACAAAGGTATGCTCTCATAGGTACAATGGCTCTTCCTAGATCTGAATAATCACTCCTCCATCACAATGGAAAGAACCGAGGAGTCTTTCCCCTTCTGCCCTTCAGTCCAGCCAAGTGAGGGTTCAGTTTTCAAATCACAAATGGGTAAGAACAAAAATGCCACTGAAGGGTATAGCTAGACAGTGTATCTTCTTGCTCCAGTTCATGATACCAAAATTTAACTATCCAGATTCTTTGTTACTTAGAAGCTCCACGTTTTAATATTTTTAAAAAAGGTACCTTGTTTTTTATTTAAGTTTTCTGGCTCGTCTACTTTTTTGCCCACTTCTGCTAAATTATAATCTGAGTTACAAATCCACACCATGAAGTCAAATACGATTTAATTTTATTTTAAAGCTAGTTTTATTCTCTCCCCAAATTAAATATCTGGGATAATAAAGTACAGGCATATCTCGGAGATACTGTGGGTTAGGTTCCAAACCACCGGAACAAAGCGAATATCACAATAAAGTGAGTCACATAAATTTTTTAGTTTCCCAGTGCACGTAAAAGTTGTTTACACTATTGTAGTCTATTAAGTATGCACCAGTTTTATGTCTAAAAAAAATGTACATACTTAATTAAAAAACAGTTTATTGCTAAAAAATGCTAACCATCATCTAAGCCTTCAGCAAGTCATAATCTTTTTGCTGGTGGAGGGTCTTGCCTTGATGTGGAAGGCTGCTTAATGATCAGGGTAGTGGTTGCTGAAGGTTGGGGTGGCTGTGGAAATTTCTTAAAATAAGACAGTAATGAAGTCTGTTACATCAGTTGACTCTTCCTTTCATGAGAGATTTCTCTGTAGCATGGGATACTGTTTGATAGCATTTTACCCACAGTAGAACTTCTTTCAAAACTGAAGTCAATCTTCTCAAACCCTGCTGCTGCTTTATCAACTAAGCTTATGTAATATCCTAAATACTTTGTTGTCATTTCAACAATGATCACAGCACCTTCACCAGAAGTAGATTCCACCTCAAGAAACCACTTTCTTTGCTTATCCGTAAGAAGCAATTCCTCATCCATTAGTTTTATGAGATTGCAGCAATTTAGTCACGTCTTTAGGCTCCACCTCTAATTCTAGTTATTTTGCTATTTCTACCACATCTGCAGTTACTTCCTCCACTAAAGTCTCAAACCCCTCAGAGTCATCCATGAAAGTTGGAACCAACTTCTTCCAAAATCCTGTTAACGTTGATGTTTTGACCTCCTCCTGTGAATCACAAATGTTCTTAATGGCATCTAGAATGCTGAATCCTTTCCAGAAAGTTTTCAATTTACTTTGCCCAGATCCATCAGGGGAATCACTCACTATCTATGGCAACTATAGCCTTACGAAATGTATTCTTAAATAACAAGACTTGAAAGTCAAAATTACTCCTTGGTTCATGGGCTACAGAATGGACGCTGTGTTAGCAGGCATGAAAACATTAGTCTCCTTGCATGTCTCCATCAGAGCTCTTGGGTGACCAGGTGCATTGTCAATGAGGACTAATATTTTGAAAGGTATCTTTTTTTCCGAGCAATAGGTCTCAACAGCGGGCTTAAAATACTCAGTAAACCACGTTGTAAACATGTGCTGTCATCCAGGCTCTGTGGTTCCCTTTATAGAGCACAGGCAGGGTAGACTTGGCATAATTCTTAAGGACCCTAGGATTTTCAGAATGGTAAATAAGCACTGGCTTCAACTTCCAGTCATCAGCTGTGTTAGCCCCTGACGGGAGAGTCAGCTTGTCCTTGGAAGCTTTGGAGGTAGGCAGTGACTCCTCTCCAGCTATGAAAGCCCTAGGTGGTACCTTCTTCCAGTATAGGGCAGTTTCACCCACCCTGAAGACCTGTTCAGTGCAGCCCCTTCATCCGCAATCTTACCTAGATCCTCCGGGTAACTTGCCGCAGCTGCTGTACCAGCACTTGCCGCTTCACCGTGTGCTTTCATGTTACGGACACAGCTCAGCTTCTTTCCTTCAGCCTCATGAGCCAAGCTCTGCTAGGTTCAAACTTTTCTTCTGCAGCTTCCTCACCTCTCTCAGCCTTCGCAGCACCGAAGAGATAGGGCCTGGCTCTGGATTAGGCTCTGGCCTAAGCGCATGTTGTGGCTGCTTCCGTCTTCCATCCAGACCACTAACACTTTCTCCTTATCAGCAATAAGTCTGTTTCACTTTCTTATCAGTCATGTGTTCACTGCAGTAGCGCCTTTAATTGCCTTCAAGAGCTTTTCCTTTGCATTCACAACTTGGCTAACTGGCTCAAGAGGCCTAATCTCAGCTTTCAACATCCGTTCCTCACTAAGCGTAATCATTTCTAGGTTTTGATTTAAAGTGAGAAATGTGCAACTCTTCCTTCCACTTGGACACTTAGAGGCCACTGTAGGGTTACTAACTGGCCTGATTTCAACCTTGTCGTACTTCAGGGAATAGGGAGGCCTAAGGCAAGGGAGAGAGATGGGGGAACGGCCGCTCGGTAGAACAGTCAGAACCTACACAACAGTTATCAGTTAAGTTTGCCATCTTATATGGGTGCAGTTTGTGACGCCCTGAAAAAAATCGCAATAGTAACATCAAAGATCTCTGATCACAGAGATCAGGAAAAGTTGGCAATATCGTGAGAATCACCAAAATGTGACACAAATACACGAAATGAGCACAAGCTGTTGGAAAAATGGCACCGAAAGACTTGCGTGACACGGGTTGCCACAAACCTATTTGCAAAAAAAAAAAAAAAAAAAAAAAAATCCAGTATCTGCAAAGTGCAATAAGTGAAGCACGATAAAATGAGGTATGTCTATATCAATAAAAATAATCACCGTTTACAGCATAGTCCACAGCTGAATATTACTCCAGGATTACCTATCCAGAGCAGACTGGCTCCTCTACAGCCTGGGCCCTGTTAAGTAATCTACTCCCAGTCCCCCACCACTTAATGCCCCCAAATCTCTACTAAAAGCAAAACTTCTCTGCTAGTAGTGATCACTACCCCAAACTACCTCTTTTAGCCCTTCGTAAGGTCACTAGGAAACAATTCTTACATCCCACAGTCACTGCATGAATGTTTATTAAACACCTCAGCGTATGCGGGGTGTGTCACTAGCACTGAGGAAAGAGGTTCAAGAGAGCTAAGATGGCTGTCCCTGATGCCCAGGAGCTTACTACCAGGGCAGGCAGATACAACATCCTCACCAAAGACTTAATCACAAACGGATAACTGAAACACAGGAGCTGAGACATCGCAGAATGGAAAAATGACTAGAGCTGGCAAAGCCAAAAAGGAGAAACGCTGTAGAAATGGTGGGTTCTGGGCACGACCTTAAAGACACACAAGAGAAATGAACGGCATTCCAAAAAAGAGGAAATGATATGAAAACAAGAATAAGTACAAGGTAAGTACAGAATAGCAAGTGCCTGTTGAGGTAGAATATAGAATAAGTGAGGTGAAATTACCAAATGGGCAGCAACAGTGCAAAACCTGATAGAAAGGTTAAGGAGTTTAGACTTAATACTACAGAAAATTCCTAGAGGTGGCTAACATTCAAGAAATATCAACTGTCTGCTACGTGCCAGGAGTGCCCGGGTGGTGCAAATAGTTAAAGGCTCACTGTTAACTGAAAGGCTGAAGTTGGAGTCTAACCAGAGGTGTCTCGGAAGAAAGGCCTGGTAATCTAATTCTGAAAAACCAGCCACTGAAAACCCCATGGAGCACAGTTCTACTCTGACACCTGTGATGCTGCCGTGAGTTGGAATCAACTCGACAGTAGTTTTTTTAATCTATATGTCAATCAAAGTTCTAGATGCTAGGGTTATACTAGTTAACAAGACAAAGCCTGAAGATTATTTTACCACCTGTATGAAGGAAGAATGACTGCCTGGAACCAGGGGGGCCTGCTAAATGATTGCCCGACTATAGAAACAGAAAGAAAACAGACCTGAGAGAATCAGTGGTAACTGGTAGGACCTGATGACAGGTTAGATGTGATGGAAAAAAAAAAAAAAACAAAAAAGAAGAATCACCTAACTGGGAAATCAGAGTGACAAAGAACTTGATGTTAGAGGATTCTCTGCTTAGTCTTTAACTGTTTCAGGTTTGGTAAGACACTGTGGCTGAATTACCTGTAGGTAACAGAAGCAGCACTGGAAAAAGTGAGAGCTCAAACGTGTAAGTTTAAACATAACAGTAAACACTTAAGAGTGCTTACTCGTTCTAGCCCTGTCTAAGCACTTCATATTTTAACACTTATCCTCTACAGAACAGCCCCACAAGGTGTCTGTTATACCTATCTCACAAACGGGAAAAATGAAGCAGAAAGAAGGAACTTGTCCAGGGCCATGCAATTATTAAGTGACAGAGTGAAATAATCATACATACGCACATACATACATACATACAGGACTTGGTTCCCGGTTAAAGACAAGGTTAATGGAAAGCGGGAAAAGAGCCTGGGTGCAGGGGGAGGCAGAGGACAAATATGAACAGCCAGAGACAAATCATGAGGAGTGAGAAGCTAACAGTGCCAAACGCAGCCTGACAACGTTATTTGCCAGTCATGCTAATAACAGGTAAAGAAGGAAATGGAAGATGAGGTCTCTGAGGTGAGACGAAAGGAAATGGTGATCTGAGGTTTCAGTGGTGTGAGGCTGGCCGGTGTGGGACAAAAACGGACGTATTACTATCAATGACTTATCTACAAAATTTGAGAAGAGTGAGAGGGAGACAGGGCACTAGTTAGATGATGGAGAGTGTCATGGATTGAATTGTGTCCCCCAAAAATATGGGTCAACTTGGCTACGCCATGATTCCCAGTATTGTGCGACTATCCACCACTTTGTCATCTGAAATGATCGTCCTATGTGTTGTAAATCCTACCTCTATGATGTTAAGGAGGTCGGCTAGGCAGCAGTTATGTTAATGAGGCAGGACTCAATCTATAAGACTGGATTGTGTCTTGAGCCAACCTCTTTTGAGATATAAAAGAGAAAAGCAAGCAGAAAGGGGGACCTCATACCACCAAGAAACAAGAGCCAGGAGAATAGCTTTGTACTTTGGACCCGGGGTCCCTGTGCTAAGAAGCTCCTCGATCAGGGAAGGTTGATGACAAGGACATTCCCCTAGAGCCGACAAAGACAGAAAGCCGTCCCCTGGAGCTGGCACCCTGAATTTGGTCTTCTAGCCTCCTAGACTGTGAGAAAATAAATTTCTCTCTGTTAAAGCCATCCACTTGGGGTTATCTCTGTTTCAGCAGCAGTAGATGACTGAGACAGAGAGGTTTGCTTAATGAGATCAGTGTGTTTAAAGACAAAAGGGAAGGAACCACTCTAAAAGTTGATAATGTAAGGACTTTTCTACCTTCCAAAATCACTTTTAGCCATGTCTGCATTTGCAATATCAAAAGGTTTTAATCATCACTCATGGGCCACTGAGTGCACAATTCTTGATTAGTTCTACAGAGGGGCTAGTCAGTCTGGCTTTCATTGCTCACCTATTATCCTCTGTGGAGGGACACACTTGTCTTTTTGTTTTCTTCCCACAAACCCACCGAAGGCCTCGAGTCCTAGCAGAGACAGATGGCACCAGGATAACGACTGCCAGGGCATCATCGCCCCAAGTCAGGAAACCCTGAGAGCGCCTCACGGCGGGAAAGAGCTGCCAGGTCTCCACCTTCTGCTCTTATTTCAGCATAATTTTCTCAAGTTGTTTTTATCTATCTCTTACTTAGATGATGTTCTACTTTCCTTGGTCAACTGTTTTCTATGGCTGTCTTTAATCAAGCTTCAAAATATTTTACTAAAAGATTATAAACATAAAATTAAATTAGATGTTGTTGTTATTGTTAGGTGCCGTCGAGTCGGTTCCGACTCATAGTGACACTATGCACAACAGAACGGAACAGTGCCCGGTCCTGCACCATCCTTACAATCGTTGTTATGCTTGAGCTCATTGTTGTAGCCACTGTGTCAATCCACCTTGTTGAGGGTTTTCCTCTTTTCCACTGACCCTGTCCTCTGCCAAGCATGATGTCCTTCTCCAGGGACTCATCCCTCCTGACAACATGTCCAAAGTATGTAAGACACAGTCTCGCCATCCTTGCCTCTAAGGAGCATTCTGGCCGCACTTCTTCCAAGACAGATTTGTTTGTTCTTTTGGCAGCCCGTGGTATATTCAATATTCTTCACCAACACCACAATTCAAAGGCGTCAACTCTTCTTCGGTCTTCCTTATTCATTGTCCAGCTTTCACATGCATATGATGTGACTGAAAATACCATGGCTTGGGTCAGGCGCACCTTAGTCTTCAGGGTGACATCTATGCTCTTCAACACTTTGAAGAGGTCCTTTGCAGCAGATTTGCCCGATGCAATATGTCTTTTGATTTCTGGACTGCTGCTTCCATGGCTGTTGATTGTGGATCCAAGCAAAATGAAATCCTTGACAACTTCAGTCTTTTCTCCATTTATGATGATGTTGCTCATTGGTCCAGTTGTGAGGATTTTTGTTTTCTTTATGTTGAGGTGTACTCCATAGTGAAGGCTGGGGTCTTTGATCTTCATTAGTAAGTGCTTCAAGTCCTCTTCACTTTCAGCAAGCAAGGTTGTGTCATCTGCATAACGCAGGTTGTTAATGAGTCTTCCTCCAATCCTGATGCCCCGTTCTTCTTCATATAGTCCAGCTTCTCAGATTATTTGTTCAGCATACAGATTAAATAGGTATGGTGAAAGAATACAACCCTGACACACACCTTTCCTGACTTTAAACCAATCAGTATTCCCTTGTTCTGTCCGAACAACTGCCTCTTGATCTATGTAAAGGTTCCTCATGAGCACAATTAAGTGTTCTGGAATTCCCATTCTTTGCAGTGTTATCCATAGTTTGTTATGATCCACACAGTCGAATGCCTTTGCATAGTCAATAAAACACAGGAAAGATTATAAACATAAAATTAAATTAGATGCCAAATAATAAAAAAAGCTTTACTAAATGCCATTAAACCTAATGTTTTACATTTTCTCAGTCTTTCAGATTAAAAAGAAAGATGTCTTTTCAAGTGTTCAAAGGCCTCAGTGCTTATACCTCTATTCCTCTCACTCTTATAAAAGTGCAGCTCACTCTTAAAATTTTCATCACCTGAGATTAAGCAGAGTCAAGTGAACAGGTGTGTAAAAGTTAAAAATCAATCTGCACAAAGAAACTTTTGGGGATATGACAATGTTATCTTGATTGTGGTGATGGTTTCATGGGTGTTTACATAATGGCGAAGCTGATCAAAATGTATACTTTAAATACGCACTGTTGAACGTACGTCAATACACCTCAATAAAGCTGAAAGAATTAGTATTTAGAACACACTGTCAATCTGCTATGAAAATGGACTAGGCTGCCAATGTCCTAGAACTCCGAGGCTTTTACACAATGGGGTCTCATCAAAAGATGCATGACAGCACACCTTTACTCGTAATTTCTCTTTTCTAACTGACCCAGAAGGTTTAAACTCCACTATTTTCCAACAAACGTGACGTTCTATGACAAAAGAAGGCCTCAATAAATAAGTGAGTTGGATATAGCTCAAAAGGACGAGAACACTGAAATATCAGAAAGAATGTAAGGAATGAAACAGTGGGTTAGACTTCCAATTCAAGTAGTCTGCTGCTGGGCCTGATGGGAGAACAGATCACTCCAGGAAAGGCAGTGAGCTCTGATGAAAGGCCCAGTGCTTTAGAGTGAATAATACACAAATTTGAATTTGGACCCTAATTTTCTATGATATTGTTGAGTCTGCTTCCTCAAGGATTATAGTACCTACTTCACAGAGTTGTTGTAAGGCTTAAATAATAAAATACATGCAAAACTGCCCACTACATAAATAAGCCCATAGAAAGAAAACACTCAAAAAAAATGCTGGTTCCCTTCTCACATAAATTTTGAATCTCAGAACTAGACTTATGGGGACAGCTCACCAACAGCAATGTCACAAAAGATCAAGGTTTCATAAAGCCTGAGTCCACTGATTTATGCTTTTTGAGATTCTGTACAGACCTGAATCACAATGATGTCAAAAGGGCCATCAAAATTATCCTTCATCCATCCAGACAGTATGAGCGATCTTGCAGGACGGCCGGGGTGCTAGCAGGTAACAGGCCAGGGGTGTTTAAGGCTCTACTACACAAACACACTGCTGAGAATTACATTATACTGATATCTGGTAGTCAGGCTTCAGGAGAAGCACGAGTTGTAGCCTTCTCATTCCACCAAACCAGCTACGAAGACAGCAGCATTCGGGAGAATCAAATGTGTCATCTCTTCAACAAGCAGAGCTGAAGGATGGCTTAGCTTGTATGCATTGCTACAGTCATGTGATAGCCAAGCCATGATTAAGAACTTGTGTAGCATTTTGCCACATTTTTAAGGGGACACTGATCTTTAATTCCAGGGTGTCAGCTCTTTAAAATGGACAGAGGAGCAGATCAGAAGCACACAGACACCTTGGTCTATTTAAAGCTGACCTGGCTTTACAGAAGTAGAACTTGGCACAGACCTTCCCTGGGACACTGGGCGTCAAGAAGCCCTTGCCCCTCCCTCCCCAACACCCAGACTGGCAGAGAAAGGAGATCTTCTTCAGAGCAAGCCTACTAACTCGAGGGCAATCTCCTACCTTGGCTATTTTAGAGTTTTTATGGCTGTATTTGAAGGAAAAGGGTGACAGTGACAGGAGTGGCTAAATCTGTATTTTTTAACTCCAAACCATTTGTTTCTTTGAGGAGAGAGAAAAAAGATGTAACATTTAATTTATAATAAATCGATCATCAGATCCTTTATTAAGGAGCTGTTTCATCCAAAACACTTCAACAGTACAGTAAAAACACCATCTTCCAGGTAAGTACAATATTTTCATGCTTTCATTCCTAAGCTTTAGGTCCATGAATTAACCTATCAATTAAATTTGTTAAATGACAAATTCTTACAGGGATCTTTAAAGCAACCAGAATTCATGGTGCTTTCTAATGGGCTTCTGATACATTTTAGGGAAAGGAAAACAAGGCCCACGCATCTACAATATCATACCTGTCCGTGTTCTACAGAATCTGTTCCTTTCCCTTAGTATCAACAGCAAGTATACCTTTCCTGAGAAGGTTACATCCTAAAAAATCCTATGGGACAATTCTTCTCCATCACATAGGGTCACTAAGAGTTGAAAAGCGACAACGGCACCCAACAACAACAACACACCTTTTTAAAGATTTTATATAGTGTAGGAGGGGTCTAAAATGTTAGACATGGAAAAAACATTGAAGATCGATTATGTAATCGCTTCAAAAAATAGAGATGAAATGACTTGTTCAGGGCATTAAGCTGGTTTAGTTACGGTTGGATCCACAACTTAGGTTCAGATCCCAATTCTATGACTTAATACTTTGGAATAATTATTTAACCCCTCTATGCTTTGGTTTTCTCATCTATGAAAAACAGAAATTGTTACAGGTGATTATTATGGGCATGAGAATGAAATAAAATCAAGATTATGTAACACTTGGGACAGTGCCTGACCCACAGCGAGCACTCAGAACATGAGTTATTGGTATTTTATGTCTTCCTGATTCTCAGTCCAGCTTTCTTTTCATCATATGCCAGCTCCTGTTCCATAAAAATATTCTTTATATGCTATTTATAAGTGCCTTAGTTTAAAAAAAAAATTAAGTTGCATTATATGTAATTTTATTTATTCATATTTGATATACCTTGAGATAAAAAGACCAGAAAAAGGAAAAAAAAAAATTCTGGACAACTCTTCAAAACCCATATTTTAAAGGGATTAAAAAAAGTTAATTAAGTCTTCAAGAGTTAATTACCTTCTTTTATCCTCCATATCCCCAAGAATGAAAAAGGACAAAAGAAATGAGTGCTTGGTAAACAGGGTTTCAAAATCCCAATTAGAGAACTGGCAGTGCTTGGCAATAAGCAAGAAGAATAAAGTTGGAGTTACCAGTCTGTAAGTAATGAAAAAAGATACCGTTTGAATATTAGTGAAGGTAGGTTAGGAGAAGAGCTTTTACATTTGAGCTACACGGATATAAAAAAAACATCCTCAGGCTAATAGTTATGAAATAATCATAGATGTTAAGACAGACAGCAACCTTTCTAGAAATTTAGAAGGTAGGAGAAGGGAGTAGGTAATTTTTAAAGTCCCTTTTCATCTTTATAAAATAATTACATCATCAAAAAACATTAAACAGACACGGTTTCTGCCACCTAAGAGCTTAGACTAAACAAGCTTTAACTAAAACTTACTGAATAGCCATTACATTATGTACCAGACTCTGAAAAGCAAAAATGACCACCACCGGGCTTGTCCTTTTTTTTTTTTTTTAACCCTATTTATGCTAATTTGGGCAAGTGATTTTTTCTACAACCTAGTTTCACTGGGGAAATACTATATTGAGAATGTTTGCAGGATTTCTAAGTAATGGCAAAACAGCAGTGAATAAAAAAGAGGAAAGGAAAAAAGCTAGTAAGTCTTCAAAAAATTTAAGACAATGAATAGAAAAATGCTGTGCAAATCTAGAAAAATAAAGTTTATCTAGGATGGGGAGGCTGCGGAAAGGGGTGCAAGGTATCAGGGTAAACTAGGGAGCTTTTTACACAATACACATGTTCATACCATCCTCAATCTGAGTTATAATTTCCAAAGTGAAAATATATATGTGTGTATATAAACTCTCAGGTAGATACGAAATTAAGGTCTCTCTTAATTCTCCCCATTGCCATTTGGGAACAATGAACTAAAGACTTATCATTGATATTAACAGGGGAAGATAATTAAAAAACACAAAATAATTTTGTTCTTGGACAAAGCAGGGATATAATGAATACAAACTGCTCAGTGGAACTAAGACAAGAACATAATTATCCAAAGAACTACTACAAGAAAAAGAAAAGAAGGAGGAAACAGGAGGGAAAGGTGTTTTTTTTGGTTCCTTGAAAAATGACTCAGAAAGAAGGTAACCATGTATCACACAGGAAAAAAAGCCATCAACAAACACACAATTTCTGTGCACATAACAATGATACATTCTAAAGCACAATCCTTGCTCATTTTGAACAACCTAAGATAACAGACAACACAGAAAACACAGCAGGACATACGCAAACACCAAGAAATTTTCACATGGTTCTCAAACTTTAAAGAGCTTTTTATAGTATTTGTATTGGGAGTGCAGTATGAATAAGGTCGAGAAAATAAAAAGATTATGGGAAGAGAAGACAAAGGGGATGACAAGAAAGGAGAGGGATTTTATTTGGGAAGCTTTAGAAAGGAGTCTATGCCCCACAATCTCTTCAGACTGTCCATCTATGATCTGCTCAATACTTCTATGGGTAATACAGACAGATGTAGGTGAAGGTAACAGGCACAAATCAGGTATGGGATGAGGCCAACCTAACTATGTCCTCACTGCTTTGGTGTGCAGTTAATATATACGAGACTACTGTTGCTACCAAATCAAAACAATCTAAAAATTTCACCAGGCATATACTGAAGGGCACAGTCTCCTCCGAGAAGGGTACAGCATAAAGCCCAAGAAAGATGTCACCAGAAGACAATATATCCAGAAAATTATCAAAATCTATGATTAAAGATTTTGGTACAGGAATTTGTTAATACCAGAGTTCAGGAAATACA
The DNA here is from genome assembly GCF_030014295.1 of Loxodonta africana. Taxonomy (NCBI): domain Eukaryota; kingdom Metazoa; phylum Chordata; class Mammalia; order Proboscidea; family Elephantidae; genus Loxodonta; species Loxodonta africana. The sequence goes on from NC_087343.1 coordinate 190,537,442, forward strand.
ATCATCAGCACCACTATTTATTAAGTGCTTTTTTGATGCCAGAAGCCATGGTAAGCAATTTATATGTGTTACTATCACATTTAATCAACACAATCACCCTATGAGGTAGTTATTACCCACATTTTTAGATGAGGGAACCAAAGTTTACAAGGAGGTGATCTGCCCAGTCACACAGCTGGTGAGTACAATTGTAGAGGCAGGGAATGAGGCCAGGTTTGATACTAAAGCCTGTGCTTTTAAACATTGAGCTAAACAATAGCTGAAGCTTATGCAAGAATTTAAATTTCAAAATAGGAAGTACTTGAGAATGTTTAGGGTGTAACACAACAAAATGCACCCAAAGTTTCAAATATATAAGAACACCAAAAAGATGCAAAAATTTTTAGCAATACCACTGAGTAAGTATAGGTAAAAGCATACAATTAAATACCTTAGTTATACACTGCCGGTGAGTTGGAAAGTATATGACAGAATATAATTTAAAAAGTCTACCCAAGAACTATCATTGATAAGTTTCAGATATGAACAAAGTTTGATCAAGGGTACCAACGACAATAAAAATAATTGAGAGTTATTCCAGAGAGTTGAAGGAGGAAGGTGCAGACATCAGCTTGATTCTTTCATGCTGAAGTAGAAAATATAAAAGAGAAGTAGAGGCTCATCCAATATTCCCAAATATTCAAGAATAATTCTCCCTGATCTGTTGGTTGGTAGGGCTGCCAGCACCATTACTTTCCTTGGCAATTCACAGACGAATGAACAAAAATGAGGGACTTGAGTCTTTAGACACGAGCCCACAACCAATGGGCATATGCTTGGGGTCCTGCACTACGCGAAGCAGGGCCACTGTGCCTCCATGATTTTTAAATGAGGCCACAATTTACAGGACACAATCAGATATTCCTGTCGTTAACTATGATAAGTACAAAGTAAGGAATCAAAAGTTCCAAGGTTCTGGATCCCAGGCTTCTAAATTAAGACAACCAAACGTACATGACCTTATCCCAACCTGCGAGCCTATACAAACTGGGATATTCTGCTTGAAATATATAGGATATAAGCATCAAAAAGAGAAGGACAATAAAACTATTTGTAAAGGTAGGCCGTTCCCCTTATACTGTACAAAGGTAGTATCTGAAGACAGAAATTACAGAACTGAAAAAGGTAGTGGAGCAAGACAATGTCCCCTTCTACCCCCCCAATCATATAAGAGGAAAATAAATAATTTAGAGACTACCCAGGAAAATAAGGATTTTTCATGAAATGTCATCCATGAAATGGCATTCTAAGTTCTTCAAATGCAGGAAGGGATCATTTTTGCACCTGTGTAGAAAAAAGTGACTTACATACGTGGGTGCTCAAAAAATGTTATTAACAACACAAGGGCATACTAATGAACTTTCATAGTAAAATGCAGGACAGCTGTGTATTATAAAATAAGAAATGTTTCTTGGAAGCACAATTAACTCAGAAAATTAACAGATTCGGAAAGCTGGCAATGATATTAAGTTAAATATCTTTTATTTGAAGTAGAGTCAAAGGACGTAAAGCAGATGATTAAACAGTAAAAAGCACTGTTCTTCTAAGGATGCAGACAAATAAAGGGAGAGACTGAAAATAAACAGTGAAGGTTAACAATAAGTAGAACACGATGCTAAGGAATTTAGATGATTATCTATAATGGGTCTGAAGAGGTAACTATAGAAAAATATTAACTTGAAAAACTTGAAAAAAGAAATGTACAAAGAGAGCAATCAAAAGAAAAAATATGAATACAAAATTACCACCTTGAACTCAACATAGCATGAAAATTTTCCATATGTGCTTTTAATCAAGGAGGCCGACAAGAGTATGTGCACGGCCCAGCATATAAGCACCCCTGGGAACATCCAAAGCTTTTGGTGGTCAGAAGAATCATATTCCTAGGAACGGAAAGGGGTTTCTCATAATGCTCAGGGCTACAATCACAGAAAGCTATCCTTAAGAATGCGTGGGATTCACTTCTAAGTTTCAGTTTGCTCATTATACTAAAAATAGCACTGATAAGAAAGTACAATGACCAAAGGAACATCTACTGAGTCTCTACACTTCTGAGATCTGAACTGAGACTACCATCTAACGGGAGTAGGCAATCGGTGAAGCAGAAGCTCCAATAGATGGGCTGGGGGAATAAAAGAGGCCTTACTGGAGAACTAGGTTACATGGAAACAAGAAAATACAGGCTGCCAAGTGTGTTCTCTTTGCTGAGATTAACAAATATTAAAACAACCTAAGAAAATATAAACACACAAAGTAAAAGCTGTCTCAAACTGAAAGGTATACAAAGAAGCAAAGAGGAATGCTATTCCTTGCTACGTTAAAGAAAAAAAAAGGTACTAGAATAATGCATAGAAAGAAAACCAAATGCTTCCCATTGGGTTCCCAATTGCCATTACAAATGATCCGACTGTGTTCCCTTTGGCCTTGAGGAACCCCAAACCTACCATGTGGTAATGTGATGTTTGCACCGTCAATGATTGCTTGCGCCAGTTCATGATCGTTACTCTCAAAAGCATGTGCTGCAGCCTTCAAGGCATCCCAGATCTCTTTGCGGCCTTCAAAAGCTGGTGCAGTATCCCAAAATTCATCCCTCTTGCTGCGCAGTTGTCCATCTGTCATAGGATAATCGCTTTTCCATTTTGGTTTCTCCTTTTTCAAAGGCTGGTTACGACCTAAAGCAACTGAATAGAAAAATAAAAGACTGACATCAAAACTAAAATTTACAAAAGCACCATCAAAAGGTATCTGGCCATCCCTCTTTTTGATTCTTTCATCCAAATTCCAGCTAGAAGTTTGCCTGTTAGCTAATTCCTGGGTTCTGAAATTCCCCTAACCTATTTTGGAACTACAAAAGCAAATGGAGACATTAGATGACTACCCAAAGCTTCCAAAAGCAAGTTAGTAGCTCTTTTCAACTCAGTACACTTTCTCCAAAGGATGTTTTTAAAAATTACCTAGAAGAAAGAGTAAAAAACTGTTTCATCAGACTATACGGGCGGGATATAAAAATAGTCAAACCAAAACCCAAATCCATTGCCATTTAGTCAATTCTGACTCATAGCAACCCTATAGGACAGAGTAGAACTGCCCCATAGGGTTTCCCAGGCTGTAATTTTTACAGAAGCAGACCGCCGCATCTTTCTTACACAGACTGGTCCCAGCCGTTCGAACTGCTGACCTTTCAGCTAGAAGCTGAGCGCTTAACCATTGCGTCACCAAGGCTCCTTAAAAATAGTCAAGGAATTTCATAAAAGAGAATCAAGATACATAGGAAGAACCAAATGGCAATGGTAGCTTGACTCTCGGATCTTTGGGCACATTAAGTCAGGAAGCAGGAATTGAGAAACTTTATAAAGAAGCAAGAGACTGCTTTGCAGTACCAGGAGATTAACAGCCGAACCACCTGAAGAAACCTAATCATAGGAACGTTTCCTCACATTCCCTTCTCTGAACTTCAGTTAAAGGACTGTGAATGCCGTTCTCTGGAACTCAAACAGGTGGTAATCTAGAAAGCGGTGGAGGAGACGGGTAGAGCCAGTGGCTCAATCTCTGCAGGAACTAGGACTGGGTCAGATGATCCAGATCCTTGGCCAAGGGATACACTCCCAACCACGAGCAGCAGCAAAACAATACTCTGGTTTCAATCCAAGAGAAGAAAAAAAAAAGCAAGAGTCCACTCCTTTTTGTTTAGGTGGCAATATCTCTCTTTAGAGAATGTTACAAGCAGCAGTTCTAGAACAATCCTAATGCAGCTTCTTTGCACCCAGATACTTAACCTGGTATATGCTCATCTGTTTCTATGAGTCATACGGACATACAGCCATTCTTGTCTAAGGCTCTGCAGAACTCAGACACAGAGCCATAATAGTTTGATAGATGAGAGAAGAGGTAAAAAGAAAATAGAGGCATGATGAAAAGGTAAGACTGCTGGGTAAGAGTAGGTGGGAAACAAATGACAGAGTAGGTGGGAAGTAGAGAGTGTGTCAAAATTCAATGTTCTATATTTAATAGGAAAAATGCTAATTTAAGAGACATTACTCTCAAAATGGTTCTAAAGTATCCATGCAATTAACCACTCCCCCAATGGCCTAGGGCCAAACGAAATCTGGGCTATGCGTAACAGAAAATGAAACAAAACGACTCTAGCCTGCAGGCAATCTCTATACCCTATACCAGGATGACAGGACCAACTAATGCTGCAAAGGGTATTTGGTTATACCCCTGGATTAAACCAGGCTCTCTCCACCCAATCTGATCACTTGATCTAAAGGCGGCAGGTGTCTTCCATCCTCTCACCTTCAGGGTGGCACACCATGCCATCACCAGCTGATTTTCTCTTCAAAACACTCAGCATTTTGGCTCACTGCTTGACCCTCTAACTTGTCCTAGTGAAATCCAAACCAACTGAGTTCTAAAAGGGTGTGGACAGGAGAGTAGGAAAACAGACTATTTAGCAGCAGAGCTAGAAATGGAATCCAAGTCTTATTTAATCAACAAGTATTTCCTGAGAGTCTACGAAGGGTAACGTACAGACATCTGTATCAGGTTTAATTCATAAGTGAGAGACGCAATTGATACTGATGACTTTCCCTACATCTTCCAAATAATATAGATGTATGCAGGTAAGGCATTATTCTCCAAGAAGTGTTCACACTACGTCAGAAAATCACAATTCACCCACTGATTCCACCAACCAGATGAAATGAGAGTTAAATTTTATTTTCTGCTAGATTAACCTTTAGATGAGTACAACACCGTTCAGTTTAACGAGCAGGGTGTGGAAGACAGGACACAATAGGTAGGCAGACTCATTAAGACAGCTATTTGAGTAAAGGTTCAGGTCTACCTCAGTAGTTTCAGAGAACTGTCTATCCTTAAATCCTAGAAGGTGAAAAAGAAATGTAATACATGTACCACACAGATAATTTGGTATAATTTTTCCCATCACTGTAAGAGAATCACAAAGCAAAGGCAAAAACAATGACGACAACAAAAATTTCCAATCTCAGTACCTAAAACTGAAGTAACTGAGAGAGGTCCTTAAGGAGAGGAACTGAACAGGAAAACAATCTTGTAATAAAGGCTGAAAATACTTTGGAAAAAGTAAAGACACTTTCCTTACAAGTACAGAGTTGCTTTATTTCATCTCCCTTCAATCTGCAGCAGGCATTAAGAACAAAGTTTCACAAAAAGGACAGATGATACATTATGCTGCTTGATGATAACCATCATTCCAAATGCATTTTCAAATCTATATGCTGTCAAAATTTCGAAAGTAATTGCTTTGTACAAAAGTAAATAAGACTAAGCAAATGCTTGTGACATGAAGCTTATTCTTGCTCCTAAATCTCTATTCTGTTCCCTATAATACAAACATATGTAATACAAAATATATCTGCTTATGTCATTTATTAAATTAAATATTTTGCAACATAAAATACCATTTTAGGGATATCAGTAAGCAGTACAAAATTTCCTCTACAGAATCTGAAGTTAAAAGCTTCATGCCAAACAAAGTAAATGCAGTTAACTGCCTCGCTCATCTTTGTTACATAAACAATTAACTGGGGAAAACTGAGCATTTAGTAAAAGCATTTGAACTATCCTCTTGTGAAAATATGAAAGCATTTAGGGTTGCTAGGAGGATTTAATAAGTTAATATTTGTAAAGCACTTACAATAACAACCAGTATAAAACGACAAATAAAAAAATTTTTTTACAAATAAGTACTGGTTAAATAAATAAAAATAAATTTAGAAGTATTGTAGGAAATAAGGAAACACTGGCAGCATAGTGGTTAAGTGCTAACCAAAGCGCTGGCAGTTCGAATCCACCAGGCGCTCCCTGGAAACTATATGGGCCAGTTCTACTCTGTCCTACAGGGTCGCTATGAATCAGAATTGACTTGACAACAATGAGTTTGGTTTTTTTGTTTTGTTTTAAATATACGAAATAAAAAATCTTTAAACATTTTTGTAAAAATATATAGGCTGTCTTTTTTTTTTTTTGGTAATTTCTGAACAGAACCTGACACTCCAAGAATTTAGCACAGAGTCCCTTCTTTAAAGCTGTAATTGCCCTGTACTTTCTGTGTATTTTTCAGAGTATATTTTCTAGGAATTTGCTCACCAAATCTTGTCCTTGTATTTTAGGAGGTACTACAAACCTACATTTCTGAAAATACTTGGACACAGAAATCAGCCTAGTAGTTAAACTGTTACGTCTGCACTGAGTCAACCATTTTCAATTATGAAGAAAAAAGATGTGAGATATTAACTGAATTTTATTTCATGCTCCTAAATGTTCACATTTATCTGTTTTGTACATCTTCTGCCTCTTGATACCAAGAAACAGATGCTCAGTACCATTCACAGTATCTGGGACTAAGTATTACACTCCAGCAATGAAAGAATTTAAAGATAGGAAATATCCTTTAATTCCTAAATTTGTCTAAATCTTTAAACTGCAGGCAACCAACCATCCTTAGTTTTCTTTCATGATTTAACATACAAGAAACAGCTAATAAAGTAATCTAAAATTTAAAATAATATAAAGCAATCTAAGTAATTTCATAAAGGTTACTGAAGAGTATAGTTTCTTCAGAAGGCTATACCTTTTTTTTTTTCTATCAATCCACATTTACTATTTTTAAAACCTTGCCTAAAACTTATCTTCTTCTCAGAACCCTCTTAATCACATCCATCTACTCCTTATCTTTTCTTTCTTTATAACCTTTCAACACTTCTTCCTACAATAGAGCTGATATATAGCAAATTCAAGCAAGGTTTGCTTCTCTGAGCTAAACAGCAAAATCTTAACTATTTTTACTCTACGATTGAATGCATTTTACCAAAAGCTCATTGGGACATTTTCCTAATAAGAAACGATTTCCACAATGAAAAATGATTGTAGTTGTCTTCTTGTTTTTGGTTTCTCTTCGAAAACCCTGATTTAATGCAGGCACTTTTCAAATGAAGAGAGGCCAAAATCCATATAACAGATAAATACAAATATGACCCCAGCAGTAACAGCTTTTTTAATAGATTGAAAACTGGAATCGTTAGCTTCCCTAATAGCCTGAGGAAAAAAATGAACATTTAAAGAGATCACGATCGATCAAAGGACAAAATGTTGTTTCAAAGGATTCTGAAGACTTTAAGGCAGCGAGGGACAGGATTGGGATAATGCTCCTATATCAGACTGATCACATAAGAGGCTTAGGGTCATGAAATTGTAGTGAGAATTTTTCTGTCGCTCCCAAGTTAAAAGTAGATCATACAAAAGCCTTCCATAACAGATTGTGCTAACCTAAAAGAATACTCACAAAATATTTTATTCTCACATAAACTTAGAATACACTATATACATACGTGGAAACCCTGGTGGCAGCTCTACTCTGTCCTATAGGGTCACTGAGTCGGAATTGACTCAGGGCAACGAGTTTGGTTTTTTGGTTTTTATATACATACTTGGGCTAAGAAATTTGTCTTTTACATACCAAATCAGTAACAAAGATTCACTCTGAATAAAGTATGGGTTGTTTTTCTAGTAGTACTGATCAATCTTTCTTGGGCTTCATTATGGCCAGTAGATATTCAGTCCAGGATTGGACAAAGAAAAACTAACAGCAGCACCAGCTTCCCAGCCCCGTCCAATCTACTACCTCATCCATTTCTTGGGAGGCACAAAGCTTACCAAAGAGGAACCCCATAAAGCAGGGGGAGGTGCAGTTTTCTGGTCTGTTAGCTTCAACTTCTAAGTATTTAGCATCTATTACAGATAAGGCAGTAAAAATCGCACATATACATACCCATCTAGGTAACTTAAATACACTGTTTTTGATGCAATTGTTTTATAATAAAATACAAATGAGAACTTTTATCATGCTTATACCCTAAAGCTCATAAAAATTAAACAATGAAAGCATACTTTTATAGGCATATATAAAATTTCTAATGCTGTTTGAGGTAAGTGCACTGAGGAAGAAAAGTCCACATAATGATGACCTCATAGCCGCTTCCTCAGAGTATAAGAAACCTATTTACCAATGACTTGAACACACAAACTGGCAACAGAAAAGCCTACCTGCAACATAGTATGCTCAAGGACTTTTCTTAATGGGCAAATCTTATTAAAAGTTTTACAAAACCATACATTTAAATCTCACTTAAAAATGTTTAAAGAATAAAATTATTTAAAATTGGGACAATAATATGGTCACATAACAACAGAGCACAGCTTTTAAGTAATACATTAAACTCTCAGATGACTCATTGAGGGAGGGGGCCATGGCATTATCTACAGTCATATTCTTTGGAATGAAAGCACCTTTTTTTCTCTTAATTCATGGATAGTTGGGGGGAGAAAGGGCACACAAATCAAGATGTGTACTATCTCCACTACTATTTAACACTGTATTGAAGGCGTCAGCCGACACAATCAGAACAAAATTAGAGTGTAGGAATCAAAAAGAAAGATGTAAAACTATCTAATTGCAGAGAACACAATAGTGTAATTGGAAAATGCAAGAAAATCAATGCTAAAATTAAGTAAGAGACTTAAATATGGTAGCAGAATCAAATATAAGCTTTCTGGTGGCACAAGCAGTTTGCACTTGACTACTAACATACTAACACAATTTTTACTAACATAAAGGCTGGCAGTTCAAACCCTCTCAGTGGTGCTGCAGAGGAGAGGTCTGGAGATCTGCTTTCATAAAGAAATCTCTAAGCAGTAGTTCTACTCTGTAATACATGGGGTCACCATTAATCAGAATTGACCTGACTTGACAGCAACGGGTTTGTTTTCTGTATATACATGAAATAATCAACTAGAAGATATAATGAAAGAGAAAAGATAAAACACTTGGAAGAAACTTAAAGACATATGAAACACCTATATCAGGAAAAAAAAAATTAAATCCCAAAATACAAAATGCAGATTTGAATAAAAGACATTTCTTGTTCTTGAACTGGAAAATTCCACACATCATAAAGATGTCAATTCTCCCCACGTTAATATCTATACCTAATGTAATTTCAATTAAAAAAAATTCTTTTCTGAAACTAGATGAGTTGACTCAAATTCATGTAGAGTTGATCATCTCAAGCGATGCAGAAAAAGCATTCAACAAAGTCCAACACCCATTTCTGATAAAAACTCTCAACAGGTATAGAAGGGAAATTCCTCAACATAATAAAGGGCATCTACACAAAACCAGGAAACCCTGGTGGCATAGCGGTTAAGAGCTACCGCTGATAATCAAAAGGTTGGCAGTTCACATCTACCAGGTGCTCCTAGGAAAACTCTCTGTGGCAGTTCTACCCTGTCCTATAGAGTCACTATGAGTCCGAATTAACTCAATGGCAATGGGTTTGGTTTTTTGATTTACACAAAACTAACAGCCAACATCATTCTTAATGGAGTAAGGCTGAAAATATTTCACTTGGGAACAGGAACAATACAAGGATGCCTTTATCACCACACCTATTTAACATTGTGTTGGAAGTCCTAACTAGAGCAGTAGGGCAGGAAAAAGAAATAAAGGGCATCCAAATTGGTAATGAAGTAAAACTTCATTACTTGCAGATGATACAATACTATAGACAGAAAACCCAAAAGACTCCATGAGAAAACTACTGGAACTAACAGAAAGATCCAGCAAAGTAGCACGAAACAAGATACACATAAAAAATTAGTTGGATTCCTATACACCAATAAAGAGAACGGCGAAAAGGAAATCAGGAAAACAATACCATTTATAATAGCCCTAAAAAAATAAAATACTTAGGAATAAATATTACTACAAAACACTACTGCAAGAAACCAAAAGAGATCTACATAAACGGAAAAACACACCATGCTCACAGATGGGTAGATTTAACATTGTGAAAATGTCAATTCTACCAAAGCAATCTACAAATACAATGCAATCCTAATGCAAATACCAACAGCATTCTTTAAAGAGATGGAAAAACTAATCATTAATTTTATATGGAAAGGGAAGAGGCCCCAGATAAATAAAGCCCTATTGTAAGATGAAGAAAAAGTAGGAGGATTCGCACTACCTGACCTCAGAATCTACTATACAGCTATGGTAGTCAAAACAGCCTGGTATTGGTACAATGACAGATACATTGACCAATGGAACAGAGTTGAGAACCCAGATGTACATCCATCTACTTCTGGTCACCTGATCTTTGACAAGGGCCCAAAGTCCACCAAATGGGGAAAAGACAGTCTTTTTAACAAATGGTGTGGGCACAACTGGATGTCCATCTGCAAAAAAAATTATACAGGGCCCATACCTCACACCATACACAAAAGCTAATTCAAAATGGATCAAAGACCTAAATATAAAACACAAAACTGTGAAGATCCTAGAAGAAAAAACAGGATCAACGCTAGAGGGCCTGGTACGTAGCATTAACAGGATAATACAAACCATAACTAACAACACACAAACTCCAGAAGATAAGCTAGATAACTGGGATCTTCTGAAAACTAAACACTTAAATGCTAATCAAAAAAACTTCACTAAAAGAGAAAAAAGAGAATCTATAGACTGGGGAAAAATTTTTGGCTATGGCAAATCTGACAAAGGTCTAATCTCTAAAACCTACAGGAAAATCCAACACCTCTATAACAAAAAGACAAATAATCCCATTTAAAAATGGGCAAAGGATAACAGACACTTCACCAAGGAAGACATTTAAGCGGCTAATAGACACATGAGGAAATGCTCACCATCACTAGCCATTAAGAGAAATGGGAATCAAAACCAATGAGATACATCTCACCCCACCATTACTGGCACAAAACAAAACAAACCCCACAAATGTTGGAGAGGCTGCGGAGCAACTAGAACTGTTATGCACTGCTGGTGGGAACGTGAAACGGTACAACCATTTTGGAAAACGATATGGCGCTTCCTTAGAAAGCTAGAAATAGAAATGCCGTATGATCCAGAAATCCCATTCCTAGGAATATATCCTAGAGAAAAAACAGCCGTCACATGAATAGACATATGCATATCCATGTTCATTGCAGCACTGTTCCCGATAGCAAAAACGTAGAAAACAGATGCCCATCAACACATGAATGGATAAACAAACTATGGTACATACAAACAGTGGAGTACTACACAATGAAAAAGAATGGTGATGAATCTGTGAAGACTCTCATAAGGATGGCTGAGTGAAATAAGCCAATCACAAAAGGTCAAATATTGTATGAGACCACTACTGTAAAAACTGAAGAAGAGGTTTACACACAAAAAGAAACAATCTTCGATGGTTACGAGGGAGGGGAGGGGTGGTGATGGAAAACACTAAATAGACAATAGATAAGTGGTAACTTTGGTGAAGGGTAAGACAGTACACAATATTGGGGAGGCCAGCACAACTTACACAAGGCAAGGTTACAGAAGCTCCACAGACACATCCAAACTCCCTGACTGACCCAATTACTGGGCTGAGGGCTGTGGGGACTATGGTCTTGGGGAACATCTAGCTCAACTGGCGTAACACAGTTTATAAAGAAAATGTATTACGTTTTACTTTGGTGAGTAGTGTCTAGGGTCTTAAAAGCTTGTGAGTGGCCATCTAAGATACTCAATTGGCCTTACTCCAACAGGAGCAAGGAAGAATGAAGAAAGCCAAAGTACAAGGGAAAGATTAGTCCAAAGGACTACCACCACCAGACTCAGTCCAGAACAACTATATGGTGCCTAGCTACCAACATTGACTACTCTGACAGGGGTCACAATAGAGGGTCCGGGACAGAGCTGGAGAAAAATATAGAACAAAATTCTAACTCACAAAAAAAGACCAGACGTACTGGTCTGACAGAGACTGGAGAAAACCCCAAGAGTATGGCCCCCGGACATCCTTTTAGCTCAGTAATGAAGTCACTCCTGAGGTTCACCCTTCAGCCAAAGATCAGATAGACCCATAAAGCAAAAAGAAAGAACACAAATAGCACACCAGCCCAGGGGCAAGGACTAGAAGGCAGGAGACGACAGGAAAGCTGGTAAAAGGGAACCCAAGGTAGAGAAGGGAGAGTGTGGACATGTTGTGAGATTGGTAACCAATGTCACAAAACAATGTGTACTAGTTGTTTAATGAGAAGCTATTTTGTTCTGTAAATGTTCATCCAAAGTACAATGTCATGGACTGAATTGTGTACCCCCAAAATATGTGTCATCTTGGTTAGGCCATGATTCCCAGTATTGTGGGGCTGTCCTCCATTTTGTGACTGTAATTTTATGTTAAAGTGGATTAGGGTAGGCTCTAACACCACCCTTACTCAGGTCACATTCCTGATCCAAAGAAAAGGGAGGTTTCCTGGGGTGCTGCCCGCACCACTTTTTATCTCTCAAGAGATGAAAAGGAAAGGGAAGTGGGCAGAGGGGGACCTTATACCACCAAGAAAGCAGTGCCGAGAGCAGAGCACGTCCTTTGGACCTGAGGTTCCTGAGCTGAGATGCTCCCAGACCAAGAGAAGACTGATGACAACGGCCTTCCTCCAGAGCCAACAGAGAGAGAAAGCCTTCCCCTGGAGCCAGCGCCCTGAATTCGGACTTTTAGCCTACTGGACTGTGAGAGAATAAACTTCTCTTTGTTAAAGCCATTCACTTGTGGTATTTCTATCACAGTAGCACTATATGACTGAGACATACAATAATAAAAAATAAATTAAAAAAATTGTTTTTAAACAACAACAAAAAAAATGTAGAGAAGCAAACAAGAATAGTTAAGAATAGGACAGTATCTTTGGAAACCATATATCCAATAAGAATCTAATAACTGAAATATATATAAAATTTCAACTTAACAATAAAAAGAAAAATAACCCAATCATAAAATGGGCAAAGGACTTAAATAAATTTCATCAAAGAAGCCATTCAAATGGCCACCAGACACATGAAAAGATGCTCAACGTTATTAGCCGTCAAAGAGATGTGAATCAAAACCACAATGAGATACCATTTCACTGGCTAATTTACAGAAGTGGATTGCTAGGCCTTTATCTTCCTAGTGCGTCTTGGTCTGGAAGCTCCACTGAAAGCTGTCCACCACAGGTGACCTTGCTGGTATTTGAAATATTATTGGCATAGCTTCCAACAACATTGTAACAAGGAAGCCACCACAGTACAACCGACAGATGGGTGGTGGTAGGATTCCCACAGGGAGGGAAATGTGGCAACATCTAACAAAATCACTATTTATTCACCCTTTGATCTAGCAAACCCAGTTCTAGGATTGCATCTTCAAAAATATACTTTCATAAATATGAAACATAAAGTTATTTCCTGCAGGCTTATTTGTAATTGGAAATAACCTAAATGTACTATGGTCCATTCATACAGTGAAGTATAATGCAGCTGCCAAGAATGAGGAAGAGCCCTAGGGAATGATTCCCATGATATATGTAATATTTGAGGATATTGGATTAATGTAATTTCAGGATATATGTAAGTCAAATAAAAGCAATATACAGAACAGTGTGTATACAGTGGAACCTTTTTTTTTTTTTAAGAAAATCGGAGAAATAAGAATCTATGTATGTATTCGGTTCTTAAAAAAAAAAAAAAAAAAAAACAACACTGGAAGTATAAACCAGAAAAAAATAAAAACACTTATTTACAGGGGATATAGGTTGGAAGGGACAGGAATGGGAAGAAGGCTTCTGAGTACAGCTTTTTACACAAATTTGACTTTTGAAAAATTGTAAATATTCTTCATATTAAAAACACAAAATCAAAACCAAAAAGCAGAAAGAACCAAACCCTAAAACTTAACAGAGATAAATCTAACTGTACATCAAGGAAATAATATAACATACAAAGAATATAATTATTTCAAGTTAATTTTGAACATAATACACTGATAATACAACTTTAATAGGATAAATTCTAAGAAAAAAAATCAAAGACATCTTAAACTTCACTCAGTAGGTCAGAATACAAAAAATTATAATACTAAGTATTATAATTCAGAAATATTTGATGCTTACTGAGGATAAAGCAAACAAGGAACTATATTTATGCCAATAGTAACCAAGATTTTTAATGAAAGAGAAAACACAATTAAGAGAGAGAAAAAAAGTTAATTTTGAATTGGAAATATCAATATAAACTCATGATTTAAAGATAAAAGGTATTTTATAGCTCTGTTGACTAAAAGGGCTTAGAAACAATGACAACCAAGTAGCAATGAGCATACCTACCTCCCAGACCTTAGTTCTAAATACTATTTCCCATTAAAAAGAACCGGGGCTACTTAGAGAAATGACTAATTTCAAGTCCAGAGCAGAAAAAGTTAAAAGTGAACCTGGAATGCCTGGTTTTGTCAAGAGAACAAGAAAGTACTCAAAGACTAATGACAACTTATCAAAAGTACAGAGGAGACAGTTTATAAAAGACAACATCTGGATCATTTCTAACAATTAACAATGACTGAAACAGATTTTAATGTATTAAGTAAAAATTCAAGAATCCCTAGTACTACTAAAAAGGGTATGGGAGAAGAAAGGCTTTTCATTACAGAAGAATGCCAGTAACAAAAGAAGAAAAAGAACGACAGATTTATAAAAATCACTCTTTTGCAACCCCAAATCTTATTCAGATAAAGAACGTCAATAGTTACTAAAGCATCATGGTTAACGAGATATTCAAGGTGTTAAGAGGATCACCCCATATACTACTTATTACAAAGGAGAAATTACACTGTAGATATCTGGCATTTATTACCTTAACCAAATGACCAAACTTAGCATCACAAAAAGTGGGATAAAATGACATTCTGTGCCTCATGACCTGTTGTAATATGAAGTATTCTCGCCTCGAATCTAATTAAGCTTCTAAATCGAATTTCCTGTTTACAGAAAATACAAAGGATAAAAGAACAAGTTAAAATGTCTTTAGACATTGCAAAATGCCAAGTGGGTGGGGAGGCAAAAGTGTCCTTAGTTGAGAACCAGTGGTCTAGATCAAAAGTGACATAACTAAACGAAGCATATAAACCTTGATTGGACCCTGATTTTTTAAAAAATCAATTGAAGAAATATGAATAAGACTAGACAATAAATGTTATTTAATTTTCTTTGGTATGGTAATGGTGTTATAGTGATATAGGAAAACAATCTTATTCATAAAGGAGAGGCACGCTGAAGTTTCAGGAGCAAAGTGTCATGATATCTACAACTTTCAAATGGTTCAGCTATTAAAAGGGGAGTGTGTCTATACGTATATACATAAGACAGACAAATATGAATATGGCAAAATGTTAACCACTATTGAATCTATATGGAAAGTACATGGGTGCTCACTGTACTGTTTATTCATGTTTGAATATTTTTCCAATAAAAAATTGGGGAAAACCCCTTGAAAAGTACCGTGTTTTTATACAAATACACTCATCGTATGTTTTTTGCAAACGGTGCAACCCCTGCATTATTTTCATAAGTGTGCTATACCAGTACTTTTTTACATGTTGCCTACTTCAATTTCAGTTATTTTTCTGTCTAGCAGATTTAATGTTACTGGGATAAAGCTGATCTGATGGAAACTTCACTTAAGGTAGGTATTTTCCTAAACCAAATGCGACCAATGGTGAACTGAATGGGCTTGTGACGGATATGGGACACCATGTTCAAACTAAAAAAGTATGAATGCACGAAGAGCTAGAAATTATCAGGTAAGAAATGATCCTAGGCCTGTAACTACAAGAAAAAGGTGCTGTTTATATTTCATTGCTTCCATAAATCTTAAACTGAAGCCTAATTCTGATAACCAATGTCTTTGAAATCAACAAAAGTTACCAGAAGAAACTGTATATTCATCTTAAAATAAGCCATTTTAGTTTATTCGTTATCATCACCATCTGACTCCCAGAACCCTTCAGAGTCTGATCTCTTGTCACTATCATTACTGAAATATCTCAGAGCTGCCTGCAGACACTCTTCTGTGACTTCCGAACCAATATACATCATCATCATCCTTGCCTTCAGCATCTTCATCCTCGTCACCTGTATTCTGCTGGTACACAATTCCAGCCTTTCTGAAGCCATTGTGGATAGTTCCTGGAGTTATTTTCCCCCACGCAGAGGCCACCTACTTGCAGACGTCTGCAAACCTCACCTGCTTCAGTCATCCTGGTGGTGTGAACCCATGAATTGCAGACTTCATCCATATATCCCACTCTCTTCTCACAAAGTCTTGAACAGATGATTGACTGCTATATCTAGTGGTTGCAGCTTGCAGGTAAGGCCACCAGGTATGACTGCTATACTTTGAATATATAATTTTGAATGTTTTTTTCTTTGTGAGCAGCCATGGCATTAAAAATTAGTAAAGATTTCTTCAAAAAGAATCACCCCTGCCTACAACATTTATCTACCCATACTTTCATAACATCACAGTCCATCTTTCCCTTCTTATTGCAGTAGTCCCTGAGGGATACATTCCCAGACCCCCGTGGATGCCTGAAACTGCCAATAGTACCAAATCCTATATATACTATGATTTGTCCTATACATACATACATAATACCTATGATAAAGTTTAATTTATAAATTAGGTAAAGTAAGAGATTAACAATAAATAATAATAAAAGATTATAATATACTGTAATAAAAGTTATGTGAGTGCGGTCCCCAGGTGGGATGGAGCAGGACTGCGTGAGATTTCATCACGCTATTCACTTACCATTTTTGCACCACAGTTGACCGCAGGTAACTGAAACTGCAGGAAGCTAAACTGTGGATAAGGGGAGACTACTGTATAATGAACAACCACACTGGTGGGCAGTTTTTCACAGGGCATCATAACGCTCTTAAAAATCACCATCGGCTTTCATTTCACCTCCCTCACAGTGCAACCAAGGACTGAAGCCATCAACTAATAGGTTTTTGTCAAGCAGACTAGCGAATTGAAGTCAGCCAGACACAGGGTTGGAAGAACAGAAATGTTTATTCAGTTTGCAAACTGAGAGACAGGCAGGGTCTCGTGACCTAAGGCTGCCAGGTCTCTGAAGCAGGGCAGATTTGCTCCTTTTACAGGGAGTGACATACATATGCATGAACAATGAGGGGAAGATCTTCAGTCTTGATGCATGCACAGTCTGTGTAATTTTAGTGAATGGGTTTTTGCACACAGCTCTAAAAATACTGCACACAGCCCTGAAAAAATGGTGACGGCTCACTACTGCCACCCCAGGAAGGTCATACAGTGAGTAGATTCGGAGTCAGCGCTCCTGTGCCTTGGCCTCCTGCCAGGAGAAAACAAGAAACCTGGGGATTTGACCAATCATGGTGAAGTGCTATAAAAGTAACAAAAATGTCACAAGAGTAGACTTTTCTGAAAAACAACTACTATGGGATGGTTAATAACCCTTAATAACCCTTTCATGACTGCCTACTTCAGGACTACAGTAGGCCAGCCCTCTCATGCGTGCCCAGCAGTTGTAATGGCGAGTTTTCATACCTGAAGCACCTACAGTCCTGGTGGCCAGAATGTCAAAAACATAGGAACCTCTTCGAGAGATGACAAAATTCAAATGTGATGTGTATAAGAAAAGCAAGGGTCTTTTTATATGCTCACAAGCATGTGACTAAGGTGACTTATGATCAAAGACATTTCTGCTAATAAGACAATCAGACTATATGCAGAACTAACATAACTTAATGGTTACATTTAAGATGATCTGATAAGGTTTGCACATTCAACTGTTGAGCCAAGAGCCATCTCCTCCAATTAAAAGCCAGAGTCAGAAGACTGGACATTTATGTCAATGCAGACTGAATTGAGATCCTTACTAAGAGCTACTTGATGCCATTTATGCTAGTGCAGGCTTTATTTTGTTTACCCTTCCAGTTGAGAGCACGTGATTTATGGACAGGCTTCAGTAGGTTGAACGTTCCGACTGATGACTCGAAAGCAGTAAGGATATAAGTATCAACCTACGTTAATAAACACCCAATTTCAACTGTTTATTTTCCTATTACTGGGGTACTACCAAACTTGATCCACGGCTCCTTGACCATGGCTTATACCTTTATTATAGAAATATGATAAAAAGTACCATTTTTGGACTATTAAAGGAGGGTGAATGCGCCAAAAGTCACTTCTGGAAATGTCATGAGACATGCGTGGTATATGCACGGGTGCATTATGTCCAAACTTTTTATATAATTTCACCATTTCTGCATGTAATATGTGTGCACGCAATTATTTACATGTGTGTGTAAGTTGCGAAAAATATAGTAAGACACAAAAGCAACATTAATGGCACTTCAGGTCTGACCCATATACCACATCATTCTTGTATACTCACCATTATATGTACACAATTACTGAAATCCTCCATATTTGATTATAATAAAAGATCTAGGAATTGTAAATTTGAAATACCAAGCTTATAAGGCAGAAGCTGAATCCTTGCTACTCAAACTTGTAAATTCAGAGTTCTATTTAGGTATGTCTTTTAGGCAAATGCCTAATCTTCCTACATATTTTTACGTTCAGATTCCAACTTATATCCTTAAGCCCTGACTCTGAAAAGTTAAAAATAGTGGGCAGATTGGGAAGGAGCCAAAACTCAAACATCCCTTTTAGGGGCGAGCTAAGGGTGACCCCTGGGCAGACCTGAACAGCAGGGGGCACTGCAAGAACCCTGAGAGGTTTTGTCTCTGGCCAGAGTACCAGAAAAAGGAGCCAATGTAAGCAGAATGTATGAGGGAAATCCCAGTTTTTTTTTTTTTAACTCTCCTGGCAATAGTGGTGGGAGAGGCATGTAAAACTCAGTGGGAAAACCCATTTTTCTAGCCAGAGAAACCAAGAGAAGGGATAATGTACTCAGAAAAAAGTAGGGGTTAATTTTTCTCTCTCCTTATTATCATTTCTTTGCCCTGAGAACAGTCCCAGTTATAGACAACCGTACAGTAGCACTGGCAGCAAACACTGTGTGAGGAATGTGTCTTTCTAGTCGGAGGGCAAAGAAAAGGGCCCCTAGGAAGTAGACACCAGAAGGGAAACTGCAGAGAAACGACACAAGTCCCAGGTACATACACGGGACCGTGCCAACATACAGCGAAGGCTCTGAGAAGTGAACTCTGATATAAAACATCCCCTAGCAAATGTTTTAAAAGCTTTACTGACATCAAAACCACTGACAATAAAAGCAGAAAAAGTGCTGTCTGAACCTAACAGGGTCTATGATCTGCTGAAACAAAACAAGCTAACATTCTTCAGAAGTTTTTAAAAGGACTTATATTCTCACATACTATTTCAGATGTTCGAGATACAATCCAAAATTATTCAACATACAAAGAACCAGAAATATGTAACCAATTTTCAAGGGAAAAGACAATCAACAAATGCCACACTCCAAGATGACCCAGATGTTGGAATTATCAAAGACTTTAAAGAAGTTATTATAACAATTTCTGTGAGGTAAAGAAAAACACTCTCAAAACAAATGAAAAGTTCTTAACAGAAAGATAAACTGTAAAAAAGAGCCAAATGCAAACTTTAGAGCTAAATATAATATCCAAGATTTAAAAAATTTACTGGATGGGTGCAATAGCAGAATGGAGATAGCAGAAGAAAGTTAACGAACTTGAGAGATCAATCAATAGAAATCATATAATCTGAAGGAAACAAACAAAAACATTTGAAAAAAAAATTAAGATCCCTGGGGACCATAAGCAAAAGGTCTAACATTTGTGATACTGGGATCCTAGAGAGGAGGAAAAAGAGACTGATGTAGTGAAAATAGCTGAAAACTTCCCAAATATGGTGAAAGATTTAAATTTACAGATTCACAAAGCTCAGTGAAGCCCAAAAAAGAAAACAGTCCCCAGACACATCACAGTCAAACTGCAGAAAACCAAAGATAAAAATCCTGAAAGCAGCCAGAGAAAAGTGATATTATATATGGGAATAACAATTTCAGTGACTGGATTTCTTATCAGAAACCACCAGAGACCAGAAGAAAGCGAAACATCATCTTTAAAGGGCTGAAAGAAGAGTGGCTAACCCAGAATTCTATATCCAATGAAAATATCCATTAGGTAGAAAAGCAAATTAAAGACATCCTCAAATGACAGAAAACTAAGAGAACCTGTTGCCAGCAGTCCTATAAAACAGAATTTAAAAAGGTTTAAAAAGTTCTTGAGAAGGGAAATGATCCCTGAAGAAATATGGAGCTTCAGGAATGAACGAACCAAATCAAACCAAACCCGGTGCTGTCAAGTCGACCCAAAGAGCAGCCCCAAAAAAGTAAATACATGGGAAAATAAAAATTTTCTTCTCTTGTGTTCTTTACGTTATGGCTGTAGAAAGCAAAAATAACAACACTCTGTACTAGGATTTTCTACGTATGTAGATGAAACACAAATGACAACTATATATAAAGAAGGAATAGTAAAGGGGCCTTTAATTACCATTAAAGTAATACAAAGAAATACAGGGAAAAAAAAACAAGTAAGCTGAAGTACAATATTAAAAAAAAAAAAAAATTCAAACAATCCAAATGAAGGCAGGAAATGAGGAACAAAGGAAGCAACAGAAAACAAATAATAAAATGCTAGGTCTAAATCTAACCATATAAATAATTATATAAAATATTAATGGCCTAAACACACTGTTTTAGTTCTCTAGTGCTGCTATAACAGAAATACCACAAGTGGATGGCCTTCATGAATAGAAATTTATTTTCTAACAGTTTCTGAGGCTAGCAGTCTAAACTCAGGGTGCCAACTCTAGGTGAAGGCACCATCTCTCTGTCAGCTCTGGAGGAAGGTCCTTGTCTCTTCTGAAGCCCTATGGGGCAGTTCTACCTGTGCTACAGGGTCACTATGAGTCAGAACTGGCTCTGCAGCAATGGGTTTGGTTTATAGCAACAATCACATTAAATGTAAATCGTCTATACATCCCAATTAAAAGGCAGGGATTATCATATTAGGTTAAAAAAAAAAAAGGCAAGATCCAAGTATATGAAGCCTACAAAAAAACACACTTTAAATATACACAGTTTAAAAGAACAGAACAAGATATACTATTTTAACACTAATCAAAAGAGAGCCGTAGTGACCATTTTAGAATCAGTCAAAGTAGATTTCAGAGCAAATAGTATGGGATAAGGAGGATGATTTCATTATGACAAAGATAAATTCATCAAGAGGAAATAATCCTAAACGTATGTGTACCAATAAATGAACTTCACAACATATGAAGCAAAAACTGATAAAACTGCAAGGAGAAACAGACATAGCCACAATTATAGTGGGGCCAATACCCTTTGCCCAGTAATTGATAGAACAAGTGGACAGAAAATCAGTTAAGGATACAGAACAGTGAAAAACACTGTCAACCAAGTTGACCTAATTGATATTGATAAGAACACTGTAGCTAACACCAGAAGAATATGTTCTTTTCAAGTGCACACAAAACATTTACTAAGATAAAAACCACAAAGGAAAGGTATATGCCTACTTGATTATTTTCTAATATGAGTATACAACAAGAGGATCTCATTTAGTTTGGAGTTTAAGGTGGAAGAGAGCAGTAAGGAACTTCCTTGAGTGTGTGATATTTCAGTGGGACTCTAGAAAATGAATGAGTATACCACGCAAAGAGAGGAAGGCAAAATTGTTCTCTCTGTCTAGAACAACCTGCGCAAAAGCCTGATACAAGAATGAGCAGAGTATTAAAAAACCCGTTGCCGCTGAGTTGATTCCAACTCATAGCGGCCTTAAAGAACAGAGCAGAACTGCCCCATAGGGTTTCCAAGGAGCACCTGGTGGATTTGAACTGCCAACCTTTTGGTAGCCGAAGCTCTTATCCACTACAGTACCAGGGTTTCTGAGCAGAGTGTAGCACCCAAAATTAAAGAAGGCCAATGTGACTGAAGCTAAGGGATTTTCTAAATTTTAGAAGTTCCCGAAATTTTCCATGCTGCCTAACTGATCAATTTATTGACTCTTATGTGTGCTTGTGTTAGATTCATTCAGTGGTCTGCCTGCCATTGTTATTTTTTATCACTCACTGCAACACTCAATACACCAATTAACTGGAAAATTATGTGGAAGAGGGTGACAACTACCTCTAAGGATAGAATCAAAGGAAATGGATTTAAATTACAGTAGAAGGTATATAAAGTCAGACCTAAAAAAGAGCAAAATGTTAAGAGATAGCATGATTTTATTATTTTCAGCAGTGATAAGAGATGTATTTGTTCCTGCAATAGCTTAACCAGTCAACTGGAAAATAAAATACCATAACCTTGCACCTTACTTTTCAACCACAAAGGAAATGAGGTCTTAGTTAAGATGAGCATGTAATTTATCATTCAAACAAGGTCGCTGAGTGAAATGGGAAGCAATTAATAATTACTTTGGGACAAGAGGCATAAACTGGAATTGTGCTCAGCAAATTGGGACAGCTAGTAACCCTAGTCTTTGAAGTATCCCTACAGGAAACAATAAAAGATGTTAAGAACTCTAAAAAGTTACATACTAATGAAGCAGGTAGGGCAGAGTCTACTACCTACTACACAAGTGATCTCAAAATATCTGCCATTTCTCTATGGTAGGGTTTCTCAACCTTCACACTACTGACACTTTGGGCCAAATAAATCTTTGTTGTGTGGGCTGTCTTGTGAATTGTCAAAAGTTTAGCAGCATCCTTGGTCTCGGCTCACTAGATGCCAGTACCACATCTCCTCTTCATTTGTAACACCCAAAAATGTCTCCAGATATATTCTGCCACTTGTCCCAAGGAGCAAAATCATTCTCTGTTGAGAACTAGTGCTCAGTTGCAACAATTACCACTTTACGCTGTGGTTTATCCTAATCTTCAGGGTCTACTTGATTATTTTCTAAGAATTATAAAAATATTCTTCCCAATTGCATAGGAAGTTAGGAATACATGCTACAGATATTCTACCCCGAATCTTAAAATCTCATCCATGTTCACCTGAAAATATCCCTAAAAAAAAAAAAAAGAAAGAAAGAAAGAAAATCACAGTGTTTACCTCTCTTTGCCTCATTCTTCCATAGGGTTTTCAATGGCGTTAATTTTCAGAATATGGCCAGGCCTCTCTCCTGGGGCACTTCTGAGCAGACTTGAACCTCAACCTTTCGGTTAGCAAATGAGCATGTTAACACTTTGTACCACCCAGGAACTCACTTCCAACTAAATAAGGGCCCAAAGTCACAATCTCTGCCAGAATCATTAATGAGCCTTTATTACCAAGTGGCTAAAATGTGTAAGCACTGTATAAAATTGAATATTAAAAAACCCGAAACCAAACCCGGTGCCGTTGAGTCGATTCCGACTCATAGCGACCCTGTAAGACAGAATAGAACTGCCCTGTTGCATTTCCAAGGAGAGCCTGGTAGATTCGAACTGCTGACCTTTTGGTTAGCAGCCACAGCACTTAACCAGTATGCCACCAGGGTTTCCAACTTGAATATTAAGTAATGCAAAATAAATGTGGAGACTGTAAATCAGAATATTAGCATATTAATAAAACAAAATATTTTTTATTAAGTATGGATATTACATAAAAAACCAAAACAAACCATCCTTCTCTTTTGTTAAAACCAAAACATACAATGCTAATTAAATCAATGTATACCCCTAAAACGAGCTAGAAGCTTGTTACAGAAATTGTACTGTCTCCACCGCTAAGATTATGGGATACGGATGAACTGAGAAGGGGGAGCAAGAAGGCACAGTTAACCAAGACAGGTAGAGGCAGGGAAAGACATAGTTATTTCACTGACAAGGGCTAGAAACTAAGCTTAAGAACATCTCCTCCCAGAAAGGGAAACAAACTGGATAGTTATTTCCATTGTGTATAAAGAGAATTTGATTAACAAGTTGTTATAGTTTCATTTTCTAAGTCAGTCTAAAGATGAAAAATCATACTAAGTTGTATTTAAGACAGTTCATTCTTTCAAATATCTCCTTATAGAATGAGTACACTGATGCCTTAATACAATGCTATTGGGGTTTTTAATTTTTTTTTTTTTTACAATAGAATCACTTTATAATGATATCTAGGTATTTTTTTAGGATATATCCCCAATTAAATGCAACTCTATTCTATAACAATAGTCTTATAGGAATATTTGAGGATTTTCATCATGGGTAGAGACAAGGATGAAGCAGCAAAATATAGGATCATCTCCCAGTTTAATGCTTCTCAAACACTAGATATTTCTCCCTATTAATTAAAAGATGCCCAAATCACTGAGTTGCTGAATTAACCCATTCAAAAAAAAGTCTCTTCTAGATTTCATGTCAATAAAAAGCTAAGAAATTCTTATTATTGTTTAAACAGAGAAAGAGAAATCAGAACAGTAACATTCAAAAATCAAAAAGTGTATTGTGTAAGTATGCTTCATTTCACTGTACAATCAAGCTAAACAATGCACTGATGTAGAAAGACACTATGGCACTACATACAATCGAAATTTCAGCAAAATTTTACTTGTGTGTAATATTAATGATACTGTTCAATAATTTCCACATTCGGTTGCATCACCTTTCTTGGGGATAGGCATAAATATGGATCTCTTTCAGTCAGTTGGCTGGAAGCTGTCTTCCAAATTTCTTGACAGACGAGTGAGCACTTCCAGCCCTGCATCCATTCGTTGAAACATCTCAGTTCACAGT
The DNA here is from genome assembly GCF_030014295.1 of Loxodonta africana. Taxonomy (NCBI): domain Eukaryota; kingdom Metazoa; phylum Chordata; class Mammalia; order Proboscidea; family Elephantidae; genus Loxodonta; species Loxodonta africana. The sequence goes on from NC_087343.1 coordinate 190,562,166, forward strand.
CCATCGATTCCTGGAGCCTTGTTTTTCACCAATTCCTTCAGTGCAGCTTGGACTTCTTCCTTCAGTACCATTGGTTCTTGATCATCTGCTACCTCCTGAAATGACTGAACACTGACCAATTCTTTTTGGTACAGTGACTCTGCATATTCCTTCCATCTTCTTTTGATGCTTCCTGCATCATTTAATATTCTCCCCGTAGCATCCTTCAATATTGCAATTTGAATTTTCTCTTCAGTTCTTGCAGCCTGAGAAATGCCAAGCGTGTCCTTCCCTTCTGGTTTTCTATCTCCAGGTCTTTGCACATGTCGTAATAATACCTTGTCTTCTTGAACCGCCCTCTGAAATCTTCTGTTCAGCTTTTACTTCACCATTTCTTCCTTTTGCTTTAGCTACTCCACGTTCAAGAGCAAGTTTCAGAGTCTCTTCTGACATCTATTTTGGTCTTTTCTTTCTTTCTATCTTTTTAATGACCTTTTGCTTTCCTCATGTATGATGTCCTTGATGTCATTCCATAACTTGTCTGGTCTTTGGTCGTTAGCGTTCAACATATCAAATCTATTCTTGAGATGGTCTCTAAACTCAGATGGGATACACTTAAGGTCATACTCTAGCTCTCATGGACTTGTTCTAATATTCTTTAGTTTCAGCTTGAATTTGCACATGAGCAATTGGTGGTCTCTTCTGCAGTTAGCCCCTGGCCTTGTCCTGACTGACGATATTGAGCTTTTCCATCATCTCTTTCCACAGATGTAGTTGATTTGATTCCTGTGCATTCCATCTGGCAAAGTCCATGTGTATACTTGCCGTTTATGTTATCGTTAATGTCACACGAGAGTAAAATTTTGCTGGAAATCATTCAAAACCAGCTGCAGCAGTATATTGACAGAGAACTGTGAGAAATTCAAGCCAGATTCAGAAGACGACATGGAACCAGGGGTATCACTGCTGATGTTAGATGTATCCTGGTGAAAGTAGAGAATACCAGAAAGATGTTTACCTGTGTTTTATTGACTATGCAAAGGCATTTAACTGTGTGGATCATAACAAATTATGGATAACATTGTGAAGAATGAGAATGCCAGAACACTTCATTGTGCTCATGAGGAACCTGTACATATATCGATCAAGAAGCAGTCGTCCGAACAGAACAAGGGGATACCAAAAAAACCCACTGCCGTCGAGTCAATTCTGACTCATAGTGACAGAGTAGAACCGCCCGATAGAGTTTCCAAGGACCGCCTGGTGGATCTGAACTACCGGCCTCTTGGTTAGCAGCTGTAGCACTTAACCACTACGCCACCAGGGTTTCCTAACAAGGGGATACTGTGTGGTTTAAAGTCAGAAAAGGTATGCATCAGGGTTGTATCCTTTCACCATACCTATTCAATCTGTATGCTGAACAAATAATCCGAGAAGCTGGACTATATGAAGCATTCAACCAAAAGGCTCCTTAGAGGCAAGGATGGTGAGATTGTATCTCACATACTTTGGACTGGTTATTAGAAGGAATCAGTCCCTGGAGAAGGACACATGCTTGGTAAAGTGAAGAGTCAGTGAAAACGAGAAAGATCCTCAATGAGACAGACTGACACAGTGGCTGCAACAACAGGCGCAAGCATAACAACGATTGTTGAGGATGGCGTAGGACTGACAGTGCTTCGCTCTGTTGCGTGTAGGGTCACTAAGAGTCAGAACTGACTCGACGGCACCTAACAACAACAACAATATACAATGGAAAGAAACTAACCTCACTTCAAATAAGGAGTTCAATGAGACATTCAAAGTATCAGAACATAGTAAAACCTGCTCTATATCAGGTATAACTGTAAAGTAATGAGACTGCATACCAAATGTCACACAAAAATCTAGTTGTTATGTATGATTACTGCATGTTTATATAGATGTACCCTGAGTAGATACAAGTTGATGAGGCACCCTAAGGCCCAAAAAAACTTGTTGCCACCCAGTCAGACTCATAGTGACACTATAGGATAGAATAGAACTACTTCCATAGGGTTTCCAAGGAGCAGCTGGTGGGTTCAAACTGCTGACCTTCTGGTTAGCACCCACAGCTCTTAACCACTGCACCACCATTGCTCCAGGAAAGGGAAACCAAACCCGTTGCCCTAGAGTCAATTCCAACTCACAGAGACCCTACAGGACACAGTAGAACTGCCCCACAGGGTTTCTAAGGAGCAGCTGGCGGATTTGAACTGCCGACCTTTTGGTAAGCAGCTGAACGCTTACCCAGCACTACCAGGGCTCCCAGGAAGAGAAAAGGGAGCTATAAATACGAATAGAGAAGGCTAGAATTAACCCTGTAGTGCTGAACTGGAATTAGAGATACCAGTATGAATTTGTTTTTAATGTATTAAAATATATAGAGCCAAATACAGCAGTTGTATGCCTATGCCCTTAAAATAGTTGAGCATCATTATTCCCCGATTCTGTATTTGCGAATTCACCTAAAATTTACTTGTAACTCTAAAATCAACACTTGGCAGAGCTTTCCTAGTCATTCATGGACATGTGCATGCATAGAACAGTAAAAAACTTGAGTTACTTGACGTGTACATTCCCAGCTGAGGTCAAACATGGCTGGTTTTCTATTCACTGAGTGTTGTGACTTTATACAACATAACTACCATGAATAATGAGAACTGACTGCATATCTCCTAGCTCTTTCTACTGAGAGGACCAGTAATGACACTTCAATAGCACTCAGCACACACAGTCTAGATCTTGGCTTCTAAATACCACCCTCCACTAAAAGAAACTAGGGATCGCAGGCTGATATATTTTACTTGTGCCAGATTCCAGGGCTGGCACAAGTAAAATAAAAGATAAACCTGAAACATCTTATTAAGCCAGAAAGCAATGAAGCACTCAAGGAATAATGGGGGCATGTAAAAGGATACAAGGCCCGGCCTGGAGGAGCTCCCACTGGGCAATCTCGTATGATTTGAGCACCAAAATAACAACAGCAACAAATTATACTCATTGAATAAAGCCTTGAATCCATACTAATGGAATGGGGAAGATGAGAGAGCTTTACCTTACATTAAAATACCAATTAATATAGAAGAAACGACTGAAAATCATCACTAGGCAACCATCACAGTAATAAATGTTTCCAGCAAGAATTAACAACTGATGCTAAAACTTGTGGTTGTTTGATAAGAAGCAAGTTATTTACATAGACTCAAATCACTCCCAGAGGTCACCTTTCAGCCAAAAAGACAGACTGGCTCATAAAAGATGTGGCAGTCTACTTTTGTAAAGATTTACAGCCTTGGAAACCCTATGTGGCAGCTCTACTCTGTTCCATAGGGTCGTTATAAAGTACTGTTAATAATAGTAAGATTTACTATGTGCTTGCAAACTACACACAAAACAAGTCTTGGGAAACGAGTCCATTACTAGCTAGGTATTCCCTTTGTTGTAATCTACACTGCATTTCTCAAGATTAAATCCTGGGTTTTGCATCACTCACATCATTGTGGTGTCAACATAAACTCTAGTAATTCCTAACTCTTAAACAGCAAGGTCAATTTTGGAAAAAAATATACTGACAATCCCTTCCCAAATGAAAATAATGACATTCCCATTACAACTCCAAAGCTAGAATATCAGTAAAGTCAAACACTAGAAGCCATAGCTGCAATGACCTCAGTAATATTTTTAAGTTTCTTTGAACATGTGATCCCATTTTTATTCTCTTCCTTTCCCTCTCTCTCTCTCTCACACACACGTATCAAGTCTGAAAAGATGTACACTAAAATGTTTATGTTACATGGCAGGATACATATGAATTACTTTTTCTTAAATATACTTTTTGACTCCCCCCCCCGAGTTTATAAAAGTGCTAAAAATAACCATAAATACAGCACGAAAGATTAATCCTAAACAAGTTTTCATATAAAACAGTGGAAGAGGACTATAAATAATAATGTCTGCATATATATATGTGTGCGCGCATGTGTGTATGCATAGAGAAACAGAGAGCATCTAAGAATCAAAAGCTTTAACTATTCTGTTTTACCTAGAAGGCAAAAATGACCTTACAAGTGTTCTAGTCTGAACTTTTGACCAGGTATTGATTTAGTTTGGCAATGCTAGAATAAGCTTTCAGACTAGCAAGAGAAAATGCAGAGATAACATTAATCAATATTTTCCTATACATTAAAATTGTATAACATTTTCCCCTAAGATCTTCCTACAAAAATAACCTGCCAATGTGTTTTACACTTCCTATAACTGAATCAGAACTATTTCTCCATGGAAACTGAATTTTTTCTATATCTTAATTCTTCTTTTAATCTCCCTCAGCATTTTATCTGAAATTTTCTCTTTCCTCTCTTTCTAACAAATGATAAAATCTTCCATGTATGAGTTTTAATATTTAAGAATCCTGTCCCAAATTGAAAAACCTGCCTTCATCATTTAAATGCAAGTTCTGTCCCCATTTATTATTCTCTTCTTGAACTATTTAAGGATCATTTGTTATGGAAAAGTTCTTTTTTTAATCATTTATTTGTCCTGTGCAGATAATCTTGTAATTTCTAATCAGTATATTTAGTTCTCAGTTGGTATATGTTTTCTACCCCACAATCTATCCAGCGTAAAAAGATAGTCTCTCCTCTTGCTTCCAAGAGTATCACATTTCACTCAATAACAGATAAGCAATTTCCCCATTTTCAGAGCTCCTGTTACAGCTTACGTGACTTATTCAATGTTCATTCCAGAACTATTGGGTATCATTTTATTGCTCTCCAAGTTCCTTTTCACTATGTCCTACCTGCTATATGTAGTGGCACATCTCAATCTTTCACTTGAAAATTATGAGAATTTAAAAGGCATACAGACTACTCTGAAATCATTTAGGCTGAGAGAGGTATACATAACATGACATCACAACCCAGAGCAGAAAAAGCCAGATTAACAGCAGGGTTTAATCATAAAGCCCAATATACTAATTTTTGGCAACAGGATGACCAAAAGCCAAAATTATTATTGTCAAGGTAACTGAAGTCCAAGGCAGAAATTTACTGATGACTGCCAGAAAAAGCACAAGCCATGCCAGTGAAATTTTATATTATGGAATCACCATGGGTCCCTCCTTTCACTACTTCTGGGTGAGGCACTTCAGGAGACAGGATGGTCTCTGCCCCTTTTAATCTAAAAACTAACAAGTTGCTACTGAGTCGACTCCGACTCATGGCAAACCCATGTGTGTCAGGGTAGAATTGTGTTCCGTAGGCTTTTCAACGGCTGATTTTTCGGAAGTAGATCACCAGCCCTTTCCACCGAGGGCCCTGGATGGACTCGAACTGTCGACGCTTTGGTTAGCGGCCAAGCATGTTAACTGTTGACTCCTCCGCCCCTTTTACCAGCTATAACATGAAGACGTGGCTCCACATGTTCATATGCTGATACTGTAAGCACAAGAGCTCATTCACTTCTGGCTCCAACCCCGATCCTGTTAACTGCTGGATATACCAATCAGACAGCACCTTCATGTAATCTCCTTCAACTCACCCCTTGGGACAATCACCGCTTTATAATCTGAAGCAGAAAGATCTTCCAGTACTCTACTATGGATGATTCAAGGGCACTGGCCTAGAAAAACTTAAACTTTCTCCAGGTTAGATAAAGCCTTCCTTTCTTGTACTTTGAGAACCTCAAGGAAACTTTTCTCCACACAGTTCAATTGCTTAGTTCCCGTCAAGCTTGAAGAGAGTTTTAAGCTACAACATTCAGTCTGAGATAGGAGGCAAAGGTAATGATGAAAAAGATTATAACCAAGGGGCATAAAGAAAGATGAGTAAGGGAATTATCACTTTTTGTTATGAACCAGTTAGATAAATAACTAAGATCTTAGTTCAAAATTTCTATCTCGTGAAATGCAATATACAGCAAGTGAAAACTGTGAGAGCCGGAACTTGACAGGACTGCCTTGTTTTTCCAGGTCTTGAAAGTCTTCCGCTTTTGACAGGGTGAGTCACCACTCTTCTATCACTATTTAGTGGAAAACACTTGCATTTTCCTTCTCTGACAGGTTTCCGCCTTACACAGGTTCTGGCTTTCACAGGTTTTACGGTAAAATTTGTTGACTAAGACCAAAGACAATTACCCGCCTCATTTCCTAGTGCCATCATCTCTATTTTGGAGTATAAGCACAAGCGTCTTAAGAACCATATTCCATTAACTTCGACGCAACTGTGTTTATTGCCACGAAGGAAAACACTCACATACACTTCTGCTGCAAGGGAAAAATGTCAACCCAAAACCCTCACCATCTGTGAAGAGAATACTGAGTTAAAAATTAGAAGGCAGAGCTTACAGGCTAGACTACTCCTTTTACTCCTTATTCAAATAAAACACTCTCTGGGGTTCAGATTCCTCCTCTGTAAAACACTGGCATTCCGAAGGTCAAAAGCTTCTTTTAAGAATCAACAAAATGATGTGAATGTTCTTAAAAACTGAAAAGTACAACAAAAAATGTAATGTATTGTTAATAAAAAATCATGGTTCTTCTCACATATTTGTTAACTGCATTTGTGAACTTTAAAGTATTGAAAAGCCATTAAGATTCACACATTCACTAAATATGTACCTAATACTTAATAAGCCACTGTGCTAGGCTGTTCAGATATTTACACACAAGTATATCTCATAGTGTGGTCAATAAATGCTTCTTGTGCAAATAAGGTCAGAAAGGAAGATTTTAATAAAAAAGGAGTGAAATTAGACTTTAAAAATACTTCACAGGAGCCCTGGTGGTACAATGGTTAAGCACTCAGCTGCTAACCAAAAGGTCAGTTGTTTGAACCCACCAGCCAAACCACGGGAGAAAGATGTGGCAGTCTGCTTCTGTAAGATTACAGCCTTTGAAACCACAAAGGGCAGCTCTACTCTGTCCTGTAGGGTCACTATGAGTTGTAATTACTCAACAGCTATGGGTTTAAAGTATTTCAAAGGAGTCCTGGTGGTGCAGTGGGTAAGCGCTCAGCTGCTAACCGAAAGATCAGCTGAGCCACCAGCCACTCCACAGGGGAAAGGCGTGGCAGTCTGCTTCTACAAAGATTAAAGCCTTGGGAACCCTAAGGGGTAGTTCTACTCTGTCCTATAGGGTCACTATGAGTCAGAATCAACTGGGTTTTTTAAAGTACTTCAAAGATAAGTTCCAAACCTACAATTTGTCTCCAGACTCTTCTCTTCCTCCAGCCTCCTCTGCTTAAAAAAAAAAAAAAAAAGTTCAGCTAATTCTTAAAGGGTGTCTCCATCATTGGCTGTGTATGGTTAAAGATCCTCATGAAACCTGGGATCTTTCATTCAACATAAGCACAAAATCGGCCCAACTGCAGCGTTACACAACTCCTGGGCTGGGTGGGCCAGAAATATAATTAGTCCTCTGTTCATATAAAAAGCAATACAAATCACCACAAGGTTTGCTATGGATGGCAGAATAAAATAATACACAATTAAACACAAGATAAGTAGGGAGGCCTTAACAAAAAATTCGGTCATTGCCTCCTTTCATCAAATGCACAAGTAAGAATCTATCCCAGCGTTAGACAGTCTCTGAAAAATAATGGGCTTTTGTACAACTAAAGAATTAGTTAGTAATAAAATAACTTCACCCAAAAACTAGATAAAACCATTAAAGCCAAATACTAAAATTTCACTCTCTAAGTGATAAAGTCACAACTGTTCATTATTTCACATTTATTCATTCAATCAACAACTATTTATTGTATATATACCCAAAACTATGCTAGATACTGAGGATACAGAAAGGAGCAAATCAGGAAAGTCCTTGCCCTCATACAGCTTACAATATTGAGGGGAAGACAGTAGAGCTGGCCTCACAGCACTAAGGTGCATTTTCAGCTTCTGATGGGGTGAGAGATAGAGTCCACATCTTAAATAATGAAACAATTTTGTTTATAGAGTGAATTAGGAAGGCAAGAGTTGCTCTGGGAAGGGAAAGACCACCTGAGGGCTTGTTTCCCACCCTAGGAATTCCAGGCAAACACGCACATCAATTTGCAGGGGTAGGGAGGTGGTGAAAAGGGTGATGGCACTGGGTAAGTAAATAACTTCTGAGAATCTGTAACCAGGCAATGGTCACTACACTTCACTGATTCCTTGTCTTTTTAAATGTTTTATCTCTCGTTTGTTTGCTTTTAAACAGTTCTCTTGGCATTAAAGTTAATTTGGGAAGCAATTAGTTCTTCTGTGTAAACTTCTTAATGTAGTACTATTCTTTCAGTAATTCCATAAAACTCCAAACATCTAATACAATGCCTAACACAGTACAATATTCTCAGAGTTGGGAAAAATGGACCGAAGTTCTGCTAGGTAAATACCTTTTCCTAGTATCTAGTCACATGATTTTGTAAAACTGGGCTTTAAAACTGAGTTCCAAAGAGCCCAAGGGAACAAAATAAACACCTGCTTCAGAGTTCCACAAATATGATTAAAATTACTTTGTAAAATATGTTTTTGCTATTTTTAAGAACCATGATAAAAAGCATCACATAGCAGACGTTAAATTTCAAACATAAGGATCACCACAAAACATGTTAGCTTGTGCTACTGAGTCACATTTATTGTGAAGACATCGGAATGAAGGTTCTCTTGCTACCTCTATACATTTCGGAAACATAGGAAACTTCTAGTAAATGTGTCACCAATTGGGAAGACTGTATCTCTGCATGGTGTCTTTTGTTAAGACAGACACACATATATCTACTCACGTAAAACTGTCGAAGTGAGCACACTAATACAGCACACGGACATCAAGGCTCACTTAAAGGCCATAGCAAGCTCGAATGTGCCTGCTGAGCATACGCGCTCCTCGTCACACAGTAAATGAACAATGTTCAGTGGAAATGGAAGTCATAATGCTGCCAGGCAAATGTTAATTTTTAAGTTGTAGGTACAACTGACAGTGTTGATGCTTCAACCTTAAAAAAATCTCCTACAGAACTTTATGAGACTTTAAATTGTTTATTTTTACTTGTTGTGAATCCAGACTTTCTTGACCCAACACGACCAAAGGTACATCAAAGGCTGATATGTTGCTGTTCAATATACCCAGACCAGTGAGGTTGATTCGGTTCAATATAAGATACACCTAAAAGAGGATTCGACTTTTTTTTTTCAAGTTTGTTTTTATTTTTCTCTCAATCAAGACTCTCTTGACCTAGTACAACCAAAATGAAATAAAAAGATAAAATTCTAAGGCTGATATGTTAGTGCTCAATACAAGATGCATCTAAAGAGAAGATTTAACTGTTAAAAAGTTTGACTCTATTGATCTCATCCAACATGCTCATTTTATAGATGAGGATAAACTAAGAAGCTGGGAAGCCAAGTCACTTATTTAAGGTCCTATATAAAGAGACGCAGGAGCCCTGGCGCCACAGTGATTAAGACTTTGGCTGCTAACCAAAAGGCTGGCAGTTCAAATCCACCAGGCACTCCTTGGAAACCCTATGGGGCAGTTTCTACCCTGTTCTATAGGGTTCCTATGAGTTGGAATCAACTCGACGGCAACAAGTTATAGTGAGGCAGAGGTGGAAAAAGAATGCAAGGGTTCTGACTCCCAGATCTTTTTACCACCTCATATAGTCACGACGTAATTAAGTGAATACTACTTTCTCCCCGATGCCACTGTAAAGTCAAGGACATGTTCCACACAAATGTTAACTGAGGCTAAAGCATTATGAAAGAACCAAAGCTACGACTCTCTCCCAGGTCCAGTGTAGCTTACATTCTGAGAAATAATGTACAGTCAGCCCACATCCACGGATTCAACCAACCATGGATCAAAAATATTCAGGCGGAAAAACAGGGAAAGTTCCAAAAACCAAAACTTGAATTTGCTGCACGTAAAGCACTATGTTGAATTCCCTCGAATAAAGCGATGTGCTGGCACACCCGGCTGTAGCCTCCTGCCATTTCACAGATCCTCAGTCTCCCTCCAGCACTCGTTTTGAGCTTTGTTTGCCTGGTGTCTCCTTCATTCACTACTTGTGTTGTATGCACCCTTTGTTTCTGTGGGGAAAAAAAAAAAAGTCTCCTAAAAAGCAATGAAGTGGTCAAAGCAACCCCTCAAAGGCTAAGCATGAGGGGGTTGAGGAGAAGGAGGAAGGAGCCGAGGCTGCATCAGCATTCCCAGAAGAGCTCAAGAAACTCCAGTTACCTCCCAGAGCAAGTCTTCCGTTGCGATAAGACAGCTATTTACATAGCATTTACAATGTATCATGTAATATAAGTAACCTAGAGATGATTTAAAACATACAGGAGGATGTGCATAGGTTATATGCAAACATGAAACCATTTTATACAAGGACTCAATCCCCAGTAGATACCGAGGGAAGACAAAATAACCATGATAAAGGTTAAAAAAAAAAAAAAAAGAGGTGGGAAGGGTAGTACTATAAGAATAGTACTACAGAAGTTCGAAGGATGGCAGGATTATTTCTGGGTGGAAGATGAGAAAAAAGCTCAGACTTGTTCAGTAGTAAAAGATTATTCCAGTGTCGGGATAGACAGCAGAGAACTGAGAAGAGTTTGGATCCACTATAACCTGGGAAACGGTTAAAGAATCATAGTCTTTTTAGAATCAGATGTACCTATTTTCAGTTTAAAGGAAATATAGAGGACAGAAGAACACACTAAATGACACCACAGGGAAACAATAAGACAGTCCAGAATGGGGAGGATTCTACAAAACTCTTCAAAAAGTCTATGTAGTGGGATAAAAGGGAGGGGGCTGTTTTAGGTTAAAAGAGACTAAAAAACCCCGAGTGGTGCAAGCAGTCTGCAATTGGTTGCTAATCCAGAGGTTGGCCGTTTGAACCCACCCAGACTCTGCAGAAGAGGCTTGGGGAACTGCTTCCATAAAGATTACAGCCAGTACATGCTACAACATGGATGAAGCTAGAAGACACTATCCTGAATGAAATAAGTCAATCACAAAAGGACCAATGTTGTATGACTTCACTTATATTTTTAAAAAGACAAGAAAAGACATGTATAGAGAACAAAATTCATTAGTGGTTACCAGGGACGGGGGCGGGGGGGGTAACCATGATAGAAATAACGTGTTGATTAAGGGTTACACAGCTGATTAGTGTACTTGCTGTCAATAGTTGTACACTTGTAAAAAGCTGAACTGGCAAAAGCTGTGTGCTAGGCATATTTACATCAACTTAAAAAAAAAAAGTAGCTGCTAAGGCTGCTTATGTACAACCACATCCTCATGGGATTTGGTTCCTTGGTTTGTAGGTTTAAGTTTACGGTTTCATACCACTTAGCTGGCCTAACAACATGTTTAGTGCTTCAGTTCTACCTCCTAGCTTGTTGCATGGTGTCTGGCGTCTTAAAAACTTGAAGTGGCCATCAAAGGCACAACAACTGGTCTCTAGCCCCCTGGTACAACAGAGGAAGGAATGTCAGGAATAGGAGGAGGCTACGAAACGTGTGGCTAATTGCCTCCTTGAACAACTATCCCCTTTACCATCAGGCCCAGGCCAAATCCAGTGCCGTCGAGTCAATTCCGACTCGTAGCGACCCTACAGGACAGAGTAGGAGCGCCTGGAGGATTTGAACTGCCAACCTTTTGGTTAGCAGCCATAACACTTAACCACTACGCCACCAGGGTTTCCCCCCTTTACCATGAGACCTGAAAAACTGGATAGTGCCCTGCTACCATTCCTGAACATTTTGATCAGAGACTCTACAGAAGAATGCTGATCAAAATGAGGAAATGCAGAACAGAATTTCAAATTCTTATGGACTCCAGACTTCCTGGAGCTATGAAGGTTAGATGAACCCCTGAAACTAGTGCCCTGAGACTATCTTTAAACGTGACACTAAAAATATCCCAAGTCTTCTTAGAACCAAACAACACTTCAGCTTAGCTAGTAAAAAATATCCACCTTGGGCATTAAGCTCTTTTAAGAATTATCTGTAAGGGATCAAACTAACAACAGCAACTTGAAACATCAGATTAGAGGCCAGTGAATTTATGTTAATGGGAGAGGAATAACTCAGAAAAGGAGGGTTAGAATGGTTCTGAAACTCAAAGAATGTAATCAGTGTCACTAAACTGTACATATAGAAACTTGAATTGGTGTATGTTTTGCTGTGTATATTCTCAACAACAAAATAAATAAGGTTAAAAAAAAACTACAGTCGAGAAAACCTTATGGAGCAAGTTCTACTCTGCACCACACATGGGACTGCAAAGAGTCGGGCTGACTCCGTGGCAACTAACAGCAACAACAAAGAGACAAACAAATGTAATGTGTAAATACTGACTAGACCCTATTTTGGGAAAAAAAAAAGCTATAAAAGACAATTGTGAGACAACTGGGAAATTCTGATTACGGACCAGATCTCAGAAAATATTACAGAACAAGTGCTAATCTTCTTAGGAGTGAAATACTGTTGTAGGAGAACAACTTTATATTTAAGAGATGCATGCTGAAGTGTCTTGACGTCCGCACTCACTTTCAAACCAAAAACCAAAACCAAACCCACTGCCATGGAGTTGATTCCGACTTATAGTGACCCTATAGGACAGAGTAGAACTGCCCCGTCGAGTTCCAAGGCTATAATCTTTACCTAAGAAGACTGCCACATCTTTCTCCCATCCACTTTCAAACAGTTAAGCAAAAACAAAAAAAAAGGATATATACACAAATATATAAAGCAAATACAACAAAACTGTTTAAAATAACCAGTGACTATTCAAGAGTTTTTTTATTCAAGAGTTTGTTGTACTAGTCCTTCAACTTTTCAATGGTTGAAAAATGTCATTTGAAAAAAAGAATTTGATACAATTTTCGTAAAGATTAACTAACCCAATCTCCTCTTTTAAGGAAGGAAGAAACTGAGCTCAAAATACCACAGTTAACGTCTGCAGAATCACTCCAAACTCTTCAATGTGCCAGAAAACTGGGACCTAATTAAGAGACAGGCCGATCTGGGACAAATACATGTAAGTGCATGTAAAAAAAAATTGAACACGTGTCTTATGCTTTTTCTGACAATACCATTAAAGTTATAAAAGATTAAGAATCTTTTACAGACTGTAACAACCTAGTACATCAGAATTTTGTATAAAATAACCTTGCAGAATATAGCATTCCATGGCAATTAGTTAGCCCAAGCCTGTTGCTGTCAATCAATGTCAACTCATAGCGACCCTACAGAACAGAGCAGAACTGCTCCATAGGGTTTTCAAGAAGTGGCTGGTAGATCTGAACTGTTGACCTCTTGGTTAGCAGCAGAGCTCTTAACCACTGCACCACCAGGGCTCCTATTTCTTTAGAAGCACAAAAAAAAAAAAAAATTTTTTTTTTTTTTTTTTTAAAATAACTAGCTATGAAACTGGTCTTGGTCTACTGATAACGGCAATTATGGCCTCCCAAAATTTCACCTGTTAAGCCTGTTGCCATCTAGTCCATTCCAACTCACAGCAACGCTACAGGACAGAGTAGAACTGCTCCATAGAGTTTCCAAGGAGCACCTGGTAGATTCAAATTGCTAACCTTCTGGTTTGCAGCCGTAGCTTATAACCACTACGCAACCAGGGTTTCCAACAACCTTAAAAACTTCATATTTCACCTATCCCTTCCACAAGTTTCTTGCCAATGCCCCAAAATGTCATGTTACTGTAGAAGTAATTTCTTCTACCTATAGAATGTTTTTCTGTTTTTTCTTCATTTACTGAACTCCAGTCCCACCCCTCTTCCAAAGACCAACTTCTAATGCCACCTCTTCAGTGACGCTTTCTGTCCCTGCTCTGTATTATTCCTCGAATCTCCATAATATTTTTTTCATTGCCATAGAAACTTTTAAAACTTTACCTATTTACCTGTATGGACCCTCCCTTAGAACATAAGCTATTTAATATCACAAGTAGGTCTTATTTATAGCTCTAGTTAGAGCTAGCTTCAAGTGCTCGGGAGTTAAAAATAATGGCGGCTGGCTATTTTAAGTTACAGGAAGAAGCATCTTAACTCATCTAAGAAATATGTCTGTTCTGAGTTGGAAATGATCATTTATCATAAAGCAGGTTTATGACTAAATGAACTGGACTATTTGTTACTCTGCCCCTTTTATACTCCTGTCACACAGCCCACAAGCATGGAAACTATGTGAACTGATGCAAAGTAGTCTGAACTTGCTTATACCTAACAGCCAATTATAATAAAAGCAAAAATTATCTAAGCGCTTCCCTTTGAGGCTAAGAACTCAGTCAGAAAAGCCTAAAAGTCACTTATTCATTTAATCAAGTCTGGAGCAAATATGTATCATTAAGACCTCTTGTTCAAAAAAATTCATTTACAGTTACTCTCACATGTAAATATTTTTTCCTAGACACCTAATTTCAAGAAAAATTCCATTTCTGAAAACAGAGCTATAATGCAAACTTCTAAAAGTTTAATTGCACGCATGCAAAAATATGACAGTACAACACCCAATGTACACTCAGGAATATATAACCTCTCAGAGCTCAATATTTGGCTATATTTAAAAATAAACTTAATTTTTGCTGACTGCATTTCAATGTAGCTGATGCAAGACGAATGAATACATGCTAACTGTTCTCGGCCAACACACGTGCATCTTTAAGTACATACGCGTTAGTAAAGTTTTCAACCTATGGTCCTTGAACTACCAGTGAATCATGAGGAGCTTGCTGGTAGCCTAGTGCTGCCCGATAAGCAGAAGCAGAAAGCTGGGTAGGGATGGTGAGGGGTAGCGGGAAGAGTCAGGTGCAGTGGTCCACCAAATGAAGATAAACCATTCAGGTGGTCTGCAGTAAGGAAAAATGAGAGAATCGCTAAATTAGCAAATGTATCATTATGCCCAATTAATTCGATCATGTGCTTAACCGAAATCGACCTAATGTTCTCTTAGAGCCAAAGAATGTGTTTTGTCCAAAAGCCACAAGAGATACATAACTAATTCAGTAACTTAAAGGCATAAGTTCATTATTATTAGTGATTAACACTCAATAGCCACTGCCATTAGAAGACTCACCTGGGTATATTACAACCGTACTAACAAAATGCTGCCAGGGCTTTGCAGTTAAGAGTCAGAAAATCGGTTTGCTTTAAAATAAAATCCGTCTATCAAAATCTGTCCAAAAAGAAGAAAGCTGTTATAGACTGGTCTATCAAAAGACAGAAGAATGAAGATTACTATAATTTCCAATGGATTAAAGCTTCTGTCCATAGTGTTAATACCAGTTCCTAAATAAATTAGAGATGAAAAATGCCTCATTTAATATCCATAACCAGGATTTTCTTTTAAAATGCCTTTCTCCAACATAAATTCCAAGAATATTTTGATTGGGGGAAAAATTCAACCACTTTGCTTGATAAAAGATTGAAAACAGAGTGGGACTAGCCCAGTGGAAGGTAGCCAGTTAGGCAATAGCTACAACAGCCCATGTTAGTTTTTAATACAAATTCTAATGCTTAAGTATCTCCACAAAGATCATTTCAGTTTCCCCATGTCCAATATTTTCCAACTGTAGCTTCCCTGATCTTATACCTGCCAAACCTACCTACCTAGGTATTTTCAACCAACGCCTCACCTAGGTATTTTCAACCAACGCCTTCTTGCTGGGTGTTTTTCTTTGAGCCCACTCCCCACAACACTCTCCCTGGTAAAAGCGGCCACCTGCTTCACATCAAGTAAAATGTTTCCTATTTCCAGGTGGGTTCAAGGCCTTGGAAGAAAGGCCTGATGAACTACTATTGCAAAAACAGCCAATGAAAACCCTATGGAGCACAGTTCCATTCTGACACACATGGTATCTCCATGAATTAACTCGATGACTACTGTCTTTTTCAAAAGTCTAAGTCTCTCACCGAAGTGGTATGAAATTTTCTGCACCCCTCTCATAAAGTTCACCAACTCAGAAAATATGATTTTTACTTCCACTGTGACTCTACGGATTAAAGGAGGAGATGAAATCTTCAGTCCCCCTCATACTCGGTTCTGCTTCATTCTTTCGTATAGGCGAAAGAGTACAAGCATAAAACAACAGTCAATAAACAACGCAGGCAGTGTATAGAAGTAACGTATGGGACACTGAAAATACATAAGGAAAACTGATGTATGATATTCTTGGTGAAAGAATAAAGGAATGTCTTATAGAGAATTACTTGTCCTGCATCACACACACACACGCAAGACACATAAGAAAAGACCAAAACAGGTGTCAGAAGAGACTCTAAAACTTGCTCTTGAACACAGAGTAGCTAAAGTGAATGGAAGAAATGATGAAGTAGAAGAGGTGAACAGAAGATTTCAAAGGGCGGCTTGAGAAGGCAAAGTATTATAACAAAATGTGCAAAGACCTAGAGTTAGAAAAGCAAAAGGGAAGAAAATGCTCGGCATTTCTCAAACTGAAAGAACTGAAGAAAAAATTCAAGCCTTAATTTGCAATTCTGAAGGATTCTATGGACAAAATATTGAACAACACAGGAAGCATAAAAGAAGATGGAAAGAATACACAAGAGTCACCATGTCAAAAACAACTGGTCAACATCCAACCATTTCAGGAGGCAGCATATGAACAATGACTGATGGTACTGAAGGAAGAAGTCCAAGCTGCACTGAAGAACACCGGTGAAAAACAAGGCTCCAGGAACTGATGGAATACCAATTGAGATGTTTCAAAAAAAAGATGCCAAGAAATGTGGAAGACAGCCACCTGGCCAACTGACTAGAAGAGATCCATATTTGTGTCCATTCCAAAGGTGATCCAACAGAATGTGGAAATTATCAAACAATATCATATGCAAGTAAAATTCTGCTGAAGATAATTCAGAAACGGTTGCAGCAGTACATCAATAGGGAACTGTCAGAAATTCAAGCCAGATTCAGAAGAGGGTGTGGAACGAGAGACATCATTGCGATGTCAGAGGGATCTTGGCTAAAAGCAGAGAATACCACAAAGATGCTTACCTGTGTTTTATTGACTATGCAAAGGCATTCGACTGTGTGGATCAAAAAAAATTATGGATAATATTGGAAAGAACGGAAATTCCAGAACACTTAATTGTGCTCAAAAGGAACCTGTACACAGAGGCAGTTGTCCAGACAGAACAAGAGGATACTCCCTGGTTTAAAGTCAGGAAAGGTGTGCGTCAGTGTTGTATCCTTTCACCGTACCTATTCAATCTGTATGCTGAGCAAATAATCCGAGAAACTGGACTACAGGAAGAAGAACAGGGCATCAGGATTGGTGGAAGACTCATTAATAACCTGGGATATGCAGATGACACAACCTTGCTTGCTGAAAGTGAAGAGGACTTGAAGCACTTACTGATAAAGATCAAAGACCACAGCCTTCAGTATGGATTACACCTCAACATAAAGAAAACAAAAGTCCTCATAACTGGACCAAAAAGCAACATCATGATAAACGGAGAAAAGATTGAAGTTGTCAAGGATTTCATTTTACTTGGACTCACAACCAATACCCGTGGAAGCAAGAGTCAAGAAATCTCGGGGAGCATCTAACTCCACTGGCATAACATAGTTTATAAAGAAAATGTACTGCATTCTACTTTGGTGAGTAGCGTCTGGGTCTCAAAAGCTTGTAAGCAGCCATCTAAGATAATCCATTGGTCTCACCCTATCTGGAGCAAGGGAGAATGAAGAAAACGAAAGACACAAGGGAAAGATTAGTTCAAATGACTGATGGAACACAAGTACTACAGCCTCCACCGGGCTGAGCCTAGCACAACTAGATGGTGCCCAGCTACTACCACTGACTGCTCTGACAGGGTTAACAATAGAGGATTCTGGACAGAGCTGGAAAAAAATGTAGAACAAAATTCTAACTCAAAAAAAAAAAAAGACCAGACTTACTGGTCTGACAGAGACTGGAGAAAACTGCAGAATATGGCTCCCGAACACCCTTTTAGCTCAGTAATGAAGTCACTCCTGAGGTTCACCCTTCAGCCAAAGATCAGACAGGCCCATAAAACAAAAAGGGACTAAAGGGGCACACCAGCCCAGGAGGAAGGACTAGAAGGCAGGAGGCGACAGGAAAGCTGGCAATAGGGAACCCAAGGTGGAGAAGGGAGAGCGTTGACATGTCGTGGGGTTAGTAACGAACATCATAAAACAATATGTGAATCTCTCATGAGTCAATTCTTAGTACTTTCCTCCTCTTTTCACTTACCTATAGCAGTCATTTTACATCTTCAAACTTCAAAATTTACATTCATAATTCTAAACATCTAGGAGTTTCATATCTAACCTTCTGTACCACCCTAAATGATGTCTCCACTTAAAAATTCTTCTATTGTTTAAACCTGAATATACTGAAAGCTAAACTAGGGTGTTCTCCAGCTACCCCTTTCTTATTTCCCAATACCAGTCAAGCCATCTCAATCCTCCTGGTCACCAAGGTTCACAAATATGGAATTACTTCACTTTTCTTTCTCTTCCTTATTCCTGCATCCAATACGTCACCAACTCATGCCATTTCTTTTTTCCTAATGCGTTCCTGACTCTATTCTCTTCCCACTTTAAGCAATCCGGAACAAACAATTAAGTGCTTGACTACTGGCCAAAAGGTTGGTGGTTGGAACATACCCAGAGGCTCCTCGAAGACAGACTTGGTGATCTGCTTCCAAAAGGTCACAGTCCTGAAAACCTTACAGAGCAGATCTACTCTGCACACATGGGGTACCAGGAGTAGGAATCGACTCCACAGCAACTAACAACAGCAATACCAACGAATACATTAGACCAGGGCTTCTCAAGATTTAATGTGCCTAAGAATCATTTGGGGATCGTGTTAAACATGCTCCAGGTGATGCCAATGATGCTGGTCCAGGGACCACACTTTGAGTAGCAACGTGCTAGATTGTAAATTCCTTAAGGGCTGGGACTTTTCTGCTCCCTGTTGTAATCTCAGCAATGAGCACACAACCGTGGCTAAACAAGTATTTACTAAATGAATATAGTCAGTATACTCTTTCTCCTCAGAAGCAAGGATGGCAAGACATTATCTCACGTGCTTTGGACATGTTACTGGGAGGGACCAGTCCCTGGAGAAGGACATCATGTTTGGCAAAGTAGAGGGCCAGTGAAAAAGAGGAAGGGCCTCAAGGAGATAGACTGACAGTGGTTGCTACAATGAGCTCAAATGTAACAATTGTGAGGATGGTGCAGGGCTGGGTAGTGTTCTGTTCTGTTGTACATATGGCTGCTATGTGTTGGAACCAACTCAAACACACCTAACAACAATACTCTTTCAGTCTCTCTTTTCATCAGATCATGTGCCCTCCTCAAGAGTCCACAGTAGCATTCTACTCACTACCTGTCCAACGTCTCCATCATTTCCTGTCACACACACTGCCCGAATCAAGGCAGCCACCTTATTGACCACTACCCAGTGCATGTATTATTTACAACCATTTTCAAGTCTTAACTCATAACCATTCTTCCATCTGGTATGTTCTCTTTACCAGCTTATATTGGTCACTCTGAAAGAGCCTATTCTAACTAGCTCTATCCTGCTAAGACTGCTTTGTTTTCCTTTATTCTTTCAGCTCTTGCACACTTCATGCTATGATCTAGCTACCTACTTACCTACCTATATGTTTTATGTTGTATTTTATAACTGGTTGTGCATATTATATTGTTTTTCAAAAAAAAAAAAAAGATCTTGATGCATTTAAGAAACAGGATTATGATTTCTTTCTGTTTTTGAGCTACGGTAACCAATACAACATTGGGCATATTTTAGTGGGTATCCAATGCTTGATTGCAAAATGCTTCCCCCAAAAATACAACCATCATCTCTTCATTAAGAAGCTGAAAAGGGATTATGGATTACCTGTCAACTTAAAAAGAAAAAAAAGTTCACTGCTAAATAAGCCTTTTCATCAGATTAGACAGAGGAAATAAACTGAAAACAGTTTTTCTACTCATAGTTAAGAATGCAAATTTCAGTTATAAGGTTCACGAATTATTGGTTATAAATCTATCTTCTTCATCAATGAAGGGTTGGTTAAATATAGATTTAAAAAATAAAACCAGGAGAAAAAAAAGGAAATTAGTATTTTTTATTATAGCCGTGGGTACAAGTTCTGACTGCCACTTAGAAGCTACATGATGTTGAACAAGTTATTTAATTTTGGGGGACTTCAATTTCTTCATGTATAAAATAGAGGTTACTTATCCACCTCACAAAGCTGATGAGGACTAAATGAGATAACGTAATCACTTAGCACAATACTTGTTACATAATAAATACTGGATAAGTGGTAGCTGTTATTCAAAAACCCATTGTTACTCATTGAGTAGGTGTCTGTAATCTGAAAAGACTCCATGATGTTCCCAAGATATTCAAAAATAAAGACTAAAGAAATCAAGGTCCAGCATTCAGCATTACCTTATCCACCTGTGAGCCTGGAAACTTGTGACCACCAGAATCAGTCCACCTGGGATATCACTGAATGTACAGAATGAATGATACACCCAGAAAACAGAGAACCTACTTTGCACATTACTACACCTTCCTTAAAGAGGTGAACAAAGTGAGAAAAGAACCTAGTTGGCTGTATTCGACTATTTAATTTTGTTTTTTTCATTTTATAAAAAATCATAAGGGACCTAATTCCTCAGCAAATGCCATGGGCTAAAGCCTCCTCTAGAGGTCCTAAGTGCAAACTCCAGCATCGCAATGTCATCATCATAAGGTAGAGAGCCACCCAGAATACGCCATCTAAATATATCAAAATAACTGGAAACCTAGAAGCATGATAGCTTGGAGAGAGCTGTTAAATAATCTTGCATAACCTCTCTGCTATATACCTGTTTTGGCTAAAATTAGGCATTTAAAAAATGCTCAAAGTAGCTGAAATTCAAAAACTGAATTCTAGGCAAGTTATGCCAGGAGAAGATACTACAAATGATTCCAAAATAATAGATAACACAAATCTTATCATTTGAATTAAGCCATCTCCATATTCAACAGTCTCCTGCAAAAATTTCTCCCATTCTTTCAAAGTAATCCAGCTAATAAGGAAGCTTTTCACAATCTACACTTGATCATTTGCATATATAACAGACTTGGATCCAAAAGGAAACTACACTATTTCAACTGGCCAAAAAGGTTAACAAAAAAAAAAAAAACAGTAATTTTTTTTAACTAAGACTGGCTGATATTCAGAAAGGGTTTAACCAATTGTAAAATGAGTCACATGATCAATACACAGGAAGCATCCAAATTTTTACCATTTTAAATCTTTCATGAAAAGCATCTGAAAAATATATTTTACTCCTTGTTGATAGAAGAATTGTCATAACCTGTTACATCCAAATTAAAACTACTAACCATGTTTGTTATGTTTGAAAAGCTAAAGCTCTGTGCTAACACCCTTAGGAAAAAGTCTGCCTTTTCCCAACAAAAACATTCTATATAGTACGCAAGAACTACTTAACATAATATGTTAACCTGGAACACTCACCTGAGCTCATTCTTTTAAACAATTAACTCTCAAAACTCTGGTGACATAGTGGTTAAGAGCCACATCTGCTAACTGAAAGGCCGGCAGTTCGAATCCATCAGGCGCTCCTGGGAAATCCTCTGGGGCAGTTCTACTCTGTCCTGTAGGGTCACTACGGTTGGAATCGACTTGACGACAACGGGTTTGGTTTGGGTTATCATGACAGTAACAGAAAATAAAGGCTTCCATAATTAAATTCCAAAATTAACCACTTTATCTCACACAGCCCCTCCCCCAGGGTCACCCCTCTCTCCAGAAGAAAACAAAGAGATTGGCTGATGATTAATGTGTCTTTTCCCAAACTTTACTTCGGAAAAGTGGAGCATAGCTTTCCTTCCCAAGAACTCAGCCCTCCAAGATACTGACACTATAGCTATGTAAGTGGACATCGTTGGTAATATATTACCCAAATCTAAGGCTTCATACTATTAAAAGCCCATGCAAATAATGTTTGGCTGGTCTTAAATCACACTAACAAAAGGTTTAAATAAATTGGTTCAAGTTCATTACTAAGGGAAGAAAAACTGGGTAGAATTTTAAACTAGAGTGTTAAGAAAACATTTTTAATTAAAACTAAATACTGCCTATAACAAATACTAATAGGTTTCAGAACAATTAATGATCACCTCAAGGAGGAAGAACTTTTTTGACGCCAATTTGACCCAAGGCTGTTTTAAATCAGGACCCTTTTATTTTCCTGTTTGCTACTGAGGATCTAGTTGTTAATGTGTCACCAAAAAATAATGCAACGACATGAAATGCACTATAGTGTTTTCACGAACTATTTTTTTTTTCCAAGACACCCTTCACTGAGCTCTCAAATTATTCGCTCAGGATTTAGCCATACGGATACTCACAGATTTTAACAAAGTGGCATGGCTAAAAGTCACATCCAGTAGTTCAGGAAACTCATCGGCTTAAATCTAAGTGCATACGATTTACAGACAACTTTTTTTAAGTGACTGGACAAGCAACTGATCTAAATGTCAGTATGTTAAGAAAAAGTTGTACACCCTCTCACCCTCGTCAATTTAGTTTAGGAACTTCTCTCTATACAGCTCGTTATTCTGAGACATCTAACATCGAGTCCGTACAAAACCTTTGTTATCTTTGCCACCCCTGAGCAGCTGTTTATTCTTTAATTAAAGCATTCTAACCTCTACTAATCACAGCATGAACACGGCAAAAGATTACTTAGCTCGAGTACTGGTGAAATGAATTGTATTATGACATCCCATACGACAACACCGATTGAATTAAAACACCTCTCCCCTGCCAACTGCTGTTTACAAGAAAGTAGAAGTGCGTTCCGTGTTCGAAAATTTAATTTAAAAGTACTGGTCCTACTCGGTTAAGTCAGACTCTTATGCATCTGCACTTTTATCCTACATATTTTCCTTTACGTAACACTGATCGGAATTTGAGTAGCCCACCCCGACAGCAAACTGGCCCGAAAACTCCATCCTGTTGCAAGAAAAGCCACGTTTTACTCGGGCAGATCGTTTCCTCTCTCCTCCTTAAAATAATGCCTGTGGCCACTTGAGACTTCCCCAGTCGAGCTCCAGAAACTTGCAGGTTTAAATGGCCAAACTGGAACCAACCAGGGCAGCTGTCATCTGAAACTCAGGAAAGCTGAGACCGGCCAACTCTGCTGAACAAGGAAGGGTGCGGAGAGATGTGGCGGGGCCAGTCGGAGGGAAGGCATCAGGCTCCCCACCCCCTCCCCCCTCCGCCCCATCAATTCGCTTTTCTGCAACCCCAGCGCCGCCATCCTGTTCCTGAATAATTAAACGGGCTGGAGACGGAGCGAGGTGGCCAGAAAGGCAGTTTCTGGTCCGAGTTTTCCGAGCCGAGGCGGTGGGGTCGGCGAGGCCCGGGGCTGCATCTCCACGCGCAGACTTTTCCCCGGGGCTGCGGAGGAAAGGGGGCAACCCCCGAGGCCGGTGGGGCAGCCGGAAGCGGGACGTGGGGAGTGACGTGGACGAGGGGATGACAAAGGGGCGCGGGGGCCCCGGCTGCGCGGCCCGCGGGCCGGCAGGGGGTCGGGACAGGTGGCCGGGCCTGGCCGGGAACAATGGGGGGCCGAGGCTGCCCCCTGGCGCTCACCTACCTCCGGTGCCTTCCGAGTTCTCGTTGAGGCTGCCCGAGGAGTCGTGCTGGGCGCCCACACACCCGCCCATGGGGGCACCCGGCGCCTCGTCCGCCACCTCCGGGCGCTCGTCCGGGCCCGCCGCCGCCTCAGCCTCCTCCGGCGCCGACGCCGCCGAGCTCCGGACAGGCGCGCCGCTCCGCTCGCCCGTCGCGGCCCAGCCTCCGCCCCCCTCGCCGCTCCACCCACCGCCTTAGCTCGGCCCCTTCCTCCGCGCCCACTTCTACCTCAGCCTCCCGGCCGTCCGCCCGCCAGGCCTGGCCCGCGCGCCGCCCTCGCCTCCGGCTCGGTCCCGCCAGGCCGGGGCTGGCCCATCCCGGGCGGGCCCCAGCGCCCGACTCGCTCCCTCACAGCCCCGCACGCGTGCGTCCGGGCGACCCCCGCGCCGACGCCGCCCGTCCGCCAGGCCCCATCGGTTCCCCGCCCCGCGGCGCCGCCCTCCAGCTCCGCGGCCTGGGCTCTGCCTGGCCCGCCCGGAACGGCCGGGAGGGGGCGTGGCCTCGGGAGGCCTGCGCTCTGATTGGCTGCGGGAGGCTGCGAGGGGTGTGGGAGGAGAGAGAAGGGGAGAGAAAGAGGCGAAGGGGGATCAGTCCCAGGAAAAGAGGAAGGGAAAGGGGGAGAGAAGGAAGACGGGAAGAGGACAGGAAAGGGGGGAAGAGAGATGTAGCAGGAAAGGATGAACAAACGTGAGAAATGAGAACAAAGTCGAGTTTCTGGCTTCTCGGACGTCTGCTCTTTATCTTTCTGGTAGAAGCGAGTCGGGAGTGGGGCACAGAAAATAATGGAAGACTCGCAGATGAGGGCTGGCGATTTCCCAAATAGCTGGAGGGAGGGGCGTTTTCTGGCTCAATGCTGAGGTCCCAGCACCTTTTGGAATCGTGTAGAGTTCAGTTGGGTTGGTATCTCAAGTCTGGGCTTCCACTTACCGTCCGTATCCCTACACCCCCCCCTTAAATCACTGTGTCCCCGTATTAGAGTCGGAGAGGGAGGCTGTCACTATGATTGCAGACTGGACTCAGATTACCGAGGTGGGGCATCCCGTGTGGGGAGAGATAAGACTGACCACAGTTCAGGGGGCGTGGGTTTGTTTCATTTTCACAGGGATGATTGTTAAGACACAGTACTACTTCTCCAGATCCTGCCTTTAGGTACCTTAAGTAGTTGTTAGAGCAACGTGGAGTATAAATAAAATTAGCCTGCGTTTTTAAAACTAGAATGTGGTCCATTGACCACACCCCACACTCTTGGCCTTTGCTCTTCCAATCTAAGCCAAATTGTTAATGGCCCCTACAGAATTGTGCTTCCTTTGATGCCTCATTGAAGGAGTCCTGGCAGTGCAGTGGTTAAGCGCTCGGCTGCCAACTCAAAGGTCAGCAGTTGGAATTCACCAGCCGATGCACGGGAGAAAGACGTGGCAGTCTGCTTTCCTAAAGATGGCAATCTGTTTCCTGAACATTACAGCCTTGGGAACCCTCCGGGGCAGTTCTCCTCTGTTTTTTAGGGTCTCTATCGGGATCGGCTCTAAGGTAGTGAGTTATGATGTCTCATTAACAAAGTGCGATATGCGCAGGACACAACCTTGCTTGATGAAAGTGAAGAGGACTTGAAGCACTTATGATGGAGATCAAAGACCACAGCCTTCAGTATGGATTACACCTCAACATAAAACAAAAATCCACACAACTGGGCCAATAAGCAACATCGTGATAAATGGAGAAAAGATTGAAGTTGTCAGGGATTTCATTTTCCTTGGATCCACAATAAACACCCATGGATGCAGCAATCAAGAAATCAAACAACATATTGCATTGGACAAATCTGCTGCAGAGGAACTCTTTTAAACTGTTAAAAAGCCAAGATGTCACTTTGAGGACTAAGGTGTGCCTGACCCAACCCGTGGTGTTTTCAGTAACCTCATATCCATATGAAAACTTGACAGTGAATAAGGAAAATGGAAGAAGAATTGATGCCTTTGAATTATGGTGTTGGCGAAGAATATTGAATTTACCAAGGGCTGCCAGAACAACGAACAAATCTGTCTTGGAAGAAGTACAGCCAGAATGCTGCTTAGAAGCGGGGATGGCAAGACTTCTTCTAGACTACTTTGGACCTGTTATCAGGAGGGATTAATCCCTGCAGAAGGACATCGTGCTTGGTAAAGTAGAGGGTCGTCAAAAAAGAGGAAGACCCTCAACGAGATGGGTTGACACAGTGGCTGCAACAATGGGCTCAAACATAGGAATGGTTGTGAGGATGGTACAAGATCAGGCAGTGCTTCATTCTGTTGTACCTAGGGTGGCTATGAGTCAGAACTGACTCGAGGGCATCTAACAACATGGTTATCTTCATGTTTGGGCCTTTGTAAAGCTTATATCTAAGAGCTGTTTTAACTATCTGCTCCATTTTTCTTTCAGACTTTCTTTTTTTAACATCCTGGGTCAGCTTTTGCTTAGCATTAAAAAAAAAAAAAGCAACATTTTTTTAAGTGAAATACCTAAGAAAAGACACTGCAGTTGGAATTTGCATTTAAATATATTCTCATATACTGCTGGTGGGAGTGTAATTGGTTCAATCTTTTTGCAAAGCAATTTGGCAATGTGGATCAAGAGCCTTAAATATGTTCATACCTTTGACTTGGGATTATTCCACATCTGGGAAGCCAGCTCACAGGAAGAGTCCAAAATGCAGACAAAGATTTAGGTCCTTGTATTCATTTGCTAATCAGATAAAAATAAGGGTTAAACATACACAACACACAGGCCTCTACATTTATATTGAAGCACAAATGTCTTGTGAAAAATAGAAGTCTGCTGTATTAAACTTTTACTGAAGAATTAGCATTGTCCAAAAAAAAAAAAATTTTTTTTTTTTTCAACTGTAGCCATGAATCTTCAAAAAGAAATTACACACAATCGATGTTTTTATGAGTTTTCAGGGTGGCTCGTGAGATTCAGAAACTGTTCCACAAAGACTTCTATCTGATGATTCTCAGCTGAGTATTCACGTTGGCAGACAGACATCACTTCCCTGAAGGAGAGAAGCTGCAAGCTAAATCTTTTCAAAGAGATTGCTTTATCCTGAATTTTGCTTCAGAAATTGCAGAAACCAAGGCTGACTTCTACGATGTCTATTAAACAGATGGTAGGCAACCAAGCGATAAGTGCTTTCTGATGAGCGCCGTGGAGTTGGCACTAGGAAAGAGAGCAGTCTCATCCATTTTACAGATTCACAGCTACAAATGTTCTCCACCCTGTCTTCATCTTAGAGCAGAGAGACATGTTTCTAGGAAGCACAGTAGTACAGCAGTGAAAGGACCAGGCTCTGCTTTAAAACTTCCTGGGTTGGGATCCAGGTTCCATTATGTACTAGCTATGTGACCTTAAATTTCTATAGAGCTCAGTTTTCTCACCTATAAAGCAAGGTCAATAATAATAGCTCTGTGGGGCTCTTTATTAACTGTCCTCTCTGTATCATGTCTAGCATTATCGATCTAAACTTCCCAGCACGGCCCAATCCACTTAACATGTTCCCATAGAGCCAGTGCTTTCTTGTGTGTGTCTGTTTTTTTAATAACAGCTTTATTGAGATATAATTCACATACCATATAATTCACTGACTTATAAAGTGATATAATTCAGTGGTGTTTAATATATTCACAAAGTTGTGCAACCATTACCACAATCAATTTTAGAACGTTTGCGTCATCCCAAAAGAAACCCCATACTCATCTCTCCCCAGTCCAAGGCAAACACTAGTCTATTTCTCTCTCTATGGTTCTGCCTATTCTGGACATTTCATATAAATGGAATCATACAGTGTAGCCTTTTGTGACTGGCTTCTTTCACTTTGCGTGTTTTCAGGGTTCAACCATGTTGTACCATCTATAAGTTCTTTTTATAACCATAAATGGAGTAATATTCAACTGTATGGCTATGCCGCATTTTATTTATCCGTTAATTAGTTGATGGACCTTTGAGTTGCTTCCGCTATCATGAATAACGCTGCTATGAACATTTGTGTGCAAGTTTATGTGTGGATATATGTTTTCAGTTGTCTTGGGTATATACCTAGGAGAGGAATTGGTGGGTCATATGGTAACTCTAAAGTTTAACATTTTGAGGAACTGCCACACTGTTTTCCAAAGCAGCTACACTGTTTTACCTTACTCCCAGCAATGTATGAGCAGTCCAGTTTCTCTACATCCGCACCAACACTTGTTATTCTCTATCTTTTTTATTACAATCATCCTAGTGGGTGTGAGGTAGTACCTCAGTGTAGTTTTTATTTGCATTTTCCTAATGACCAATGATGTTGAGCACCTTTCTGTCTGCTTATTAGCCATTCATATATCCTTTTTGGAGAAATGTCTATCTGGATCCTTTGCCCATTTAAAAATATTTATTGTTGAGTTTTAAGAGTTCTTTGTGTATTCTAGGTAAAGACTCCTATTAGATATATGGTTTGTAATATTTTCTCCTACTCTGGGATGTCTTTTCACTTTCTTGATAGTGTCCTTTGCAGCACAAGTTTTTAATTTTGATGAAATCTGATTTATCTATTTTTTTTTTCTTTTATTGCTTTTGCTTTTGGATACATAGTTGAGAAATCATTGTCTAAAACCCGAGTCGTAGAGAATTATTCCTGTGTTTTCCTCTAAGAGTTTTATAACTTTTGCTCTTATGTTTAAGTTTTTGATCCATCTTTAGTTAATTTTTTTATATGGTATGAGGTAAGGATCCAGCTTCAGCCTTATGCATGTGTATATCCAGTTGTCCCAGCACCATTTGTTGAAAAGACTATTCTTTCTCAATTGAATTGTATTGGCACCTGTGTTCAGAATCAACTGATCATAAATTTGAGGGTTTATTTCTGGACTCTCAATTCTGTTCCTTTGATCTTTATATCTGTCTTTATGCCAGCATCATACTGTTTTGATTACTGTCATTTTGTAGTAAATTTTGAAATTGGGAAGTGTGAGTCCTTGAACTTTGTTCTCTTTCAAGATTGTTTCGGCTATTCTGGGTCTCTAACATTTTCACATGAATTTTAGAATCAGCTTGCCAACTTATGCAAAAAAAGGCAGCTGGGATTTTGATAGGGAACGCGTTGAATGTGTAGGTCAACTGCCATGTTAATAACATTAAGCCTTCCAATCCAGGTACATGTGCATCTTTCCATTTATTCATGTCTTAAATTTCTTTCAATGATGTTTTATGGTTTTCAATGTACAAGTTTTGACACTTCTTTTGTTACCATTAATAAGTCCTCTTTATCCATAAAATATATTCCGAGTCTGTCCACTTCTTCTCCATCTCTGCCCTCACCACCACCTCTTACTTTGGCTACCGTAATACTGTCCTAACTGGCCTTCTTGCATCCTCTTCTGCTTTCTCCTCCAATATATTCTCTACCTAGCAGCCTGACCCATGGATTTGGGACTTGCCAGCCCCACAATTGTGCGAGCCATTTCCTCACAATTGTGTGAGCTATTTCCTTGAAGTAAATCTCTCTCTATGTTTTTATATATATATATGTTTCAGTGGTTTTGCTCCTCGAACGCAGACTAAGACAATATTCCACCCCAACCCCCCCTTTGGAAGCATGTTAACTGTTGTGGATTGAATTGTGTCCCTCCAAAATATGTGTTGGAATCCTAACCCCTA
Source organism: Loxodonta africana (assembly GCF_030014295.1). NCBI lineage: Eukaryota > Metazoa > Chordata > Mammalia > Proboscidea > Elephantidae > Loxodonta > Loxodonta africana. The sequence continues at coordinate 190,591,550 of NC_087343.1, forward strand.
CCTGTGGATGTAATCCTGTTTGGAAATAGTGTTTTTTGCTTTCTTATGTTAGTAAGGCCATATCAATGCAAGGTGTGTCTTAAACCTAATCACTTCTGAGTTACAAAAAGAGCAGATTACACACAGAGGTGAACACAAACAGGAAAGACAAATGCCTTGTGAGAATCACAAAGGAGCCAAGGAATGCCTAGTGCTATCAAAAAGGACAATCAACACTGCTGAGACCCTAATTTGGACTTTCGGCCTCCAGAACTGTGAGAAAATAAATTTCTGTTCTTTACAGTCATCCAGTATTTGTGTTACAGCAGCACTAGATAACTAAGACATTAATGTTCTGCGTGTTAAAAAATTTAAATCAATGAAAATAAGGAGACCAAAATTACCTACAACTGAAAGCTAAACAAACAAATCCACTTGCCAGCGTTTCTGTGGATAACAAAACAACACTGAAGGGAAAAAAAAAAGAACTAATCCAAGTCACTTACAAAGACACTATGCTCTTAGTTTTTTGGTCAGGGTTGGGGTTGAAGGAGAAACTCTAAATAAATCCTGAATTATTTTTTATTAGGTTTGATGTTTATACTGATACGGGTGAAACAATTTGGGAACTATCTTAGATATATTATGACCAAAAACCAAAACCCATTGCCATCGGGTCGATTCTGACTCATAGTGACCTCATAGGACAGAGTAGAACTGTCCCATAAAGTTTCCAAGGAGCGGCTGGTAGATTTGAATTGCCGACCTCTTGGTTAGCAGCTGTGTCGCTCAATCACTGTGCCACCAGGCCTCCAGATATATGATTGAGCAAATAAGTACATGTGTTGATATTGTTGGGAGCTGGGGTTCTCACTGTGGAAGAAGAAAGATATAATAAGGATGAAAAGGCAAAGAAGAACTTGGTGGAGATGAACTAGAATTGGTATTAATGTGAAATCATGATTTCTGAAATATATAATACAGTGTGTGTGTGTTTACACATACAGGTACTTTTATATATGTACATGATACATGCACACACATGTACATTCATACATATATGCATATGTACGTATATGTATGAATGTATATGTGTGTATATATATACTCTATATGTATGTGAGATTATGTGTGTGTGTACTTAGAAGCAAGATAGTAATACATACATATAGCACCGAGATCTTGATCTCTAATACCACTTCCCACTAAAAGAAACCAGGGCTTTTTGTAGAAATGGTAAATTCCAGGACTAGAGAAGACAAAGGACAAGATGAGACTGGAACATCTTGTTATGCTATAAAGTGAGGAGATACTAAAAAAAAAAAAAAAAAAATGATGGGGACATGTCACAAGGAACACTGGAGATAGCTTCAAGGGGTTCTGATTGGCCAGATCTTGGGTGGTTTGAGGACTAAAATAATTCAGGACAGTAATGAATTATAAACCATTAAAACATTAGGAATGCATGAGTCCTAATAATAGACAAGTAAATAAGAGAGAAGGAAAGGCTCTTGTTTACATTGGAATGCTGAATGCTGACTTGTAAATATGAAGTGCTAGAGTTGGAAAATCATCATTTTTCAACTATCACAATAAGGATTGGATCAGGCAAAAATCATTAATGGATCATCAGTGGATGCTAAATATATGAAAGAAATTTTTGATGAGGAGCTGGGAGTTTGCATTGTCTTAAAATATCTCCCACAAATTGCTTATTCTTTGCAAGGGGGAAAAAACAATAACTAGACAGTAGAAAAAAATAGACACTATCTTGACAAAGTGATCAAAATTGGTATCAGCAATGAGAAGAAATGGACATTATGTGCCTGTAAACAGGATTCCTGGAGAATGACAGAATATCACTTATGTCGTAGTAATCTCACTGAGGATGCATAACCTGACTGTAATCATGAGAAAACATCGCTCAAGCCCAAATGGAGGCGTGTTCTATAATAAAAAGAAGGGAGGGGCTTTTTTAAAATCAATGTCATAAAAATGAATATGGCTTCATCTACCTGAGACCAGAAGAACTATGTGGTGCCCAGCTACTACTACTGTGTTCTAGTCAGGACCACAATAGATGGACCCTAATAGAATGGGAGGAAAATGTGGAACACAACCTCAAATTCCTAAGAAAAGCTAACCAGACCTACTAGACGGTCAAGAGGGGAGGACTCTAAGACTATTGCCCTGAGATACTCTTCAAACCTTGAACCAAAACTAACCCCTGAGGGTTAAATAAAATATTGACTCACAAAATACTGAATGAATATCATCTGTTAGTACTGTGCTCCTTTAAAAAATCACCTATATGAGATCAATTGGTCAACAATTACTTTAAAATAAAGATGAGAATGTAAGGGGACGGGGAAACTAGATTAGTGGAAACGGAACAACTAGAATGAAAATAATGAGAATGTTCATGCAGTGTGAAGAATGTAATCAATGTCACTGAATAACTTGTGTAGAAATTGTTGAATAGGAACTTAAACTGCTGTGTAAATCTTCACCAGAAACAATAAAATATTAATATTAATAATAATAAATGAACAGCTGAAAAACTGTTCCAGACTATAGAAGACTAAAGAAACACAAGAAATAAATACAATGTGTGATCACGGACTGGTTCCTGAACTGGAGGGGAAAAAAAATTCTATAAAGAACATTATCGGGTCAAGTGATAAAATTGGAATATGGATGGCAGATTAGACAAAAATAGTGTATCAATGTGAAATTTCCTAAAGTTAATAACTACTCTCTGTTTATGAAAGAGAATATCCTTATTGTTAGGAAAAACACACTGATATATTTTGGAGTAAAGGGATATGGCTTGAGGCATTGGTGGTTCCATTGTAGAATTCTCGCCTCCTACGCTGGAGACCCAGGTTCAATTCCCGGCCAATGCCCCTCATGCACAGCCACCACCCATCTGGCAATGGAGGCTTATGTGTTGCTGTGATGCTGAACAGGTTTCAGTGGAGCTTCCAGACTGTCTTGGTCATGTAGTGCTGCTATAACAGAAATACCACAAGTGGATGGCTTTAACAAAGAGAAGTTTATTCTCTCACGGTCCAGCAGGCCAGAAGTCTGAACTCAGGGTGCTGGCTCCAGGGGAAGCTTTCTCTCTGTCAGCTCAGGAGGAAGGTCCTTGTCACCAGCCTTCCCTTGGTCTAGGAGAATCTCAGCACAGAAACCTCAGGTCCAAAGGACGCGCTCTGCTTTCGGCACTGCTTTCTTGGTGGTATGAGGTCCCCCTGTCTGCTCGCTTCTCTCTTTTATATCTCAAAAGAGATTAGCTTAAGACACTAATCTTATAGACCTCATCAATATAACTGTCACTAATCCACCTTATTACATTGTAGTGATAGGATTTACAACACGTAGGGAAATCACATCTAAAATGGTAGACAATCATACAAGGGAATCACGATCTAGCCACATTGATGGTTATTTTGGGGGGACACAATTCAATTCATGGCACAGACTAAGATGGACTAGGAAGAAAGGCCTGGCGATCTACTTCTGAAAATTAGCCAATAAAAACTGATGGATCAATTTTGTGTGGCCTTGCTCGCCATGGTCTTATAACTCCCATCCAGGTGATTGGGCGGGACTGTGCAGCTAAGGTAATTGTGGCCCACTAAAGGGATTGGTCAGTTTTGCCATCCTGCTGGGCTTATGGTGAGCCATCCCAGAGGCAGGAGAGAGAGGATCCCACTGCCATCAAGGTAGGGGAGCCAGAAGTGGGAATCCCTGTGCTGAGAAGCTCCTGGAACCAGGAGAACGAGAGACAGAGAGAGAGCTGTAGCACTGGACAGAAAGAAGCAGTGGCAGAGAAATGGCAGCAGGAGAGACCAGCAGGAGACAGCGCAGTGGGTTTTCTGGTCCACGGAGAGAGAAAGCTGAGTGCCTTTGGGCTGAGGCTTACTAGCAGAGTGGGGTGCCTTTAGGCGCTTATCGGCCCGAGGTAAAAGAGCTTTGTAACACTTGCCCAAGCAAGGCAGAGGCTGAGGGCCAGGGAGAGGCCTGTCTGTGATTCTTGCTGGGAAGAGGTTGTCCTGAGGGAAGAACTGTATCCTGAGCGTTCCTGAACCTGAACTGTAAGCGGTTACTTCCCTAATAAACCCCATAATTGTGAGTATTGTCTGTGAGTTCTGTGTGGCCATTGCAATGAGTTATCGACCTTAGCAGAGAAGTAGAGTGCCATGGGAGAGACGGTTGGTGTCAGAATTGATAAAGATGGCGGAGAGAGGAGGCATGTCTGACCTCTGCCTCATAGGAATCAGCCTTGGGCTGTTGATCTTGATTCTCCTTCCCTTTGTGAAGAGACAGAAGGTCAGATGCCTCCCGCATGCTATTTTTACAAAACCCTATGGATCACAACGGTCTGAACTCCAACTGATCATGAGGAGGGCACAGGACCCCTGTTTGAGACAGTGTATTCCAAACCCATGTGATCTACCTTGGGCCCATAAGTGTCAGATCCAAGACTTTTTTTTTTTTAACTGTTGGGAAGAATCTGTCTTTTGAACATGAATCCAGGAGGAAGAGCTGCTTGGTGTCCCTGTTACAGGAATAAGGTTCTTGCTCTCACTGGTCAAGAATGAGCAGGTAAGGCACGTAGAGTTTTCCACATGACCAACACTTTATTGAAGAGGCTTGCAAGTGGAGACGAGGAGAGCCTAGAGCAACATATACCCCTGTCTCACAGAACAAAAGACCGGCCTGAGTTTTTAAAAGTTCTTGGGCAGAAAAGGATTCATGTTTATTCATAGGCACAGGCGGGGATATGTTAACTAAGGTGCACGCAGTAGCTTTCCAAGATGGCTCCTGTCCTGGAGGCCTCTGGAATTCGTAGCAGGACTTACTATGAGGTGTCATGCTTGGGCAGTCTCTCGCTCCCCGGGTTCAATTCCCCGGCTGGGGCTACAGCCCATCACTGCCCCTGGTGGAAGTTCACACAGCCGTCACAGGTGGATGTTCTGTGCATGTCCTGGTTTTCTCCAGCTGGTTCTGAAAGGCAACTTTAAAGGAGTTTGCAGGCTATTTTTAGATACCCTGCCCCATTGTTCTGGGGAATGGCTTTGTGTCTGCACCCTGGCCCATTTCTTGTTACTTTGTAGATTCGGGGGCATCTCTGTTCTCTGTCTAAGTCTCTAGGTTCCACACTCAAGCCCCTATTACCTCCCTGATAGTATAGTCTATTTCTCTTTTGCTTCTCCTTTAACCACACCAGTCTCTTCGCTATTTCTCAAACATGCACCCTTGGATCTCAGGGCTTTTGCTCCCTGTCTTACCCGCGTAAGGTGAAAACTTGAGATTACCAAAAGGGGAAAGCCTACCCAAGAGGGAAGCCAACACACAGAAAAACAAAGCTAAGAAAGAGGAAGAAGCCAATTCCTAAAAATTGTCTGAGCTGGAATAGAGCTGTGCCTGAATCTACTCCCTGCAATTGTTCTATAAATCTATAAATTTTAATTTTATTCCCCTAAGCCTGTGTGAAGATCCCCAGGTGATGCAAACAGTCTGCACTCCCCTAAAGGTTGGCTGTTCAAACCCACCCAGCGTTACCTCTGCAGAAAGGCCTGGCAACCTGCTTAAGACTACAGCCAAGAAAACATTGTGGAGCAGTTCTGCTCTGTAACACATGGGGTCACCATGAGTTGAAATTGATTCGACAGCAACAGGTTTGGGTTTTTTTTTTAAGCCTGTTTGAGTTGGGTTACTCTCACTCGATGGCAGGGCAAACCAAAAGCCCAGCTCTTTGCCGTCAAGTTGATTCTGACTCATAAAACCAAAAAACCAAACCCGTTGCTGTTGAGTTGATTCTAACTCATAGCGACCCTGTGTACATGTAGGACAGAGTAGAACTGCTCCATAGGGTTTCCAAGGTTGTAAATCCATAGGGAAGCGGACTGCCACTTCTTTCTCCTATGGAGCCACTGGTAGGTTTGAATCACCTGCCTTTCGGTTAGCAGCCGAGTGCTTAACCACTGAACTTCCAGGGCTTCTTTTTGAAGGGAGGGAACAAGTTTTATTTATCTTTGTCACCCAAACACCTAGAACAATACCTGGCACACTCATGAAGAAGTATGTGTGCCAAGTTAAAAGGCTCAGACTTTATCCTGGGCTGGGTGAGGGGTAACTGAAGGGCTTTCGGCAGCAAAGACAAATGAGGAATTTTGTGTATCAGAGCTAGAAGTGGTTAGAGCTGGTGTATTTGCTGCTTTCAAAAGCAAGCAGTGGAGAACACGAAATTCTTACCTCATAGCCCCACCTAGCTGAATCACACACCCTCTGACGACCCAGAAGATCGAGCCATAACTGAGTTATATGCTCCCTCTTGGCATAGTGGTTAAGAGCTACAGCTGCTAACCAAAAGGTCAGCAGTTCAAATCCACCAGGCGGTCCTTGGAAACTCTATGGTTCAGTTCTACTCTGTCCTATAGGGTTGCTGTGAGTTGGAATCGACTCAATGGGTTTGGCTTTTTTTTTTTTTAATAGGCACATGAGGGATAGGGTTCTGTGCAGTATTTTTCCCAAATTCCTTCCCCTCACAGTACCTGAACTGCTCTTGGAGGGGGCCTTCTAGGTGCCCATGAGGCAGACCTGCACACATTTAGAGCAGCAGCAAAGCATACTTTCATTCTACACAGCAACATTAAACCAAAACCACTGCCATTGAGTCAATTCCAACTCATAGCAACCCTATAGGGATACACTAGCTATGGGTAATTAAAATCTAATTGAAACTGGCATCCTGTGAATGGTTTCCAGAATTCAGGGAAGAGAACACTTTAAATGTTTGCCAATTATTTTACGGTGAAGCCCCCATACTCCCCCTTTTCCCAGACAGTTCCATGGCAGAATGGATCTTTATCACCTGTTCTTTTATTATACTCTAGTCTGTTAATTACAACATGTATTACCAAAAACCTGTTACTGTCAAGTTGATTCCTACTCATAGCGACTCCTGTAGGACAGGGTAGAACTACCCCATGGCGTTTCCAAGGAGCGGCTGGTAGATTTAAACTGCCAGCCTTTTGCTTAGCAGCCGAGCTATTAACCACTGCGTCACTGGGGCTCCATGAATTACTGTAGAGTTAAAAAACAAACAAACCAACCAACCCGTTGCTGTCGAGTAGAAGCAACCCTATAGAACAGAGTAGAACTGCCCCATAGGGCTTCCAAGGAGCAACTGGTGGATTCAAACTGCTGACCTTTTGGTTAGCAGCTGTAACCTTTAACCACTGCACCACCAGGGCTCCCACTATAGACTTACTTTGTCTGTATTCCTTGCTAGATGTGAGCCTTGAAGGCAGGGATGGTATATTCATCTTTGTGTTCCCTGTTCTCCCCACACTCCCCACAGTGCCCTCGGTGCCCATTTGTTCAACTGAATCGGTGAAACTCATAATCTCCAAATCGGGCTGATCCAAAAAATCATTGAACTTACACATACTCTCTGACTCTTTCTATATATTAGGACTCTTTCTTTGGCCAGTGACAGAAACTCAACTCAAACCGACAAAAGAAAAACAATCATTGATTTACCTTCAAGCTCAGCTAGATCCAGAGTTTCAGTGTCACTTGATGTCTTCATGTACTAGTGCTGCTGTAACAGAAATACCACAAGTGGGTGACTTTAAGGAACATAAATGATTTTTTCTCACAGTCCTGGGGGCTCAAAGTCCAAATCAGGGTCTCAGCAGTGTTGATTCCTTCCCTGTTGGTAGCCCAGGGGCTCCTTTGTTCTTGGCTTTTAAATGATCCTCATATGGTGACCGTCTTCCTCTACACGCATACGTGCCTGTGTGTGTGTCTGTGTCTATTCTGCTTGTTTTATAACTCAGAAGTGATTAGATTGAGAATACGCCCTACACTGTATGGCCTTACGAACATAACAAAGAAAAACTCTATTTCCAAACAGGATTACATCCATAGGTATAGGGGCTAGGATTCTAACACATACTTTGGGGGGCACAATTCAATCTATAACACCCAGATTCTTGTTTTCTACATTGTTTGGCTTTGCTCTCCATTGTGTTGGGCTTTACTTTCAGGCAAGCTCTGCCTGTATGATGACAAATATGGTCACCAGAATCTACAGGCTAAGTTCTGCCAATTTAGCAAGCCTACTAGAAAAGAACTCCTTTTTCTCAAAGTCTCCAGTGAAGGTCCCAAGATCCAGTCTCATTGTCTTGGCTTGGGTCCTGTGCCCATTGCTGAGTTAATTGTAGTCAGGAGACTAAGGTGTGCTGCTTGGCCAAGTCTGGGACACATGCCCATCCTTGGAACCAAGGAGGGAAGCCAGCCCCCTCCAAACCACAGCAATAGAGAGTGGGGGAAGAAGGTTTCCCCAAAGGAAAGTGAGGACCATACTAGTTGAGGAAAGGAAAATAGAATATGGGTGGCTAAAACTCACAAAGGACATTTATATGTATAAAAAACAAAAACAAAACCCATTGCCGACTCACAGTGACGCCATAGGACTGAGAGGAACTGCCCCACAGGCTTTCCAAAGAGCAGTGAGTAGATTTGAATGGCCAGTTTTTTGGTTAGCAGGCTGAGCTCTTAACCACTGTACCACCAGGGGTCCATTATATATATACAATTGATAATTCATATGTATATGATTATATAATTAATATATGTCATTTTAGTTTAATTGTACATAAGCTAACTTTATTATTGTATCAATAATAATAATGATAGTTACCATCAACTGAGTTATTACATACTAAACACTATGTTATTGTTATTGAGCTACCACTGAGTCAGCCCTGACTCATGGTGACCCCACGCACAAGGATTGAAACGCTGCCGGCTCCCTCACCATCCCCACGGTTGTCTGCGGATTGGATAGTGTTCCATTATGATCACAGGGTTTTCATTGGCTGTCTTTGGGAAGTAGATCACTAGGACTTTGTTCCTAGTCCATCTTAGTCTGGAAGCTCTGCTGAAAACTGTTCAGCGTTATTGCAACTGACAGACAAGTGGTGCATTGATTGGAAATTGAAGCCAGGTCTCCTGCACAAGGCAAGTGTTCTACCACTGAACCACCACTGCCTCGTCTGACTGTGTACTATCACTGTGTTAATTGCTTTACATCTATTCACTCATTTAATCCTTATACTAACCCTATGAGTTAGGTGCTGTTATTATCCTCACTTTACAGGTAGGCATTCACGTCTAACTCAAAAGTCGGTACTGTTAACCACCATCTCATATGATCTCAAATGAGTCCCTGGCCATAGATTTGTGGGACAACTCAGTCAATTGGCATAAGATAGTTCACAAAGTATATGTTCAACATCCTGGTTTGGTGAGTAGTGTCCGGGGTCTTAAAAGCTTGTTAGCGGCTATCTAAGATGCAACAGTCCCTTTTCGTCGAGAGCAAAAGAGAAAGAAACCAAAGACTCAGAGAAGAAACTGGTCTACAGGACTAACAGTCTACATGAATCACACCTCATCTACCCTGAGATCAGAAGAACTAGATGGTGCCTGGTTACCACTAACTACTGTTCTCATCAGGGCCACAAGAGATGGATCCTGACAGAAGGGGGGAACGATGTGGAACAGAATTCACATTTGTAGAAAGTCCACACTTAACCAGACTAGTTGAGACTAGAGGACTCCTCGAGACTATTGCTCTGAGATAATCCATAAACCTTGAAACCAAACTACCCCCCGATGTCACCTTTTAGCTAAATAACAGATTGGCTCATGAAATAAAGAATATTACCAGTGAGGACTGCACACCTTTAAAAAATCATCTATATGAGACCAAATGGTCAACAATTACTCTAAATCAAAGATGAAAGGGTAAGGGGACAGAGAAACAAGATTGCTGAAAATGAAACATCCAGAACGTCATGTATGAGAGTGTTAAGGCATTGTGAAAAATGTAACCAATGTCACTGAACAATTTGTGTAGCAATTTTTAAATCGGAGCCTAATTTGCTGTGTAAACTTTCACCTTAAACACACTAAAGCACTGTTAAAAAAAAAAAAAAAAAAGAATCTGTGGGTGGTGTAAATGGTTAAGCGTTGGGCTACTAACCAAAAGGTTGGTGGTTCAAACCCGCACAGAGGAGCCTCAGAAGATAGGCTGGACGATCCGCTTCTGAAAGGTCACAGCCTTGAAAACCCTGTGGGGCCCAGTTCTGCTCTGCACACACGTGGGGTTGCCATGACTCAGAGTCGACGTCACAGCAACTAACAACATGGTCTCACATAAAGAAAACAAGTCAGAAGAATACTAGGGTATTTGACTTTTTTTTCTTCCCTTCTCACTACCATACTGAGTGGGCCCATTCATGCAGCAAACACTGAGCGCTAGCTACACTGTGCAGAGTCTTCTACCACAAAACTGAGGAGCCAACACGGGCAAAGTACGACCAGGTTCCTGACTGGAGGGTTCACAGCCTGTCTGGTGGGGGTGACAGACACATAAACAGAGGATTGCACTGCAGTGTGGTACGTGTTATAGCAATGTTATTTATAGAGAACCTCCCTTTTGTTTTCCTCAACACAAGGGGTTTTAAAAATCTTATTACAGTTTAGTAGTATTATGAAAATAGGATCAAAGAATTTCAGTTAAAACAGAACTATTTCTACTGTGGACCTCATTGAGCATTATTAAATCCAGAAAAGGGTGATCAAATGGTCCTCTTTAAATTTCACTTTGTCATTATGAAAATGTCCTTAATGGTGCCTGCTGCCAGCTTCCCCAAGGCTATGTCCACCCTTTCACATTTTCTCCATCAGATGAGTGTTCTGGTTAAATTGCCTGGTGCCCCCTAGACCCAATAAAAACATTAAAATTAATCCTGAATTTCTCAAAGTGTGGGAGAGGTGACTTGGTATGGCATTTTCATACATATGAAACATCACTGAATTACACAGTACACAAGTTATGCTCATTTCAGTATACTTGCAATTCCTTTGTTTTAACGAAGTATAATATCTCAGTTTGGTGCTACCTTGTCTTGAATTCTTCTTTGACACTTGTGAATCTCTGGTGGCACAGTGGTTAAGAGCTCGGCTGCTAACCAAATGGTTGGCAGTTTGAACCCCCCAGCTGCTCCTGTAGGGGGCAGTTCTACTCTGTCCTGTAGAGTCACTATTAGTCGGAATTGACAGCAACATTTTTTTTTTTTTTAAATCTCTCCCTTTGCCCTCAAAGTCAGAATTTTTAATAGGTAACTAACTGCACCTCTCTGGAATTGAAGAATACCATTACAGGTTTTCCAATTATTGTCATGATATAAAACTTATTTTAAAAGAAACATTTAACTTTGGAGTTAACCAATTTAAAATAAAATATTAAACAGATGATGGTATAGGTGAGATGCGAACACAGCAACATTTGTGACGGTGCTATTCAAACAGCTCAAAAGTTGGAAACGCTGCACTCATCCACTATTGTTGTCAGCTGCCAACTCACAGTGACCCCATGCACAAGTGAACGAAATGTTGCCTGGTCCTGCACCATTCCTACGATGAGTTGCAGGTCCAACTGTTGTGATCCATCAGGTTTTTTTTTTTTTTTTTTTCAATTTTACTGTGCTTTAGGTTTTTTTTTTTTAGGTGAAAGTTTACAGAGCAAATTAGTTTCTCATTTAAAAATTTATACACAAATTGTTTCGTGGCCTTGGTTGCAATCCCTGCAATGTATCAGCACTCTCCCCCTTCCCACCCCGGATTTCCCATTTCTATTCGTACGGTTTTCCTGTCCTGTCCTGCTTTTTTGGCTTTGCTTTTGGGCAGGTGTTGCTCATTTGATTTCACATTCGTGACTGAGCTAAGAAGCACGTTCCTTGGATGTGTTACTGTTAGTTTTATAGGCCTGTCTAATCTTTGGCTGAAAGGTGAACTTCGCGAGCGGCTTTGGTTCTGAGTTAGAAGGGTGTTGGGGTCCACAGTCCTGGGAGTTCCTCTAGTCTCTGTCAGACCAGTAATCTGGTCTTTTTCATGACTATGAATTTTGTTTTACATTTTTCTCTTGCTCTGTCTGGGACCCTCTATTGTGATCCCTGTTTAGAGTGGTGTATGGTGGTAGCCAGGCACTATCTAGTTCTGGACTCAGGCTAGAGGAGGCTGTGGTTCATGTAGTCCAGTAGTCCTCTGGACTAATATTTTCCTTGTTTTTTAGTTTTCTTCATTCTTCTTTGTTCCCAATGGGATGGGACCAATAGATGTATCTTAGGTGGCTGCTTGCAACCTTTTCAGATGCCAGATGTTACTCACCAAAGTAGGATGTAGAACGTATTCTTTATGACGAACTTTTATGCCAATTGACCTATATGTCCCCCAAGACCGTGGTCCCCAGACCTCACCTCCAGTAACTCAGTCCCTCAAGGTGTTTGGATGTGTCTAGGAAGCTTATATGGCTATGCCCCCTTTGTGCTCTATTTATGAATATAATGCTGTACATACAAATGTGTATGTAAAATATCCACAGCTTAACTTATGTGTGTGTGTGTGTGTACTCCTGTACACCCTCCTATTCAGCATAGGCATCTGCCTATGTATCTGCTTATAAGTTATCGTTTGTTTGTACTGTTGCTGTAGGGTCATATATGCTGTAGTATTTACTGTGGCTGCCTCTTTTTTTCCTTGTGTGCCTCTAAGTGTCTTCCTTTGCCTTGGTCAGGTTGTGCTGACTTCCCCTATGTTGTGTATTGGGGAAGTTAACGCTTGTCTACTATCTAGTTAGTGTTTTTTTTCTTCCCTTTCCTCCCCTCCCTCGTAACCATCGAAGATTGTTTCTTTCTGTGTGTAAACTTGTCCTTGAGCTTTTATAATAGGGGTCTCATACAATATTTGTCCTTTTGTGATTGGCTTATTTCACTCAGCATAATGCTCTCCAGATTCACCCATGTCGTGAGATGTTTTGCAGATTCATCATTGTTCTTCATCGTTGAGTAGTATTCCATTGTGTGTAGGTACCATAGTTCGTTCATCCATTCATCCACTGAAGGGCACTTACGTTGTTTCCATCTTTTTGCTATTGTGAATGACACTGCATTGAACATGGGTGTGTATGTACCTATTTGTGTGATGGCTCTTATTTCTCTAGGATATATTCCTCGGAATGGGGTTGCTGGATCATATGGTATTTCTATTTCTAGCTTTCTAAGGAAGTGCCATAGTGTTTTCTATAGTGGTTGTACCATTTTACATTCCCACTAGTTGTGTATGAGAGTTCCTGTCTCACCCGCAACCTCGTCAACGATACTGATTTCTGGATTTTTTATCTGTGCTATTCTTGCAGGGATGAGATGGTATCTTCTTGTGGTTTTCTTTTGCGCCTCTCTGATGGCTAATGATCGCAAGCATCTTTTCATGTATTTGTTGGCTGCCTGATTGTCCTCATTGTTGAAGTGTCTGTTCCCGTCCTTTGCCCATTTTGTGATTGGGTTGCTTGTCTTTTTATTGTTGAGTTGTTGAGGTTTTCTGTATATTTAGAAATTGAACCTTTATCAGATATGTCATTGCCAAAGATTTTTTTCCCAGTCTGTAGGTTCTCTTTTTTCTCTCTTGGAAAAGTCTTTTGATGAGCATAAGAATTTACTTTTTAGGAGATCCCAGTTATCTAGTTTATCTTCTGGAGTTTGTGCTGTTTTAGTTATGCTTGATATTCTATTTGCACCATAACTTAGGGGTCCTAGTTTTAGGTTTTACATTTAGGTCTTTGATCCATTTTGAGTTAGTTTTTGTGTATGGGGTGAGGTATGGATTCTGTTTCATTTTTCTGCAAATGGTTTTGCCAGAACCATTTGTTGAAAAGACTATCTCTTCCCCATTTAATGGACTTTGACCCCTTGTTGAAGATCAGGTGTCCATAGGTGGACAGATTTATTTCTGGGTTCTCAATTCTGTTCCATTGGCCTATGTGTCTGTCATTGTACCAGTACCAGGCTGTTTTGACTACCATAACTGAGATTCAGTAGTGTGAGGCCTCCTACTTTGTTCTCTCTTTTTCAGGAAGGTTTTACTTATCTGGGGCTCTCTCTTTTCCACATAAAGTAGGTAATTAGTTTTTCCATCTTATTAAAGAATGTTGTTGGAATTTGGGTTGGGGCTGTATTGTATCTATAGATGGCTTTGGGTCACATTGAGATTTTCACAATGTCAAGTCTTCCTATGCATGAGCATGGTACGTTTTTCCATTTATGAAGGCCTCTTTTGGTTTCTTGCGGTAGTGTTTTGTAGTTTTCTTTGCATAAGTCATTTATGTCACCAGTTACATTTATTCCTAAGTATTTTACCTTTTGGGGAGCTATCATAAATGGTATTGTTTTCCTGATTTCCTTTTTGGAGTTCTCTTTGTTAGTGTAGAGGAACTCCACCGATTTTTGTATGTTGCTCTTATACCCTGCCACTTTGTTGAATCCTTCTATTGGTTCCAGTAACTTTCATCTGAAAATAAGGATAGTTTTACTTCTTCCTTACCAATTTGGATGCCCTTTCCCCCCCCTTTCTTGTCTTTATTGGTCTGGCTAGGACTTCCAGTACATTGTTGAATAAGAGTGGTGATAAAGGGCATCCTTGTCTTGTTCCTGTTCTCTGAGGGAATGCTTTCAGCCTCTCTCCATTGAGAATGATGTTGGCTGTTGGTTTTGTATAACAAAACCCAGTGGTTTTGTATAGATGTCCTTTATTATGTTGAGGAATTTCCCTTCTATTCCTATTTTATTGAGAGTTTCTTTTTTTTTAAATCAGGAATGGGTGTTAGACTTTATTGAATGCTTTTTCTGCATCAGTGGAGATGATCATGTGATTCTTTTCCTTTGTTTTATTTATGTGGTGGATAATGTTGATTGATTTTTTTTAATGTTGAACCATTCTTACTTACCTGGTATGAATCCCATTTAGTCATGATATATTATTTTTTTGATATGCTGTTGGATTGTGTTGTCTAGATTTTTGTTAAGAATTTTTGCGTCAGTACATGAGGGATATTGTCTATAATTTTCTTTTTTAGTGGTGTCTTTGCCTGGCTTTGGTATCAGGGTTACGCTGGCTTCATAGAATGAATTTGGGAGTGTTCCTTCCTTTTCTATGTTCTGGAATAATTTGAGTAGTATTGGCATCGACACTTCTCTGAATATTTGGTAGAATTCTCCAGTGAAACTGTCTGTGCCAGGGCTTTTTTGTTGTTGTTGTTGATAGTTTTTAGTGACCTCTTCAATTTCTTCTTTTGCTATGAGTCTGTCTTAGTCATCTAGTGCTGCTGTAACAGAAATACCACAAGTGGATGGCTTTAACAAAGAGAAATTAATTTTCTTACAGCCTAGGAGACTAGAATCCAAATTCAGGGTGTCGCCTCCAGGGGAAAGCTTTCTTTGTTGGCTGTGGAGGAAGGTCCCTGTCATCGATCTTCCTCTGGACTAGGAGCTTCTCTGAGCAGGAACCCTGGATCCAAAGGATGTGCTCGGCTCCTGGCACAGCTTTCTTGGTGGTATGAGGTCCCCACTCTCTGCCGGTTCCCTTTCATTTTATCTCTTATAAGATAAATGTGGTGCAGGCCACACCCCAGGGAAACTCCCTTTACATTGGATCAGGGATGTGACCTTAGTTAGGTGTGTTACAATTAGTAAGGGTGTTACAATTCCATCCTAATCCTCTTTAACATGAAATTACAATCACAAAATGGAGGACAACTATACAATACTGGGAATCATGGCCTAACCAAGTTGACACATAATTTGGGGGGACAAAATTCGGTCCATTACAGAAACTGCTCAGATTTTCAGCCTCGGTTTGTGTTAGTTTCGATAGGCAGTGTGTTTCTACAAATTTATCCTTTTCCTCTAGGTTTTGAAATTTGTTGGAGTATAATTTTTCGTAGTAGTCTGTTATGATCATTTTTATGACAGTTGGTTCTGTTATGATGTTGCCCATATCATTTCTTATTTGGGGTATTTGCATCTTTTCCTTCGTCAGTTTTGCCAGTGGTTTGTTGATTTTATTGATCCTTTCAAAGAACTAGCTTCAAGTCTTGTTGATTGTTTCAATTGCTTTTTTTTTTTCATTTATTTTCTGCTCTAGTCTTTATTGTTTCCTTTCTTCTGGGGGCTGTAGGCTTATTTTACTGCTCTTTGTTTGAGTTGTAGGGTTAAGGTATTGATTTTGGCCCTTTCTTCTTTTTTGGTTTTTTTTTTTTTTATTGCTATAAATTGGCCTCTAAGCACTGCTTTTGCTGTGTCCCAAAGGTTCTGGTATGTTGTATTTTCATTCTCATTTGAGTCTATGAATTTTTATAGTGCTTTAAGTGAAAGTTTACAAATCAAGTCAGTCTCTCACACAAAAACCCATATACACCTTGCTACACACTCCCAGTTACTGTCCCCCTAATGAGACAGACTGCTCTCTCCCTCCACTCTCTCTTTTTGTGTCCTTTTCGCCAGCTTCTAACCCCCTCTACCCTCTCATCTCCCCTCCGGGCAGGAGATGCCATCATAGTCTCAAGTGTCCACCTGATCCAAGAAGCTCACTCCTCACCAGCATCCCTCTCCAACCCATTGTCCAGTCCAATCCATGTCTGAAGAGTTGGCTTCGGGAATGGTTCCTGTCCTGGGCCAACAGAAGGTCTGGGGGCCATGACCACTGGGTTCCTTCCAGTCTCAGTCAGACCATTAAGTCTGGTCTTATGAGAATTTGGGGTCTGCATCCCACTGCTCTACTGCTCCTTCAGGGGTTCTCTGCTGTGTTCCTGTCAGGGTAGTCGTCGGTTGTAGCTGGGCACCATCTAGTTCTTCCGGTCTCAGGATGATGTAGTCGCTGGTTCATGTGGCCCTTTCTGTCTCTTGGGCTTGTAATCACCTTGTGTCCTTGGTGTTCTTCATTCTCCTTTGCTCCAGGTGGGTTGAGACCAATTGATGCATCTTAGATGGCTGCTTGCTAGTGTTTAAGACCCCAGACGCCACTCTTCAAAGTGGGATGCAGAATGTTTTCTTAATAGATTTTATTATGCCAATTGACTTAGATGTCCCCTGAAACCATGGTTCCCAGACCCCTGCCCCTGCTACACCGGCCTTCGAAGCATTCAGTTTATTCAGGGAACTTCTTTGCTTTTGGTTTATTCCAATTGTGCTGACCTCCCCTGTATTGCGTGCTCTTTCCCTTCACCTAAAGTAGCTCTTATCTACTATCTAATTAGTGAATACCCCCTCCCACCCCCCCTCCCTCCCCCCTCTCGTAACCACAAAAGAATGTTTTCTTCTCAGTTTAAACTATTTCTCCAGTTCTTATAATAGTGGTCTTATACAATATTTGTCCTTTTACAACTGACTAATTTCACTCAGCATAACACCTTCCAGGTTCCTCCATGTTATGAAATGTTTCACAGATTCATCACTGTTCTTTATCGATGCGTAGTATTCCATTGTGTGAATATGCCATAATTTATTTATCCATTCATCTGTTGATGGGCACCTTGGTTGCTTCCAAGTTTTTGCTATTGTAAACAGTGCTGCAATAAACATGGGTATGCATATATCTGCTCATGTAAAGGCTCTTATTTCTCTAGTGTACATTCCAAGGGGTGGGATTGCTGGATTGTATGGTAGTTCTATTTCTAACTTTCTAAGGAAGCGCCAAATCGATTTCCAAAGTGGTTGTACCATTTGACATTCCCACCAGCAGTGTAGAAGTGTTCCAGTCTCTCTACAGCCTCTCCAACATTTATATTTTGTGTTTTTTGGATTAATGCCAGCCTTGTTGGAGTGAGATGAAATCTCATTGTAGTTTTGATCTGCATTTCTCTAATGGCTAATGATCGTGAACATTTCCTCATGTATCTGTTAGGTACCTGAATGTCTTCTTTAGTGAAGTGTCTATTCATATCTTTTGCCCATTTTTTAATTGGGTTATTTGTCTTTTTGCAGTCGAGTTTTTGCAGTATTATGTAGATTTTAGAGATCAGGCATTGATCAGAAATGTCATAGCTAAAAACTTTTTCCCAGTCTGTAGGTAGTCTTTGTACTCTTTTGGTGAAGTCTTTGGATGAGCATAAGTGTCTGATTTTTAGGAGCTCCCAGTTATCTAGTTTTTCTTCTACGTTCTTTATAATGTTTTCTATACTGTTTATGCCATGTATTAGGACTCCTAACATTGTCCCTACTTTTTCTTCCATGATCTTTATCGTTTTAGATTTTATATTTAGGTCTTTGGTCCATTTTGAGTTAGTTTTTGTGCATAGAGTGAGGTATGGGTCTTGTTTCATTTTTTTTGCAGATGGATATCCAGTTATGCCAGCACCATTTGTTAAAAAGACTGTCTTTTCCCCATTTCACTCTTTTGGGGCCTTTGTCAAATATCAGCTGCGCATATGTGGATGGATTTATGTCTGGGTTCTCAATTCTGTTCCATTGGTCCATGTATCTGTTGTTTTACCAGTACCAGGCTGTTTTGACTACTGTGGTGGTATAATAGGTTCTAAAACCAAATAAAGTAGGGTCTCCTACTTTGTCCTTCTTTTTCAGTAACGCCTTATTTATCCAGGGCCCCTTTCCCTTCCATATGAAATTGGTGATTTGTTTCTCCATCTCATTAAAGAATGTCGTTGGGATTTGGATCAGAATTGCATTAAATGTATAGATCGCTTTTGGTAGAATAGACATTTTTATAATGTTAAGTCTTCCTATCCATGAGCAAGATATGTTCTTCCACTTATGTAAGTCTCTTTTGGTTTCCTGCAGAAGTGTACTGTAGTTTTCTTTGTATAAGTCTTTTACATCTCTGGTAAGATTTATTTCTAAGTATTTTATCTTCTTGGGGGCTACTGTAAATGGCATTTATTTGGTGATTTCCTCTTAGATGTTCTTTTTGTTGGTGTAGAGGAATTCAACTGATTTTTGTATGTTTATCTTGTATCCCTATACTCTGCTGAACTCTTCTATTAGTTTCAGTAGTTTTCTTGAGGATTCCTTAGGGTTTTCTGTGTATAAGATCATGTCATCTGCAAATAGAGATACTTTTACTTTTTCCTTGCCAATCCGGATGCCCTTTCTTTCTTTATCTAGCCTAATTGCTCTGGCTAGGCCTTCCAGCACAATGTTGAATAAGAGTGGTGATAAAGGGCATCCTTGTCTGGTTCCCGATCTCAATGGGAATGTTTTCAGGCTCTCTCCATTTAGGGTGATGTTGGCTGTTGGCTTTGTATAAATGCCCTTTATTATGTTGAGAAATTTTCCTTCTATTCCTATTTTGCTGAGAGTTTTTATCATCAATGAGTGTTGAACTTTGTCAAATGCATCTTCTGCATCAATTGATAAAATTATGTGATTCTTGTCTTTTGTTTTATTTATGTGGTAGATTACATTAATTGTTTTTCTAATGTTGAACCATCCCTGCAGACCTGGTATGAATCCCACTTGGTCATGGTGAATTATTTTTTTTTATATATTGTTGAATTCTATTGGCTAGAATTTTGTTGAGGATTTTTGCATCTACATTCATGAGGGATACAGGTCAATAATTTTCTTTTCTTGTGGTGTCTTCACCTCGTTTTGGTATCAGGGATATGGTGGCTTGATAGAATGAATTTGATAGTATTCCATCCTTTTCTATGCTCTGAAATACCTTTAGTAGTAGTGGTGTTAACTCTTCTCTGAAAGTTTGGTAGAACTCTGCAGTGAAGCCGTCTGGACCAGGGCTTTTTCTTTTTGGGGAGTTTTTTGATTACCTTTTCAATCTCTTCTTTTGTTATCGGTCTATTTAGTTGTTCTACTTCTGTTTCTGTTAGTTTAGGTAGGTAGTGTGTTTCTAGGAATTCATCCATTTCGTCTAGGTTTTCAAATTTGTTTGCGTATAGTTTTTCAGAGTAATCTGATATGATTCTTTTAATTTCAGTTGGGTCTGTTGTAATATCGCCCATCTCATTTCTTATTCGGGTTATCTGCTTCCTCTCCTGTTTTTCTTTTGTCAGTTTGGCCAATGGTTTATCAATTTTGTTGAGTTTTTCAAAAAACCAGCTTTTGGTCTTGTTAATTCTTTCAATTGCTTTTCTGTTTTCTATTCCGTTTAGTTCAGCTCTAATTTTTATTATTTGTTTTCTTCTGGTGCCTGTGGGTTTGTTTTGTTGCTCTCTTTCTATTTGTTCAAGTTGTAGGGATAGTTCTTTGATTTTGGCCCTTTCTTCTTTTTGGATGTGTGCATATTTATTGTTGCAAATTGGTCTCTGAGCATCGCTTTTGCTGTTCCTAAAGGTTCTGATAGGAAGTGTTTTCATTCTCATTGGATTCTATGAATTTCTTTATTCCATCCTTAATGTCCTGTATAATCCAGTCTTTTTTGAGCAGGGGATTGTTCAGTTTCCAAGTGTTTAATTTCTTTTCCCTACTTTTCCTGTTATTGATTTCCACTTTTATGGCCTTATGGTCAGAGAAGATGCTTTGTAATATTTCAATGTTTTGGATTCTGCTAAGGCTTGCTTTATGACCTAATATGTAGTCTATTCTAGAGAATGTTCCACGTGCACTGGAAAAGAAAGTATAGTTGGTTGCTGTTGGGCGGAGTGTTCTGTATATGTCTACGAGGTCAAGTTGGTTGATTGTGGCATTTAGATCTTCGCGTCTTTATTGAGCCTCTTTTTGGATGTTCTGTCCTTCACCGGAAGTGGTGTGTTGAAGTATCCTACTATTATTGTGGAGCTGTCTATCTCACTTTTCAATGCTGTTAGAGTTTGTTTTATGTGTCTTGCAGCCCTGTCATTGGGTGCATACATATTTAATATGGTTATAGCTTCTTGGTGTATTGTCCCTTTAATCATTATATAATGTCCTTCCTTATCCTTTCTGATGGATTTAACTTTAAAGTCTATTTTGTCAGAAATTAATATTGCCACTCCTGCTCTTTTTTAATTGTTGTTTGCTTGATATATTTTTTTCCATCCTTTGAGTTTTAGTTTGTTTGTGTCTGTAAGTCTAAGGTGTTTCTCTTGTAGGCAGCATATAGACAGATCTTGTTTTTTAATCCATTCTCTGCCACTTTCTGTCACTTTATTGGTGCATTTAGTCCATTTACATTCAGGGTAATTATGGATAGGTATGAATTTAGTGCTATCATTTTGATGTCTTTTTTCGTGTGTTGACAGCTTCTTTTACCCACTTGATTTTATGTGCTGAGTAGATTTTCTTTATATATTGTCCTTTCCTCATATTTGTTGTTGTTGATTTTGTTTCTGCTGAGTCTCTATTTTTTTCTTGTATTTTATTTTGATGAGTAGGATAGTTTGTCTCCTTTTGTGGTTACCTTATTATTTACCCTTATTCTTCTAAATTTAAAACTAACTTTTATTTCTTTTTGTTGCCTTATCTTGCTCTCCATATGGAAGGTGTATGATTACATTTTAGTCCCTCTTTATTATTCTGATGTTGTCTTCTTTTATATCATAACATCACTGTTACCCTGTTCTGAGCTTTTTTTTTTTTTAATAATCTTGCTTTTTTTTTTTTTGGATTTCCCTGTCTTGGTTGACTTCTGGTTGCTCTGCCCAGTGTTCTAGTCTTGGGTCGATACCTGATATTATTGATTTTCTAACCAAAGAACTCCCTTTAGTATTTCTTATAGTTTTGGTTTGGTTTTTTACGAATTCCCTCAACTTGTGTTTATCTGGAAATGTCTTAATGTCACCTTCATATTTAAGAGACAGTTTTGATGGATATATGATTCTTGGCAGGCAATTTTTTTTCCTTCATTTTTTAAATATATCATCCCATTGCCTTCTTGCCTGCATGGTTTCTGCCGAGTAGTCCGAGCTTATTCTTATTGGGTCTCCTTTGTAGGTGACTTTTCTTTTATCCCTCGGTGCTCTTATAATTGTCTCCTTACCTTTGGCTTTGGCAAGCTTGATTATAATATGTCTTGGTGACTTTCTTTTAAGATCTACCTTATATGGAGTTCAATGAGCATCTTGGATAGATATCTTCTCATCTTTCATGATATCAGGGTAGTTTTCTGCCAACAATTTTCTCTGTATTTTCTGTTATCCCTTCCTGTCCCGGTACTCCAATCACTCGTAGGTTATTTCTCTTGATAGAGTCCCACATGATTCTTAAGGTTTCTTCATTTTTTAAAATTCTTTTATCTGATTTTTCTTCAAATATATTAGTGCCAAGTGATTTATCTTCGAGTTCAGAAATTCTAGCTTCTGCTTGCTCAATTCTACGCCTCTGACTTTCTATTGAGTTATCTAATTCTGTAATTTTATTGTTAATCTTCTGAATTTCTGATTGCTGTCTGTCTATGGATTTTTCCAGCTTATTAAACTTTTCATTATGTTCCTGAATAATCTTTCTGAGTTCTTCAGTTGCTTCATCTGTGTGTTCCTTGGCTTGTTCTGTGTATTGCCTCATTTCCTTCCTGATGTCTTGAAGGGTTCTGTATACTGAACTTTTGTATTCTGCATCTGGTAATTCCAGGAATGCACTTTCACTTAAAAGATCCCTGGATTCTTTGTTTTGAGAGCCTGTTGAGGTAATCATGGTCTGTTCTTTACGTGACTTGATATTGACTGTTGTCTCCGAGCCATCTATAAGTTATTGTATTAGTTTATGCTTGCTTACTATGTCGTAGCTGCTTGCTTTGTTTTGTTTTGGTATACCCCTATGGGTTGCTTGAGTGAGCTAGCTTGATTATTTTTGCCTTTGGAGCTCTGGTGTCCTGTCCCCAGCTGGCTAGAGCTGTTATCAGGTATATCAGTCTAGGAGTCCTTTCAGTTTTCTTGTATGAATTCAGCTCAGGTTTCCAGGTAGCTGATATCAAGTGTGTGGTACAGGCTCTGTCCTACAGTCTTAGAGGGGCAGGGGTGATTGGCGTATGTACCCGTATCTGATTGCAGCAGGGAGTCACACTCTGAACAAGGCAGGGGGCTGAGAACCGACCCCCAAGTGTCTCTGAGGAAAACACGTCTCTGTTCCCTAGAGCATGCAGGTGGGTGGGCTCTGCAGAGGGACCATGGGTACCCAAAGATTTTGTTGTAAGGACTGGGAGGTACCAGTTATCCCTGGGCCCCTATCGCAGGTGGCTGGGCGACCCAAGTGGAGCCACCAGTCCTTAGGTCCCTGATGTGGGTAGGTGAGGACCTTGTTTTGTCAAACCTCAAACACCCACCTCTCCACCGCACCACTGAAATGATTGGAGTTTGCCAACAAGGGCCTATTCTCCTGAAATAGGCCCACATAGGTCCATGCAGAAGGGAAAGGTGCTCAAGGTCCATGGATGGTTTATGCCTAGACAGGAGCTGCTTCTGTCCTGAGCTCCCCCAGTTACTGGAGCTAGCAAATTATCTTTTCGCCCCAGTTGGAAATTTCATCCTTCAGCAAGACCGGGAGGACGGCTCCAGGTGCTCATCAGGGTCTATCTCAGGCCTAGGGATTCAGCCACTGAAGCTGGGTTGGGGGTGGGTGGGAGGCAGTAAAATATACGCAAGTACCTAGCTTTTGTCGAGAGCGCCCTCCTGCTCAGGTTCCGGAGGTGTGAGTGGGCTGTGTGGCTGGCTGCTTCTCCCTGAGGAAACTGCGGCTGAAAGCTAGGACCAGCCTGCTGCTGCCACTGTCGCCACCGCAGCCACTCTCGGAATGGTGCCTGAGGGCTCCCTGCGATTCAGGTCCGGTGACTCCTCTCCGCTTCTGAATGGTCTCTTCCTTCCCCTGCCCCTCAGTTCGTTGTCTAAGCTTGCCTTTGATGCTCAGGGTTCCCAGCTTGTCACAAATATACTTGTTTCACTTGTTTTTTTTGGGTCTTTGTTGTGAAGAGGGCTCAACTGAAGCGTCTGTCTATTCCGCCATCTTGGCTCTGCCTCCCCTGATTCTATGCATTTTTTAATTTCATTTTTAATTTCTTCTATTACTCAGTGAGTTTTAAGCATGGCATTCTTCAGTTTCCAAGTATTTGATTTTTTTTCCCCTTGTTCTTTCTGTTATTGAGTTCTAATTTTTTAGTGTTGTGATCTGAGAAGATATTTTGTATTTTTTAATTTATTGAGGCTTGCTGTGTTGCCTAGGATACGGTCTATTTCTAGAAGAATGTCTACTGTGCTGCTGTTGGGTGGAGTGCTCTGTATATGCCTATGAGGTCAGTTGGTTGATTGTGTTATTTAGATCTCCTGTATCTTTGTCAAGTTTCTTTCTAGTTTTTCTGTCCATCATTGAAAGTGCTGAGTTAAAGTCTTCTGCTACTATTGTAGAGCTGTCTGTTTCTCTTTTCATTCCTGTTAGGGTCTGTTTCAGGTATTTTGGAGCACTGCCATTGAGTGCATGGATATTTATTATGGTTCTGTCTTCTTCGTGAATTGATCCCTTAATTATTATATAATGTCCTTCCTTGTCTCTTACAATGGAGTTTGATTTGAAGTGTTTTATCAGAGATTAATATCACCACTCCTGCTTTTTTTTTGGTTATTCTTTGCTTGATATATTTTTTTCATTTGTTGATTTTTAAGCTCTTTACGTCTTTGTGTCTAAGGCGTGCCTCTTGTAGGAAACATATCGATGGGTCATTTTTTTTTTTTTTATCCATTCTGCCACTCTCTGTCTCTTGACTGTTAAATTTAATCTGTTTATATTCAGTGTAATTATCAATAGATATGAATTTACTGCTGTCATTTTGTTATGCTTTTTTTTTTTTATGATGCTGATGGTTTCTTTGTTCTGCTTAATTTTCTGTGCTGAGTTCTTTTTGTTCATGGATTGTCTTTTCCTTTCCTTTGTTTTTGCTGATTTTGTGTTTACAGAGTCTTTTTTATTTTCTTCTTCTTTGTTTTGGTGGGTAGGTTTGTTAATTTCCTTTGTGGTTACTGTGAGGTTTACCTTTATCTTCCTATGTTTAAAATAGTTTGTGTTTAAATAGTTCCCAGATTTCCTCTCCATACAGAAATTCTGTAACTACATCATTTATTCCCCCTTTTTGTTTTGAAGTTGTCTTTGATTTCAGATTGACATCTCCAGTTTCCTGTTTTTCATTCTGTAGCTTTATTTTACTTTTGAGGTTTCTTCATCTGGGTTGGCATCTTGGTGATGCTGTCATGTTGTTTACTCTCAGGTTGTTGTCTGCTGTCTTTGGTTCTCTATCTGGAGGACTCCCTTTAATATTTCTTGTAAAGATGGCCTGGTTTTTATGTATTCCCTTAATTTCTGTTTATCTGGGAATGTCCTAATTTTGCCATTGTATTTGAGAGACAGTTTTGCTAGGTATATGATTCTTGGTTGGCAATTCTTTTCTTTCTAGGTTTTATATATGTTGTCCCATTGCCTTATTGCCTGCATGATCTCTGCTGAGAAACCAGAGCTTAGTCTTATTGGAATCCCTTTGTAGGTGATATTTTGTTTTTCCAGTGCTGCTCTCAGAATTTTTGCTTTATCTTTGCACTTGGAAAGTTTGATTATGATATGTCTTGGTGACCTTATTTGGCGTGTATCCTATATGCGGTTTGTTGAGCTTCTTGGAAGGAAATCTTCTTGTCTTTCATGATATTAGGGAAGTTTTCTTCCAGCAATATTGAAAAATTCTCTCTGGTATATATATATATATTTTTTTTTCTCTTCCTGTTCTGGGATTACCATCACATGTAAATTTTTCATCTTTATAGTGTCCCACAAAATGCTTAGGCTTTCTTCTTTTTTTTTTTTTTTTTTAATTATTTTTCCTGATTGTTCCTCAAACAAATTGCTATCAAGGGATTTGTCCTCTATTTCGCTAATTCTTTCTCCCATTGTTTCAGTTCTCCTTCGATGTCCTTTCATTGAGTTATCTCTTTATGATATTTTATTTCTAGTTGCTGTTTTTGTATGATTTCTACTTGTCTATTTAATTTGTCATTTTTTTTCTTGTATTGTTTTCCTGACTTCTTCTAGGGTTTCATCTGTGTTTTCCTTGATCTCTTTGAGAATCCTATATATAAGCCTTTTGAACTCCTTATTAGGTAGTTCCATTATTATCTCTCCCTCAGGAATGTTTTCTGTGCCTTTATTTTGGTCATTTGGTAGAGCCATCTTGACTTATTTCTTTACATGATTTGATATTGTCTGCTGTCTCCAAGGCATGACGGTATCATTTTATTTATTTATGATTGGTTTGTTTTGTTTTGATTTATCAGTGTGGGCAAGTCGGGCATGCTTTGGTGATTGCTTATCTGGCAGAACGGGGGTGTTCACTTCCTGCCACAGTTAGACAGGGCAATGGTGGGCAGGATGAGCCCTCATCACTGTTCACTTTATGTGTGAGATGGCTGAGGGCATACTGGGTGGGCATTATTCAGCAGTATGAAAATACTTACAGTTGCTCACCAGGTGGGTGGGCAATGGCCAAGGAGGAAGGCAGGTATCTGGGAGCACTGGGGTGCCCCTTCCTTTGAGGGGGGTCAGCCAGGGGGCACACAGGTGCTCTCCCTGATGGGGAGGGGCAGGGCAGGCAGCCAGGGGGAGCGCAGGCTCTCTTTTTGATGGGAGAGAGGCACGGTGGGTGGCTGGCATTTGTGCAGGCACTCTCTCTGGCAGAAGTGGGGTGGGACAGGCCACTGAGGAGGGAGGTAGACAGAGAAAAAAGAGGCAGAAAAAAAGGAGGGGGTGTCATCTATCGCTCCATGGTTGCCACCTGCACTCCTGGTCAGATACCACCACTGGAGAGTCTGCCTGTCTCTGGGTCCTGGCTCCCTCTCTGCTCTGTGTATACTGAGATCCCTGAAGCTCTCGCCCTCCTTCCTGTACTTTCCCTCCTTAGCTCCAGTTCATGTCCTGTTCACCTTGCTTCACTCTGTGTATGTCAACACAGTTTCTCTGTCGGCTATTGGGAGTTCTGTGATGTTGTCTTCCTGTTCTCTTAACCCAGGGTTGCTGCTGGCTTTGTCTCAAAATGGCCCTGCTGTGCCAGGCTGTCTGACAGGGCACCTCTACTCCATATCTCTCCCTTCCCCATTTGCTGCTATGGTTCATTTTCTTTTCCCATTTGGTGGTTCATCTAATTCTATATCCTTGCATTTGGTGCTCAGGATCTATGGTTGTCATCTGTATCTGTTTCACTTTGTTTCTGGTTCTTTGCTGTAGAGGGGTGGCATGGTGTGTCTGACTAGGCCACCATCTTGAGTCTAGTCTGTAAGGTTTTCACTGGGTGATTTTCAGAAGCAAGTTATCAGACTTTTCTTCCTAGTCCGTGTTAGTCTGGAAGATCCACTAAAACCTATTCCAGTTCATAGCAACAAGCTTGCCTCCACTGACTGGTGGGTGGTAGCTGCATGTGAGGTGCATTGGCTGAGAACTGAAACCAGGTCTCCCGCATGAAGGTGAGAATTCTACCACTCAACCACCCTCAGGCTTATCTGTAATTATTTATAAGTAGGTCTTCCTGATTAGACTATGAACTTCTCAACTCCCACATGAAGGTAAGAATTCCACCACTCAACCACCCTCAGACTTATCAGTAATTATTTACTAATAGATATAGGTCTTCCTGGTTAGACTATGAACTTCTCAACTGGCTCCTATGCATTTCGCAACCCTCAGCTCCTAGCACCAAGCCTTGCCCAGTGTAGGCCCCAGAAATATGTTGGTTATTCCTGTTTTCTGGTGCATGAAGACGGAGTTTTCAGGATTGTCCCCACAGGCTAGAAGTTACCTCTTTCCAAAGCAGTTCTGCCCCCCTGGATGACCATTTGCCATGAATTCACTGGAGTCAATGTGGTTGGTGTCATGGATTGAATTGTGTCCCACACCCCCCCCCCAAATATGTGTCAACTTGGTTAGGCCATGATTCCCAGTATTGTGTGGTTGTCTTCCGTTTTGTAATTGTAATTTTATCCTAAGAAGGATTAGGGTGGGATTGTAACACCACCTTTTTTCAGGTCACCTACTGGAGCCAATGTAAAGGGAGTTTCCCTGGGGTAGAACCTGCACCACCTTTTATCTCTCAAGAAATAAAAGGAAAGGAAAGCAAGCAGAGAGTTGGGGACCTCATACCACCAAGAAAGCAGCACCAGGAGCAGAGCCTGTCCTTTGGACCTGGGGTCCCTGCACCTGAGAAGCTCCTCAACCAGAGGAAGACTGAGGACAAAGACCTTCCTGCAAAGCTGATAGAGAAAGAAAGCTTTCCCTGGAGCTGACACCCTGAACTTGGACTTGTAACCTATTAGACTTTAAACTTCTCTTTGTTAAAGCCACTCACTTGTGGTATTTCTGTTATGGTAGCACTAGATGACTAAGACAGATGGCCAAGGAGGCTCTCTGGGAAGGAGTCTCGGCAAGTGCATTCCAAATTAATGTGAGTGGCAAGGAGACCACATGGTCCAGTGTGGATTCTTGGCTGACATTACTGACCCATTACTGAGGAGAGGGTGGACTTTGCCACTGACAGGGACACATCGTCCACGTAGGCTGAAAGAGAGTAATCTTGAAGGAGGGGCTAACTCTCTCTTCTCCCTATTGGCAAAGCCACTTGCTACCCTGTGGCTGGGCAGCGCTGTCTTTTCAGCCCACACAGGAGAGACACTTTAGGTGACTCTGGAGCACCCAGCTTGTAATGAGTGATAATGGCAGAAGTGGGAGTTGTTATCCTGTTCTTTGAGCTTGTATTTATTTTTTTTTTATGGGGGTAGGTAGGTAGGCGGGATGGAAAGATGGCAATAGTAGTACCTGAACGCTGAACCTTGGTCTTGTTGATTCCCCAGTCCTCATTCTGAATATTTGAGGTGCACCTTGGGAATCCAGGAGTTCCATGTCCCCCTACCTCCATCTCTGTATCTGCACCCTTAGCTGGAGGGCAATTTAAAAATTGCCAAGTGTTAGAAAAAAAAAAAAAGAAGGATAATTAAATACAGGCAGAGCTTAATAGAGATACTCTCCAACATGTGACAGGAGAACTGAAAGAGTTCTAAAAAGCTGGAGGTTTTGCAAAGTATTTGCTTTTATAAACAAACCCTTTCTGCCTGCATTTATAGCACTAGCACACAGCTCATCTCCATGGGCACGTGGTTTTGATTGATAATAAGCCCAATGAGTAGAGCACACCTGAAAGGAGAAAGTCTCCTAATTGCCTTTGCCCCACTTTGCCAGTGGCAGGAGTGATTAATCCCTTAAGTTTCTCAAACTTCACTGACACAAGTTCCCACAAGGGGCCTGGAGCCTGGGGCCTGGCACGAAGCAGCCCACTGAAGCCTTCATTTCTTTGAAGCCTGCAGTTTTATCTTAAAGATGCAGGCCAAGAAAAAAATGCAGGTGAGTTTTATATTCTATTGCATAACATATTCCTGTTTGTTTTAATGTGAGCATGTATAAAATCACTTACTGGTTAAATTGCTTAGCTTCCCAATCTCAACTTTTTGCCTAGTTCCAATTTTTGGATAAAAGGGAAATTCCCAGGGCAGGTACTATTTATTTATCTTGTAGCTTTGGGATACACACACTTTTATTATTATGGGCCCCCCAGGAGCCCGCTCCAGTGTAAAAATGAATGATCCCAGCAGTTTCTGAATGCCTTCTAGAATATGCTCAGAGCTTCTGTACACTCTCATCCACGCCTGGAGAGGCTATCATAGGAAAAGGAGAGGCTGATGGCAAAAAGACTTTAAAATTGGAGAGAGGCAGTCTGTTCATTCCCAGGGTTTGGAACAGTTATGGAGACTTTGGGTAGTGCAAACAATTAACAATTAACATGCTCAGCTGTTAACCAAAAGGTGGAAGGTTAGAGTCCATGCCTTGAAAGAAAGGCCTGGTGATCTACTTCTGAAAAATCAGCCATTGACAATCCCATGGAGCACAGTTCTACTTTGACACACATGGGATCATCATGAGTTGGAGTTGACCCCACAGCAACTGAGGGTGGTGGTAGGATTAAATAGGAAGACAGGGTTTCTTAACTTGGGTACGGAACTTCTCTATGAAAACGTGCAAATTTGCATTTCTATTTCAATGATAATTTTTAAAAGCTTGATAAGTTATTGCTGTTGAGTTAATTTGGACTCACAGTGACCCCATATGACAGAGTAGAACTGCCCCATAGCGTTTCCAAGGAGCAGCTGGTAAATTTGAACTGCCCACCTTTTGGTTAGCTGCCGAGCTCTTAACCACTGCGCCAAGTGGTTATAGGTAATCTGAATGTCAGCCTCAATAATTGAATTACGCCGGCAAGTGATATGGGATTCCAGGCTAGTACTTGAAATTTCATGGGCTAATGAGAAAAGAAGGAGCCCTGGTGGTATAATGGTTAAGTACTTGGCTGCCAGCGAAAAGGTCAGCAGCTGCTCTGTGGGAGAAGAGACCTGGTAATCTGCTCCTGTAAAGACGACAGCCTAGGAAACCCTGTGGGGCAGTTCTACTCTGCCATAAAGGGTCACTATGAGTTGGAATCGACTTGATGGCACGCAACAACAACACAATGAGAAAAGAACCAAGTGTAACTTAATATGTAAGGATGGATTTGCACCAAATAAGTGACACCATGATGTACTGCTTTAACAAAGGTTTTCCCATTAGAGAAAGATGATGGGGAAACTCAGTTACCACATGCACAGACTATACAGCTAGATCGATTTAAAAAATCACGCTTTGACATGGTTGGCTCCATTCTGTCATGATGAGTAGAGATATAGTTTTGGCAAAGCAACATCAGCTCTCCTGTTAAAGTTGTTAAATGCAACTGGTTTTGTAGTTTTGTTTTTAACCTTTAAAAGTATTCATTTTTTATTTTTATAATAGCTAGAAAACGAATATGTTATATCTGGCTTATGTATATACATATTTAGGTAATAACATAATTAAAATCATTTAAGTCTATACAGGATTTTGGGGGTCCATAAGAATTTTGTTACCTTTTAGCTTGCAAGTGGCCATCCAAGGCACAGCAATTTGTCTCTATTCATCTGGAGCAACGGAGGAAGAAAGAGAGTCAGGAATAATGTAACCTCCCAGCGTGCCTGAGCAGGGAAGAAAAAGAAAGCTCCCCCCAAATACACCTGCATGGCTGCCAGGTTGCTACCTAATAGTATAAAAGTGCTGCCTCCCTGCCATTCCTGGGAGTTGGATCTGAGGACCTTCCTCCTGGCTCCTTTGCTCTGTGCACTGCAAATAAAGTTACTTTCTTTTTTCTCAAAGGCCGGTGTCTGGATTATTGGCAGGTCTGAGCCCGCCGGACAAGGACCCACCTTCCTGGGTTTGATAATTTTGGTGACCCAGATGGGATGTTAGACTGTCACAGAGACCCTCCGTCCAGAGCCTGGCACCTCCTCGACCACAAGTGGGACTTCCACTGACCCTCAGTGGGCACAGAACCTCCTGTTTGGGTGGGCTGGGTGAGTCTCCTGACCACTATGGAGGTGATGACCAGCCCGACCAGCACTTTTACTTTGAAGAATTAGAAACTAGCTCAGGTTTGGATGTCCACTAGGTAAGTGCCCTTGAGATTTCTTAAGTATAAGTGCTTGGGGATTTGAAGTAGGAGGGTATCTGAAGGATTTCAGGTGGGACTAAGACATCTCCATTAAGGGGGATTGAGACCCCACAAAGACAATCTTGTTATTTGTCTTGTTGTCATTCCCCCTAGCCAACGACAGAGAATGTGCACCCTAGTTTCTGATTGATCACGGTTCTGGTTCCGGCCCTGGTTCTGAGTGACAGTGTGTGTGTAAGTGAGATATGGGAAACATATTTAGTGTCCTGGAGTGTTCCCCTTTAGGCTGTGTACTTAAAAATTGGTCCTCTTTTAGTTATGAGCCTATGAAGAAGAGGAAACTAATTTTCTTCTGTAACACTGCCTGGCAACAATACCAGTTGAAGTCTGACAAAAAGTGGCCTGAGGAACTGGTCGCTGAGCTATCATACCATCTTACAGTTAGAACTGTTTTGCAAAAGAGGGGAAAAGTAGGATGAAATCCCAACATATAGACCTTTATGTGTCTCTGGCAAAATAAAAACCTACAAAAACAGTGTAAGCTGATGGTGCAGACTACAGGGGAAGAGGAAGGCAGAGATAGGAAACCCTGTTTCTTCCAGCCTTGGAAAGCGAGCCATACCCCTTTAGCCCTTTGCTTTTGCCTGTGCTCCCCCCTCTTTATCCACGTGGAGGTATAGGACTGGTTCCCATCCTGTTGCCTACCCCTACAGACACTGCCGGGTGCAACACTGGCAGCCCTCACTGCCTCACTGGTGGCTGCCTTTACCCTTTGGCAGAACCCTCACCACCCCTCTGGCAAATTGCTTGCCAGTCCCTCATAAGTCAGAAACTCCTGGTCCTACCCTGTGCAATTTGGCCAGGGATCCATCCAAGTCCCGTCAGGGCAATTTCCCCTGAGATAAATGCCTGCCAGACTGCATCACAATGGCCAGAGGATTTGTCTGAGTCCACACACCATTCTCCACCTCTGACCTGTATAACTGGAAGAACAATCTCCCAGGGT
Organism: Loxodonta africana; assembly: GCF_030014295.1. Lineage (NCBI taxonomy): Eukaryota > Metazoa > Chordata > Mammalia > Proboscidea > Elephantidae > Loxodonta > Loxodonta africana. The sequence continues at coordinate 190,623,921 of NC_087343.1, forward strand.
ATAGAGATGACCCAAAACACACTGAAGCTCTGTTTGTGTCCATTTTTGATACACGTCACTCTAATTGGGCTGATTGTCAGTCACTTCTAACTATTCTTTTAATTCCAGAAAAGTGGAGGATGGTTTTAGAAGAGGCATGCCAAGAGGCTGACAGGCTACACAATCTGAACCCTCAGAACAATATTAAGTTCTTGGTTGCCCAAGCTATACCTGCCATTGATCCAAACTGGGACCCAAATGACCAGCTAGGGGCAGGGCAGCTAGAACCTTACCAAAACTGTCTAATAGTAGGTTTGCAACAAACCAAAAAAAGCCCAAACCTGTTGCTGTCGAGTTGATTTTGAGTCATAACAACCCTATAGGACAGAGTAGAACTGCCCGCCTAGGGTTTCCAAGGAGCAACTGGTGGATCTAAACTGCTCACCTTTTGGTTAGCAGCCAAGCTCTTAACCACTACGCCTCCAGGGCCCCAAAACAAAAAAGCTTTAGAAAAGTTCAGGATGTGCAGCAAGGCCCCAAAGAAAATCCCTCAAACAGCTGTATGAGGCCTATTGAAAGTTTATTGATATAAACCCTGAGGACCCAGAGAACGTTAGGTTAATAAATGTGACTTTGATCAACCGGAGCACCCCGACATCAGGCGAAAACCAGAAAAGTTAGAAGGAGGTTTGGGAATGAATACTTCACAACTTGTTGATGTTGCCTTTAAGGTCATCAAAAAACGAGACTAGGTACAGGAAAAGAAGGAAAATCAGAAGTTGAAACAGCAAGCTGCATTCCTGATTTTTAAACATAAGGAGCTCCAACTCAAAAATGTGGTTCAGAAATTAACAACAAACATTCAGTAAAAATGGTTTATCAAATTCATGTTCACAGTAGCAAGGAAATAGCCTGATTCTCAGATCCCCTCTAAGGATATGCAGTAGCTGCTACGTGCTTTCCCAAGGTGCACGAGTGCTGCCAGGTCTCTTGTTCTCCTAAAAGGGTCTTCCACAGGGCTTTCCAACTGAACATTCTTATGGTCCCAAGATAAACACAGGGAGAACATAACAGGGCTCCATAAACTTAGTTTAATACAGTGAAATTCTGAATTCTAGGATCTACAGCAGCATTTTCCAAAATATATTTTGTGGGGTATTTATAAGTGTTACATGAAAAGGAGGACTCTGTTGTCAAATACATTTTGGAAACACTGGATTAAATCGCGTTAAACAGGGTTCTTTACTGCAGGACTTCTCAGAGCCTTTAAAGTGCTAGTATGTGACGTACATTTCCAAGAAGGGAAGGGTGTTTGCCAGATGGATTTGATCATGGAACATTTTTTTTCACAATCATGTTAAAAGACTAGTGTTTCATAAACACACTTTGGAAAAACTTTCATTTAGAGAAACATAATAAAATAGAAGATGAATATATACTCGGTTAGACGTTGGGAAACTATAGCCCTCGGGCGTAATCTATATAGCTGCCTGTTTTTACAGCCCGAAAGCTAAAAATATTTTTACATTTTTTAAAAATGGTTGCATTCTAAATAGTTTTATAAATACCTAACCTAACATTCTCGCTTTGCCTCTTGGCTTACAAAGCCTAAAATATTTACTATGTGACCCTTTAAGAAAAAGTTTGCTAACTCCTGCGCTAAACTCGTTGCATTGTGTTGATTCCAACTCATAGCAACCCTATAGGACAGAGTAGAACTGCCCCATAGGTCTTCCAAGGCTGTAATATTACGGAAGCAGACTGCCCCATCTTTCTCCTGCAGAGCAGCTGGTGGGTTTGAACTGCCAGCCTTTCAGTTAGCAGTCGAGTGCTTAACCACCGTGCTGATGAAAATATTTAAAGATTGTTAATTTTTTTTTTTTACTTTTCACAGAAACAATATTCGACAGGAGCTAACAACAATTAGAAATGCCTGCTCTGTGTTAGGTATACATTATTTCCATTAGCCTTCATAACAACTCTATTATAAAAGCATTATTGTCCCCATTTTACAGATGAGAGCACTGAGTATCAGAAACGTAAAAGTGAGAGTCAGAGCCAGGACTCAAACCTAGGCCTGTCTGCCCCAAAGTCTGTAATTTTCCTTTGTTGGTGGTTTACAAAGTGAGGTCCATGCATTCCAGGGGAAGGATAAGACAAAGCTGTTGGGTGTGGTGAAAAATTATATCTTTTCATTATATATTTTTAGCTTATCCTTCAGGCACTTTTTATTTGTATATGTATTATATATGTAATAATTTTTGTACACACTCAATTGACTAGAATTAGCCTCACAGGTAGTGAACCCACCACCCATCTGCCAGTCTGTCATACAGTGGTGGCTTTCGTGTTGTTATGAGGCAGGAAGCTATGCCACTGGTATTTCAAATATCAACAGGGTTACCCACAGTGGACAGGCTGAAGGGAGCTTCCAGACTAAGACAGACTAGGAAGAAAGACCTGGTGACCTACTTCTGAAAATTAGCCAATAAAAGCCCTGTGATCAGAATATTGACCACTATAGGCTAGAAGATGAGCTCCCTAGGTTGGAAGGCACTCAAAGTACACAATGGCTGCAACAGTGGACTCAAGCACACCAACAATTGTGAAGATGGTTCAGGACCAGGCAATGTTTTATTACGTACATGAGGTCGTCATGAGTCAGCTGACTTGACAGCAACTAGCAATGACAAGTAGCCTACAGACAGTTTTTAGAGAGCCTAACAAATCGCTCACCTTTTTTTACCTGGGTTTTTTCTCCTCACCTAGCTCAGAACCAACTGAGAGAGACAGAGGGGCCAGAAAATGGAGAACGATGTGACAGCTTTATTCCTGGGAGAGCCGTGAAGAGCCTGGCTTAGGTGTGCTGTGCAGCAGCCATGGGTTTCTTAGGCCTGAATCCCAGAGTTAGACACACTGATTGGCCAGTCACAGGCAGCCCTGAAAAGCACAGGCCTCCTTTCGTGGGGCCCCTTTTACCACTAAGCCTGCCTCTGTCAGAGGCCGAGTGGAACGAATGCTCACTGAGGACATCTGGATCCAGGCAAGGGAGAGAGAAGGGCTGAGCAATGCATGTCCATTTCCAGCTCCCCTAAATATCAGACACGTAGGTAGATGTCTGAAAAGAGAGAGCTGGAAAGTTACTATAATGGAGCTTCTTTCACATGGAGGGGACCATCAGGCATGGGGCATTAAGTTTCCCACAGTAACAAACATAATCTATTTTGTAGTGCATGTGTTTATCTATTTGTCTGTCCTTCCATCCATCCATCCATCCCTCTGTATGTTTATCTATACATCCATTCATTCATCCATCCATCCATCTAATATGTATGCATATATAGGCGTTCCTGGGTGGTGCAAACAGTTAAGTGCTCAGCTGTTAACTGAAAGATTTGAATCTACCCTGAGATGCCCTGGAAGAAAGACCTGGTGATCTACTTCTGAAAGATCACAGCCATTGAAAACCCTATGGAGCACAGTTCTACTCCGAAAGACATGAGGTTGTCTCCACGGCAACTTGTATAGACGTATATACATATAATGTACATCTGCATATACATATGGCAACCCTGGTGCTGTAGTGGTTAAGTGTTACGGCTGCTAACCAAAAGGTTGGCAGTTGAAATCCACCAGATAATCCTTGGAAACTCTATGGGGCAGTTCTACTCCGTGCAATAGGGTTGCTATGAGTTGTGATCTACTTGACTGCAATATATATATACGCTAACATTAAAAAAAATTTTTATTGTGCTTTAAGTGAAAATGTACAAATCAAGTCAGTCTCTCTCTCAAAAACTTATGTACACCTTGCTACATACTCCCAATTGCTCTCCCCCTAATGAGACAGCCCACTCCCTCCCTTTACTCTCTCCTTTCATCTCCATTCCGCCAGCTTCTAACCCCCTCTACCCTCTCATCTCCCCTCCAGACAGGAGATGCCAACATAGTCTCAAGTGTCCACCTGATCTGCTCACTCCTCACCAGCATCTCTCTCCATCCCATTGTCCAGTCCAATCCCTGTCTGAAGAGTTGGGTTTGGGAATGGTTCCTGTCCTGGGACAACAGAAGGTCTGGGGGCCATGACCACTGGGGTCCTTCTAGTCTCAGTCAGACCATTAAGTCTGGCCTTTTTACGAGAATTTGGGGTCTGCATCCCACTGCTTTCCTGCTCCCTCAGGGGTTCTCTGTTGTGTTCCTTGTCAGGGCAGTCATCGGTTGTAGCCAGGCACCACCTAGTTCTTCTGGTCTCAGGCTGATGTAGTCTCTGGCTTATATGGCCCTTTCTACCTCTTGGGCTCGTAATCACCTTGTGTCCGTGGCGTTCTTCATTCTCCTTTGCTCCAGGTGGGTTGAGACCAACTGATGCATCTTAGATGCCCGCTTGCTAGTGTTTAAGACCCCAGACGCCACTCTCCAAAGTGGGATGCAGAATGTTTTCTTAATAGACTTTATTATGCCAATTGACTTAGATGTCCCCTGAAACCATGGTCCCCAAGCCCCCGCCCCTGCTATGCTGGACTTTGAAGCATTCACTTTATTCAGGAAACTGCTTTTGGTTTAGTCCAGTTGTGCTGACCTCGCCTGTATTGTGTGTTGTCTTTCCCGTCACCTGAAGTAGTTCCTATCTACTATCTAGTTAGTGAATACCCCTCTCACCTCCCCTCCCTCCCCCCTCTTGTAACCATCAAAGAGTATTTTCTTCTCTGTTTAAACTATTTTTCCAGTTCTTATAATAGTGGTCTTATACAATATTTGTCCTTTTGCAACTGACTAATTTCACTCAGCATAATGCCTTCCAGGTTCCTCCATGTTATGAAATGTTTCACAGATTCATCACTGTTCTTTATCGATGCATAGTATTCCATTGTGTGACTATACCATAATTTATGTATCCATTCATCCATTAATGGGTACCTTGGTTGCTTCCATCTTTTTGCTGTTGTAAACAGTGCTGCAGTGAACATGGGTGTGTATTATGCTAACATTTTTATTGATAGGTACACAATGAAAATCATTTTATTTGAAAATTCTATTTTTTATACTATAATGTAGAAGTGTGTGGCCAAGTTCCATGCAGCTGAAAGGGAATCAGAGGATATAGTTTATTATAGGATCTGGGCCTCCTGGGTCTTAGGAGGTGATGAACCTGGCACTTGAATATGTTTAACTTGAATATGAGGACACTGAGCACCAGAGAGGTAAAGTGTGTATCAGAGCCACCTGACAGATGGGTGGTGGGTTGGCTACTTATAGGCTAATTTTAGTCAATTTAGCATGTACAGTAATGATTAGGTATTATAATACACATACAAAACAAACATGCCATTAACTTACAGGCCTCTAAAGGAAGACTTGGAGTCTCTGGACTATGCAAATAGTTAATGTACTTGGCTGCTAATTGGAAGATTGGGGGCTCCAGGTCACCCAGAGGTGCCTTAGAAAAAAGGCTTAGTGATCTACTTCTGAAAAATCAGCCACTGAAAACCCTATGGAGCACATTTCTACTCTGATGCTCACGGGGTCACCATAAGTCAGAATCAACTCAACGGCAAACGGTAAAGGAAAGCTTGTTTACGAGGTAGAAAGCAAATTCCATTCCCTGCTGCTATTTGGTGAACAGGTTCCTGCATGTGGCAGTCTCACTATGGGGAAATTCAGACAGCTCTTAGTAACAAATAGGAAACCTTGAAGCTCACCAGCAGCTCTCCGTCAAAGAAGTATGTTGTGCTCATGGTGCTGTTAATGTTAGCATTAAAGTTTCGGTTGCGGGAAAGGGTAGAATTACAGCTGGAAACAGGGTGAAGGATCAGGTTAAGGTTAGGTAAGGGTTGTGGTTCAGACTGAATTAAAATTAGGTTGAAATTGAACATTTTCCGGAGTGTATTACATCAAACACTGTTCCTTCTAGATGCTCTGTGAATGATTTCACGGTCGGGTACATTTGGAACCCAATGAAAACAAATAAACGCCTTCTCAGACAGTTGCACTGCATGTTAGTATGTAAAAGGAGTCAAAAAGTCTTACAATAAAGAAACTGTTTAACTTTATTTAACCTAGCATTTCCCAAATTAATGCATCCACAGAAAATTTATTTCAAAATACCTATTGACCCACCTGGATCAAAGAATGAAGAACACCAAGGTCACACGACAACTAAGAGCCCAAGAGACAGAAAAGACCACATGAACCAGAGACCTACATCATCCTGAGACCAGAAGAACTAGATGGTGCCCAGCCACAACCGATGACTGCCCTGACAGGGAGCACAACAGAGAACCCCTGAGGGAGCAGGAGATCAGTGGGATGCAGACCCCAAATTCTCATAAAAAGACCAGACTTAATGGTCTGACTGAGACTAGAGGAATCCCGGCGGTCATGGTCCCCAAACCTTCTGTTGGCCCAGGACAGGAACCATTCCCGAAGACAACTCATCAGACATGGAAGAGACTGGACAATGGGTTGGAGAGATGCTGACGAAGAGTGAGCTACTTGTATCAGGTAGTCACTTAAGACTGTGTTGGCATCTCCTGTCTGGAGGGGAGATAGGAGGGTAGAGAGGGTTAGAAACTGGCAAAATTGTCCTGAAAGGAGAGACTGGAAGGGCTGACTCATTAGGGGGAGAGTAAGTGGGAGTATGGAGTAAGGTGTATATAAGCTTATATGTGACAGACTGACTTGATTTGTAAACTTTCACTTAAAGCACAATAAAAATCATTAATAAAAAAAAAAGATGAACAAGTGTGACAGGGCAAGTCGGTCTTCATGAGGGTTCTGGGACCCAGATTAGATATTTAAAGACTGTTTACAGATGTATAACACCAAATAGCAGAAAGATTTCTCAATCTAAGGCAGCTCTCTCCAACAAGCAGAGAAAAACAGAAAAAGGCCATTACTTGCTAAGTTATTTTTGTAGAAGCAGACAACATGGACAAACTCTGTTATCTGAAAATATGACTATAAAATATTTCAATACAAATTGCTGCCTATATCCTCTATTTTACTCATATGATTCAGAATAAAGTTAGGCACTAAAAAAAAAAAAAAAAAAAAACACCTATTGACATCTGTTCTAGCCAATACACTTTGGGCAGTGTTAAATTGGAAGATTATGGATTCTGGAGCTGTTAGGCCTATTAACATAAGAGGTTTTGGAATTAGACCTAGCTTATACACCAGTTCATCCTTTTATTAGCTGTCACCATGGGTAAATTGCTTAATCTCTCAGACTCTCAGTTTCCTCAGCCATAATATAATAATTTCCACCTAGAAGAACTATACTGAAGAAGAGATAACATCTACAAAACAATAGCACATAACTGAAGTCAAATCTTTTGTCCTTGATTACAGAACTAGGTTTTTGAAAGGGGAAGTAGTTCTTGAATATGATTTCGAATTCAGGAAATCATTACATCCAGATGAGAGGTGTGCTTTGATTAGCACTTGAGAGAAGGCATATCCATAAAACTCATTACCGTTGAGTAGAACTGCCCCATAAGGTTTCCAAGGCTATAAATTTTTATGGAATCATACTGCCACATCTTTCTCCCATGGAGTGGCTGGTGGGTTCGAACTGCCGAGCTTTCAGTTAGCAGCTGAGTGCTTTAATCACTGCACCACCATGGCTCCTGGAATTATAACCTGTTGCCATCGAGTCGATTCTGACTCATAGCGACCCTATAGGGTAGAGTAGAACTGCTCCACAGTTTCCAAGGAGTGCCTGGTGGATTTGAACTGTTGACCTTTTGGTTAGCAGACATAGCTCTTAACCACTACACCCCAAGTGTTTCCTGGAGGGGGCATAGTATGGGATAAAAGAGCCAGCTCTAGGATCAGACAGGCCACGGGCCAGCAGTGTGAGACTTGTACTAGTGTCTAACTTTTTGAACCTTAGTGCCTTCATACATAAAAGGCAACTATCTGCCTCACAGCTTATTCTGAAGATGAGATAAAACCATGGACGTGTGTATGTGAAGTTCCTCACAGGTTTGGAACACAGCAAATGCTCAGAAAAACAGTAACATTGATAATAACACACAAAGCACCATTTTTGAACACTTAGACTATGCCAGATAAGGTGCCGAGTTTGGCTGTCTCTAGAGAGTATGCAGGCCATTTCTTCAGAATCACTGGCGGTGCTTGGTAAGGAAGGCTTCAGGGGCTGAGGCCTATGAATCTGCATTTTGAAAGCAAATGCTTGGGTAATCCTTGCGGTCACTGAAATGTGAGAAGCAGCAATTGAGAGGCATGGGTTGGAGGGTGGTCAGGAATCCCGCGTGACCAGATGGACATCGAATGGAGGAATGGACATTAAAGACCCTGGCCTCAGAGAGCAGTGTTCCCACGGTGTGATCTTTGGATCCAGAAACTCACCCATGACTGCATAGAGGGGGTGTTTGTACGGGTGAGTGTGAGAGACAGTTGGCATGTTTGGCAGGGCATTCCTGAAACGGTATGAATAGAATGGTGAATGTTCCAGTTATAAGTGAGACCTGAGGGGAGGTTAGGAGGCGGGGACATGGTAGAAGGCCACGCAGCCCCTGATGATGTCAGACAGCTTGGTTTCTGAGCGTGGTTCATTTCCATTCCAACCTATAAAGCCCAGGTGCCCGTCCACGTTGGCCCTGGGAAGCCCATGTGAATGCCAGTTGTGTTCTTATGACTAAACTTGCTGGGTTTGGAAGATTTCAGAGAAAATGTTCCCATGGGGGGCCTGAACCACATGATTATTACTTCTTATAGAAACAGATATTAATATGCTTAAAAAACAAAACAAAAAACACAACCATTTGCCAAGTGGACTCATGGCAACCCCATGTGTTTAAGAGTAGAACTGTGCTCCATAGGGTTTTCAATGGCTGACTTTTTCAGAAGATTGCCAGGCCTTTCTTCCAAGATGCCTCTGGGTGGACTTGAACCTCCAACCTTTTGGTTAGCAGCTGAGACATTAACTGTACCACCCAGGGACTCCATTAATGTATTAATGACCATCATTCCTAAGCAAGGTTTGCCGGCTCATTGCATTCTTTATGTTTTCTCCAAAGGAAAATGGATATTGTGTGTAAATTCTCCCCTTTGGAGTTCTGTTCAGACACTCTGCTGGTTCTGTTTTCACCCTAGGAAGGTGGGCCGCCAAGTCCCTTCCGACACATCGTGACCCTTTATGACAGAGCAGAACTGCCTTATAGGGTTTCCTCTCCTGTGCAAACAGCTGGTGGATTCAAAGTGCTTTAACCATGTGCCACCAGAGCTCTTTTGGAAAGTGGGGTGGTGGTGTCATTTTGTTTAAAGAGTCACCCAGGATGGAGGAGGCTCACGGTGGGAGCTTTTGCCTTGGCTCTGTTCTTTGGAAAGTAAGAAATACTGGGCAGTGGTCTCCACCTCCCAGGAATGGGTGACTGGGGCAGTCCCTGCAGCCCAACTATGACTGCCCTCCACTCCAGCCCATCAGGAGGCAATGTCAGTGAAGGTTCCAGACTCCTTGGACATTTGAAGCTTTCCATCTTCAGGCATATGGCTGAGAACATGTGGGAAATATCCAGTGACTAAAGGGAAGCTTTCCCTCGGTTTCTGGACATTGTACCAAAAACAATGAAAGTGCACAGGGCCCCCGAGAGAGCAGTCATCCTGAATTCTGGGCAATCCCCAACATAGCTTGCAGAGGTTTCTATTTCTTGATCCAAGATGCCAGGGCACAAAGTGATGTCCCGTTTCTTAGCTCAATAAAATCCACAGACACTGTATCTTCACAATGAAGCTTGAAACCAGTCAAGCACATTTTTATTTAAAAAAGAAAAAATGGTAGATAGTTTATACATGCTACGGCTAATTGTTCCTCATCCCTCCCCCCCCCGCCCATTGTATATACTCATGTATGTTTTTGTGTTAAAAGGAAACAAAAAAACACCACCAGAATTTGTCAGTTTGCCCCGAGGGTGTGAGAAGTGCTGAGATACCCAGGGATCCCCAGTGCCATTCTAGGAGCGGGCCACGAGGTGGTAGGACACTGCTGTCACAGGGCCCACTGTTCCTGGAGGGATGTGAGACATGGGCTCATTATTCGATGGCTCCCTGAAGCAGGAAATGCGGGTTGTCGTTATGGTGGCCATAGTTTATCACCACCTCTTGGAAGACAAAGTGGTGCTATTGACACTGGAACAAAAGCACAAACAGGCAAACGTGGGTGACATACAGACACCTTAGTGGTTAGAACTGCTTATTGCTGTCAAAAGCCTGGTGGGACACCTTCTTACATTGACAGAAGATCTGAGAGCGAAGGCTACTGGCTGTGGCACTGTATTTGGCCTCTTCAAGGTCAACAGAGGCTTAGCCCTGGTCCCTAATTGGAGCTCAGGCTGATTTTGGAGTAGATGACAGAAATGGGAAAGGTGGAACGTTTGAACATGACGAAGGGGGCTCCATAACTTGGCAGGGTAGCACTGGAAACCAAATATCGCCCCTTGAATCTGGAGGGTCATCTGAGGAAAGGGTCCTCAGCAGGCGGAGCCTTCCTGACTTTAGGCCCACAGCTCCCCAACATTCATGGCTCTGTGGCAGCTATGGTTGGTCTACACATCAGGACCTTACCCAAGTTAGGAGCAACTCCTCCAGGTGAAGGGAGGGTGCCCTACACCCTTGGTCTCCAATGCATGCACATTTCCCACTCATGCAAGCCACACAGTCTGACACTGTCATTTTTGGTGTATGGTATGACTGGCTATTTGCAGCATACACAAAAGCCCTGAAGGAACAGTATGGAAAACCAGCTGAGAGGACAAGACTACCAAGCATGGCAGCTCAGGCTGTTAGGTGCCCATTTTCATAGTCCAAAGCAAAGCGCAAGGCCTCCCAGGGGGCAGCCTAACCCAACAGTCACACCAAGCCACAAGTGTTCTGGTTTTTGATAATGTCAAGTTGACAGCTTTTTAAGGGCAGGTGCAGGTTTGTCTGCTTTTCTTTATCCCACTCACTGCTGGGTACTTGGTAGAGGCTGAATAAGCACTAAATTGTCCATTCCTTAGCCTGATATCCTTCCAAACCTTGTAGTCAGCATCTGCCTTTAATGTGCCAAGTCTGTTTTCCCACGTTCCGCCTGGTAATGAACTCCCCGGTGTGTTCAGAAATGTCTTAACGCCAAAAACTTTGCCTTAAAAGATTGATTACATGGAAATTTAAAATGACTATTGAAAGCCTAATAAGGGCTCTAGAAATTCCCCACTAGGGTAGGGGGACTAGAAGTGGTTTGAGCGGGAGCCCAGCTCTACCCGTCATAGCCTGTGAGGACGTAAGCTCATCAAACAGCAAAGAGAGATGAGCAAAGGCCTATTTTACCCAATGGTGGTCCTAATGTGCAGACTTTCTAAGATTTGGTGGCAAGACAAGCTGTATTCTTGCCCTAGGATGGAAGATAAAGTAGTCGCCACAAGGTGGTAAGCAGGGGTGGGGAAAAAAGGAAAAACCACCCTTGCTGGCCCTTTGGGCTGTGATTTTCTACCTACTGACGTGTGAGGAGCCCCGGTGGCCCATTGGCTAAGAGCTTGGCTGCTAACCAAAAGGTCGGCAGTTCGTAGTAGCTCCTTGGAAATCCTATGGGGCATTCTACTCTGTCCTATTGGGTTGCTATAAATTGAAATCGACTCGATGGCAACAGGTTTGGTTTGGGTTTTGGACATGTGTGACCATAGGGTGGTAAGAAGTCATTGCTATTGAGTCCGACTCACAGGGACCCTATAGGACAGAGTAGAACTGCCCCGTAGAGTTTCTAAGGAGCGGCTGGTGGATTCGAAGTGCTGATCTTTTGCCTAGCAGTGAGGCTTTTAACCACTACGCCACCAGGGTGGAGGCAGGAGAAACTTGGATTCAAAGAGGGTCACCTGATTCCTGGGAGCCCCATGCCTGTTTCACTGCGATGGCAGAGGAAAAGCCATGGGCACTGGGGAGACAAATCCCTGGACTGGAATCCTAATTTGTCCCTCTTTGGATGAGGCTGGGCATGTAATCTCACTCTTTGTACCTCAACGTCCTCACTTCCCAAACAGGGTTACCCTAGCCACCTCACAGGATTGCTGTGAGAATTAAACTAAAGGAGGGAGAATATTCCAGCACTGGTGACCTGCCCGGTGCTTGGCATGGAGTTACAGTGATGGCCTGGATGTTCTCCATGGCCAGAACTCCAAGGTTTTGCAACTACTCCACGATGGCTCACAGAACAGTGGCTGCAGTTCTGGGTTGTGTCAACACATGTCCCCAGGCAGGAGAGCTAGGAAGAGCCACTGGCCATCAGGAGCCACCCACTTCCATGCACCTGGAGACGCCCCTACCAGTGTGGTGAATGACACAGTCCTCAGGCCATAGACTAGGCCTGAAGAAAGGACAGTGAGCAGAGAAGACTGTGGCTTCAGTACCTACAGTTCATGTCTGAATAATAGTAATAAAAAAACAAATTCTTTCATTTTCAGGAAAACCTTCTGCTCAATGCCAGCCCGTTCCTACTCAGCTGACCCCTGGGAAGGAACAAGGTGAATGACCAACTCCTTCCGTGGAATCACAGCTCTTCACAGCCAGGGATGGAGCTGCACACATCTGGTCTACCCAGCGCCTAGCACACAGTAGACCATCACAAAAGGCTGAAAAAACTAGAAAGCAAATCAGAAAAAAAAAAAGTAAGCTTTGCCCTTTGGAATGAAGCCAAATCCTAAATAACAGCTTCACAAAAGCTGCTTAAAGCAAAGTGGATTAAAAACTCAGGAAAACATGTTATGGAGCTTTGTCCTGAGTCAGGGCATCAGAAGAGAGGACCTTGAATAGGTGGACAGTCTTCCCTCCCAGCCTCCCTTCTTATTCGAAAGTTCTGGGCAAGAGGTACCTTAGGGCCCTGCCCCAAGATTTGCCAGGAGATGAGATCTGTAGGCCAAATGGAGGAAGGGAATAAAGGTGCTACTGTGGATCCGTGGAACATTTTTCTCCTTCTGAAGCATCCAGAGCCCCCATTACAGCAAGGGGGCCCAAGAGGGCCCTTTGCACATAAATCTTTGGCACTGCAGGTAGACAGCACGCACCCGCAGGAATGCTGGCCTGGTGGCTCCAAAAGCATTGCATGGGTAGACACTCTGAGTCAGAGATCTCTGGGGCAGCACAGAGATCTTCCCCTGCAGGATGGGGTCGGGGGCTTGGGAGCGGTTCTGCTCTCACTCCAGGTAGCCTGGTCTACAGGCTGGAAGCTAAAAACCCCAGGTCTTCATTCTAGTTCTGCTATGGCTTAGCTGCGCCTTGACGCGCCTCAGTTAGCCACATCTGTCGAAATGGGAGTTAAGGGCTGCCCTGGGATCCTCTCGATGAGTAAAAAAAAGGGGAGTGCATGAAAACAGAAAGGCACTCTACAAATGCCAGAGAAGGAAGTAGTGGCACAGAGGGAGAGGTGTCCACCTGGCCCCGGGTCCCTGTCTCCTGATAGCACTACTGGTTTCTTTGCTCAGTTTGATGCAGATGCAGCTGTCTGTACCTGAGTCATCAGGGCCCCAAGAGGCCGGCAGAGGAGACCCACTCAGCCCCCCTTGCTCTAGATCTATCCCTCAGGGGTGCACCTGCATAGGAGCAGGGCACAGGGCTCTGTGCCAACCATCAGGGTCCTGACAGACCCCGCCATAGAGGAGCAGTGTCCAGAGTCCAGGGTGGCCTTCAGTGATGTGCTGCAGTGAACGGAGGGGTGGTGGGTGTGGAAGCAGTCATAAATGCCCCCTCACTCACACATGGAAGCCATTTAGCCACCGTGCTATGGGTGCCCAGCAGCTTCTATCTTTCCCCTGGCTGGCTTGCCTTTTCCAGGGGGAAGAGCACAGGCATCAAAGTCAGGGAGACCTGGGTTCAAATGCCCTCTCCTCTTGTCAGCTACTGTGCCCATGAGTATACTGCGCCCGAGTCTCATCTATAAAATGGGCATAACACTACATTAAACTATGATTGGAAAGTGCCAGTGTTTGGCACGTACTAGCTACTCTGCAAAGGGGCACTTACGGGGGCATGGCTTGCAAATGGCCCCCTTATTCAAACAAACAGTGAGATTCTTGCTCTAGGTAGACAAGAGTGAAATGCCCCACATGGGGTGATTCTTATTTAACAGCCCTGGAGTGGGCCTGGACTTGCAGCAGGAATGTGAGGTGTGCTGAGAGGAACCACCCCTCTAAGACTCAAAATGGTCCCAAGACGAGTGGCAGGAAAGCCTAGTGACCACTCCTAGGGTGACTGCCTCCGGCCAAACCCCATAGGCTCCAGGGAAGAGAACACATTCCCTGGGATTGGCAACAGTGCCGACTTCTACAGGACAAAGTTCTTTTGTCGTACCAGGCCTTTTGGAAATCTAGTGAATAAAGCCACTGAGCTTTCAGAGACATGGAGAAGGTAGAGGAAGTGATCATGCGCTGGGTGGGAGTCAGGGAGGGTGGCCCCTTATTATGCCTTGTCAGAGAAACGAGACCCTCTCTGGAGCTTCTCCTGATCATAGGCTCTGGTCCTGGTTGGGGGTCTTGGAGAGTCATGTCCCTGCCACTGGGAGGGGAGAGAAGCTGGGTGGCAAGACCATGGGCTGGGAGCAGGAGTTCTCTTAAGGCTGGGATGCTGATGTGGTAGAAAGCAAGGGGTAGTTGCCGAGCCTCCAGGTGATGCTGCAATGGGAAGGATCTGACCCCATGCTCCGAGGTCTCAGAGACTCACTCTCCACGAAAAACACCCGCCATCTGCATGGGAAGAAGAGAAGAAACCTGAGTCCACCTGCCTTTGAAGCTGCATTGTTGTTGTTAGGTGCCGTCGAGTCAGTTTCAGCTCATAGCGACCCCGTGAACAACAGAAACACTGCCCAGTCCTGCACCATCCTTACAATTGTTATGCTTGAGCTCATTGTTGCAGCCACTGTGTCAATCCACCTCATTGAGGGTCTTCCTCTTTTCTGCTGACCCCCTACTTTGAAGCTGCGTGGAGGATGATAAATTAAAAGGCATCTTAAATACGTAGGTAGAGCCAACAGGGGCCAAGGGGACCTCTGTGAAGGGAGAAGGTGGCTATGGCTTCTTTCTCAGATAGTTGGAAGGAATCCACCCTTCCCAGGACGGGCCCCCACTCAGGACCTGGCAGAACCACCAGCCGCTGCTGTTCTTTTCTCGGACTTCGAACACAGTCCCTTCCTGGAAGCTGCTAGTATCTTCGTCGCCTTCAAAGTTGGCCACAGCCACATACAAAGAGTCCTTTGGGACATCGGTGCTGGGGAAGGTGGCCGCAGTCACTTTCTCCCTTTCTCCGATCTTGCCTGCCATCCGTGGCCCCGGCGCGCCTTTGCCTCTCACGTCATCTTGGCCTCCTGAGGAGTTGGAGAGAAAAGGCCTGGCTTTTGGAGGGACGAGCAGGGCCCGTCCGGGAACAGAAGCTGCTTTGCCTTCATTGGCCTCACGCTGTGGTTCTCTGACCTCTGGGAGGGGCCTGGGTGATGCGGAGGCTTTCTTGGGTGGTGGTGGTCTCCGGGGTGGTACCACAGGCCTCTGCTGGGAGGCCTCCTGGAGAGGGATGGGGACACTCTTGGGCACAGGCTCTCCTGTCTTGGCTGGCCAGGGAGGGGCCCTGGAGGCCATCTCCTTAGGGCCGAGCCCGTCCTGTTTGGCGATCCTCTCCTGGGTGCGTCCGGGCCCCTCCCCTGGGAGGAAGCTGCGGCTCAAGGCCAGGTCTGGGCCCCCCACAGCCTGGTGGCTCTCCCCATCCAACAAGGCTCTCTCTTGGGACTTGGCAGGCCTGAGCTTACTCCTGAGGTTACAGATGTCCACTTGGTCTTCACCCTGAGGTGGCTCTGTCCTGGGCGAAGGAGCTGGTTTTGGCCTAACCTGAGGTTTGGACTTCAAGAAGGGATTCTGGGGAATAGCTTCTGGCTTCTCCTCTGGTGGGTCAGCTTTGGCCTTGGAGATGGGTCGGAGGTTGGGCTTCTTCACTTCCTTGGCCAACACCTTGTGGCCACACTCCAGTCCCATCTCATTTTTCAGCTGGAACAATTTGCCTTTGTCAGGTTTGGGCTCTGGTCTTCTGCTGTCGCGGGCTGGTGGGGCATGCTTGGCTGGGATCATTGGCAAAATCATGCCCGGAGGCTTAGGTGAAGAGCCCCGGAGCTGCTCCAGCCTCTGCCGCTCTCTCTCCTGAAGCTCCCCTTCGGACTTGATGATGGACTCTTTCCGGGGAGGAAGGCTGGGCTTCTCCTCCAGGTCAGGGTCTGAGATCTCCTCATAGCCTGCGGATGCAGACGTATCTGTAGGTGCCTTCCTCAGGACCTCCTTGCTGCCCTTCCAATCCTTGGACCACGGCATCCCAGAGTCTACACCACCATGAGGTGCATCAGGCAGGGGCCGTGAGGGGCCCACAGCTTCACTGCCTGTGCTGTTCTCCACTGCTGCTGTGTCTCCAAGCCGGAGCTGGGTCACCTCATTGGGCAGGGGAGCCAGAAAGTTGGGTCTTGAGGCGTTGCTTGTTTTCTTGTACTTGTCGATGAAGGTGGCTGGGGCCCATCCTTCCTTATCTTCAATCTGAATGTACCACCAGCCACTCAAATTCTTCTCGATCACCTGCAAGGGATGACAAAGGGAAGCACTTAGTAGGTGTGGTGCCAGGGCCAGTGGACCAGAGTGGCCTGTGGGAAGCCAAGTGGGGCTGGAGTTCAACATCTATAGGGGACCATCTATGGAGACTTTAGTATGTATCAGAGCAATCTTGCATGGGGGCAGATTCTTGTCTTATTTTGGATTCTCCCTGTGATGTTTGATTTTATATGTCAACTTGGCCAAACACTAGTTGTTGTTATGATTAAATTAAATGGCTTATGCTGGCAGCATGCTATTATGATTTAATCATATGACTAAATCAGTTGGCCTTAAGTAAAGCAGATTACCCTTCATAATGTGGGTGGGCCTTAATAATCAGCTGAAGGCTTTAAGAGCAAAAGGGGAGTTTCCCCGGGATGGGTTCTGCTTGCAGACTATAAACACATATTCTGGAAGAACTCTCACTTTATTCTTCATGCTGCCTGACCCACGGATTCTGGACTCGCCCCAAAAGACAAACGAAATCCATTGCTGTTGAGTGGATTCCAACTCATAGTGACCCTATAGGTCAGAGTAGAACTGCCCCACAGGGTTTCCAAGGAGCGGCTGGTGGATTCAAACTGCCGACCTTTTGGTTAGCAGCCTCTGCTCTCACACACTGTGCCATCAGGGCTAGCCCTCCACAACTGCATGAGCCAACTCCTTGAAGTAAATCTCACACACGCTCTCTCTATATATTTATCTCACTGGTTTTGTTTTGCTACGGAACCCTGACTAAGAAGCTCCTATAAGCAGGCCCGACCCCAGGAAGTACTAGTGAGATAGCGAGGAAAATGAGACAGGAAAGGGAGAAACCAATGAAGAGTGTGTTAACCAGCAGGTCACTGCTTTGGGCCACTGGGGCTTAACTGCCAGGGGCCTGATGAGACATCACGCAAACCATGCCTCAGAATCACGCCACAGGAGGCAGGGCAATCCTGACTTCTAGCCCCCAGGGGTTGGGGGTTACCCCCACTTCCCCAACATTAATTCCTCCCTCCTTTGGACTGTGCCCTTTCAGGCAGAGAAGAGCGAGATGGGAAGCTGTCAGCTTGTAAGGACTTGGTGCAGCTACAGGTCAGCTCAGGTGGGGTGGAACGTGGCGCAGGGTGCCAGCAATGCCTGTCACAACCCTAAAGAAAACCGACCAAAAAACCAAACCCGTTGATGTCAAGTCGATTCTGACTCATAGCAACCCTACAGGACAGAGTAGAACTGCCCCATACAGTTTCCAAGAAGAGCCTGGTGGATTTGAACTGCCGACTTCTTTGTTAGCAGCTGTAGCTCTTAACCACTTCGCCACCTGGGTTTCCATCCTAAAGAAGTACAAGGCAAAAACCTATGATCAAAACACCCTCAACTGCTGCTGCTTTGGTTGAGCACCAGAGGAAGCAGCTGGTGTTGAGACCATGTGGTATAAAAAATGCAGATCTTTAAACCTGGGACTCACACTTGACTCAAGGAGGTGCTCATGTTTACATACAGGGAGCCAAGGCTGATGGAGGTGAAGCAGATTTTCATCTTTCATCTCCAATTCCCTCTGGGAAACACACTCACTTGACAGAATGGTGGGCATCATCCCCCGTGTTATTTAAGATCTTATATTTCCTCTCTCTTTTTCCTCCAGTACTATGTGGTTGAATTCACGTGGAGTAAAGATGCGTATGTTCAATTCCCTGGGTCAGGCCCTGGGTCAGGCGCTGTCTGCACGAGATCTGATTAGTGCTCACAGTCACCCTGTGAGATGGGAATTATTATCCAGTTTTATAAATGCAGAGACCAAGCCTCAGGGGGGTTGAGGATCTCAAAGCATGAAGTAAGTCAGTGGTGGAAAAAACCAGTTGCCGCCAAGTTGACCCTGGCTCAAGGCAACCCTACGTGTGTCAGAGAATTGTACGGGTTTTCAGGAGCTGATTTGCCAGAAGTAGGGTCACCAGGACTTTCCTCCAAGGGCGCCTCAGGGTGGACTTGAACCGCTAACCTTTTGGTTCGAAGCTGGGTACCTTAACTGTTTGCATCACCCAGGACTGAAATGCAGGCTACTGGGCTCCAAAGCCTGAACTTTTACCACTCTCTGACTCGGCTTCTCTGAAAGGAGACCCTGCTTTAGAAAGGGCCATCCTGGGGTAAGAAAGTGTAAAAGGAGCAAAGAGGGCTGTGGGTGTGGTTCTGCTGGTGTACTCTGAGGCCCAGCATGGAGGGAGATACGGCTACAGATCCAGCAACAGGAGGCAGAGGCTGGGCTCTGGGGCCTGAAGTCCTGTGTTCTAACTCTGGCTCCACCACTTCCTGCCTCCGTAGTCTTGGGTAAATCACTTAATCCACCATGCCTCGGGCCCCACGTTACAAAATAGGGGTGATCATAAGAATGATAACACCCACTTGCAGTATTTTTAAGATGACCAAATGAGCTAATGTACGCAACAGTCCTTGGTAAACTCTGAAAGGTAAATGTTACCTGTTATAAAACTATGGTGGAGATGGCCGAGGAGGCAGGCTGCATTTTAGAGGCATGCATTTAATGAATCTCTCCAGGAAACGGTGCTGATAAACATAAGTACTTTACCTGAGGGTGACCCGCATCTTAATGTGCAGTAGCTCTGGTAACAATCAAAGGTGGCTCTGGGCATACGAGTTACAGGCAGTGCATCCACGAATCAAGATTTAACAACTAGTAACAAGTCCGTATATGAAGAAATGAAAACAGGAAAGTAATCAAAATAAAATGGTATCAGTAAGCACCTGCTAAGCTCTCACTATAGGCAAAGCACTATGGTAGAAGCTCTAACAATTTGTGTTCTTAGTTGGGGTTTATGGGAGTTTTAGTTTACCACAGGGAAGTCAAAAACTGCTATGAATAAGAGCAAAGGCAAAGATAGTCTGAGTTAATGGTGGTGAAACAATACGGGCAGAGATGGTAAGAACAGTGACACAATGTGAAGTGTGTAACCACTGTCATACACTGTGCATGTAAAAAATTGTTGAAAGGGTGTATGGTTTGTTTTTTTTGGTATACATTTCCACCAAAAAAAAAAGCAAAGGGAAGAATGAGGGGGGAAAGAAAAGAGCTTGGGTTTTAAAACCAGAGAGACCCAGGTTCAAATCTTAGCTCTATCACTTACTACCTGTGTAGCCTTGGGCAATTCACCTAACTTCTCTCAGTCTTGGGAATCTCATCTGTAAATGGGCTGATGATACTGAACTGTTAAGACTGCTCTGAAGATTAGCTATCAAGCATGCAAGGTACCTGGCACCTCAGAGGTGCCGATCTTATCATTGGTATCATCAGTAAACTATGTCCTGAAAATACAAAGATCAGGCAAGGAACTAAGGTGCTCCTGGTAGCTCCAATGCTATAATGTTGTGGTTCCCTTAATGAATTCTGTAGGCTAAGATGGAAACCCTGGTGGCATACTGGTTAAGTGCTACAGTTGCTAACCAAAAGGTCAACAGTTCGAATCTGCCAGGTGCTGCTTGGAAACTCTACGGGGCAGTTCTACTCTGTTGCTATGAGTTGGAATAGACTCGACGGTGGTGGATTTGGTTCTTGGTTTTGGTAGGCTAAGGTGATGTTAAAATGACCCAGGAAGTAAAACTGGAGAAGAGGGGAACAGAAAGTACGGTATTTATCTTAAGAACACTTGGTTAAGTTGGAAATTTTGTTGTTAGTTGTCACTGAGTCAGCTCCAACTCATGTGACCCCATATACAACAGAACGACACACTGCCCTGTTCTGTGCCATCCCCATGATTGTTGCTATGTTTGAGTCCATTGCAGTGGCCGCTGTGTATTTTGAATACCTTCCAACCTAGGAGGCTCATTGTCCAGCACTATATCGAACAATATTCTTTTGTATCCATAGGGTTTTCATGGGTTCATTTTTGGAAGTGGTTCGCTAGGCCTCTCTTCCTAATCTTAGTCTGGAAGCTCTGCTGAAACCTACCCACCATGGGTGACCCTGCTGGTATATGAAATACCAGTGGCATAGCTTTCAGCATCATAGCAACATGCAAGCCACCACAGTATTACAAACTTTAGCAGCAACTATTTCCCTCCAGGTCCCCCAAGTTACTGCTGGCAGAACCTATGCTGATATCACAAAACAATAATGCAGAGCAGTTTCAAGGATGGGTCCTATCTGTTCTTCCTGGAAAAGGATGAGCTTTTTATTGGACCGGCTTTAGCAAAAATAGATAGGATAAAGGCTGGAAACAAAAAACGGAAATGGTTGAAGTGGGGCTGGGGCCTGAGGGGGACTCCTCAGCATCTCTAGGAAACCTGGGGATCCCTGAAGTCCCCACTGCACAGGGGTGCCATCAGCCCTCACGTCAGTGCCTTCTCCATGGCATTTACCCTGAGCTGTTCTTGGCAGATTTATGAACATTCTGAGCCAAGGAGTGGGGGCACTTATCAGCATACATTCAGTTTTGTCAGCATGTTCGAACAGTGGTGAGTGTTTGAACAAAATGCTGGAAAATCACCTTCAAAGGCTGTACCTTAAGGAGAAGGTTTTATAATGCTTCTTAACAGCATGCAAGTTGGACTTCTGATTTCAAGATGGGAGATGGAGTGAACATAGTTCCCCCTTTATTCAATAAACCCAGGGAAAGAAATAAAGGAATACAAAGCCAAGCTCAGAAGGAAGAAGGGGAGAAGTTAGCGGACCACAAATTGTGAAGAATCACTGATTGACAGAACCTGCAGAGGGAGGATGTGGCCCTGCACTGCTGCTGGTGGTTTCTGCTGTAAAAGGTGGGAGCAGTATTGGGGCCTGCAGGCTTCAAGGTGGTAGAACCTGGGAACAGGTGAGGCCCAGGAAAAACTGACAAAGGATTAACTGGAATGCTAATGCAGAAGCAGCCAGTTGGTTGATACCTCTCTAAGCCCTTATTCCAATCTTGTAGGATGAGTGGGAGTAAAGAAGGTGATTGCATGGAGATGGAAACTATCAATGTGGAAGCTTGGGTCAGAGAGATGTGATATTGCTCAGTGGCACAAAAGGCTCCAATTTGGTACTGAAACCAGTGGAAGCTGACCAGTTCAGCAACTTGTGTACACCCTCCAACAGAGCTGATTGACTCTGCCTTTTTTTGCACATCCCAAGATAAGTACTAACACTATGAAAAGAATTGAAATAAATACCAACACCACTGAAAAGAATTTATACTGAGTAAAGAAATAAACAATAATAGGGCCTTAAATTGAACATATTTTATATCCTTAGAGGGATACAAAGGGGCATTAAATTCATGAAAGTGCAGACTATTACGAAACAAGAACAGGTAGCTATGAAAAAAGAATCAATACAAGCTCTTGGAAATAAAAATGATTATTTTTGAAATAAAATGACCAACAGGCTGAATCACTAAGGAGCAAATTAACGAGCTAGAAGATTAAGCAGAATGCTCCAAGAATGCAATACAAAGTATAAAGGTGGAAAATATGAAAGAAAAGTTAAGAGACATGGATAACAAAGCCAGAAGTTCCCATATCTGTTCAATAACAGTTCCAGAAGGAACAAATACAAAGAGTGAAGGGAGTCAATGTTGCAAGAAGTGAAGAATGTTCTAGGAAGACCTGAAACCTTAGACTGAAAAGGCCCACAACATATGAAGCATGATAAAAATAAACAAACTCATGCCTAGACATACTTAAGTGAAATTTCAGTGTTTTAAAGATAATGAGGAACTCAGGAGAGAATCAGAAAAATGACAGATGAAGAGGAGAACAAGAGTCAGGTTAACAGTAATTTCTTACTAGCAACACTAGATGTAAGAGAACGGAACTATACATTCAAAGTGCTAAGGGAAAATTACATTGAATCTGAAATTCAATACTCAAAACAATCACTAAAGAATGAGAAAAAAAAATGCAATTCTCATACTTTCAAGAAAGCATTATGTACAGAAATGGGCCTGGCCTTTAGTTAAGGACTAAGATACGTGGCCCCAAAGAAGCTGACAGTGTGGAGGGAAGGGAAACCAATGAAAGCTGGAAGGATCAGGGCAGGCTTCCTGGTGGAAAGTGAGTAGGATTTTGATATACCAACCACAGTTAAAAAAAATGGCCTTGAGTGTGTTCTATGAGAAGCAGGTAGAAGGTTAGGAGCTGGGCTGAAGGAAGGTCATTTCTGGCAGAGGGCAAGAGAAGTGGGAAGAGCCAGGTTGACCAGGGAGGCTCTGAGGAAAGCCATGGGTAATAAGGCTAAGGAACAACCCTTGATCATGGAGAGATGTCAGGAAGCAGGCATATCAGAATAGGATATATATGCTTTACAACAGCAAAATGGGGGAACTGGGTATAGAATTATCTTGTAACACAAGGAAGATGTTTTGTCAGTTCTTTCTGTGGGTCTGAAGTTGGAAGGACCAGAATGGCATAAAACAGAGAGAGAGAAAAGCAGCAGATAAAGGGCCTCTTAGAATCTTGGAAGTATTTCTACTTTCCCCACAGTTTCTGGGTGGATTTGCATTTTATAAAAATTAGTTTGAAACTCAGCCTAATTTCTTTAAACACCCTTGCAGACAGCCCTCCTTCAATAGGGAGCTGAGGACACTTGGCTTGAAGAGAAGTTTCTGGAGAGGCCTGGGCAGAACCAGTGGTGGTGAGGCCCAGGATGTACCTTTGGGAAGCCACCTTCTCTGAGCTCACTGAGCAGCTGCCCTGGGACCGGAGGGGAAGAAGCAGAGAGTCAGGAAGTGATGCTTCCTGTCCTTTAGTATTCGGAGCTAGAGGGAAAGCTGTGGCTGCTTTGGAGGCCTGAAGAGTGATTAAGGACTCTTAGGAAACGTGCCACACTCATACACTGACTCAACCATTTGTTCACTCGGCATTTCCTCTCTCCATCCAAATATCTGGTCATAAAGGAACTGTTCACTGAGCACCTACTATGGTCGGCCTCTAATGCTAGGGCTGCAGGCAAGAAAGAACAACCTTGCCTTCCAGATGTTAAGCAGGATGCCAGTGGTTAGACAATTTTTTTCGTTCAATAACAAACATTTATTGCAAACCTATTATGTGCTAGACACTGTGCTAGCTGCTGGGGACACAAGAGTGAAAAACAGACACTGTCCTCGCCCTCCTTAAGTTTCCAAATGTCAGGCAGATAAGCAGTCACAGGCTGTCAAACTCCTTGGTTCTATCATTTTTTAGCTGTGTGACTCTGGACAATGCCTGAACTTTTCTGAACCACAGCTTACTCATCTGAAAAATGGGGATAATAATAGTCTGACCTCACAAGGTGTCATGGACTGAATTGTGTCACCCAGAAATACATATCAATTTGGCTAGGTCATGATTTCCAGTCCTGTGTGGTTGTCCTCCATTTTGTGATCTGATATAATTGTTGTAAATTCTAATCTCTGCTTGTGGTTAATGATGCAAGATTAGGTTATGTGAAAGAGGATTAGGGATTAGGGTGGGATACAATACTCTTACTCGTGTCACAGCCCTGATCCAATGTAAGGGGTCTTTCTCTGGGGTGCGGCCTGCATCACTTTTTATCTTACAAGAGATAAAAGGAGAGGGAAGCAAGCAGAGAGAGGGACCTCCTCCATCCAGAAAAGAGCCAAGAGTGAAGCACATCCTTTGGACCTGAGGTCCCTGCGCTGAGACATTCCTAGATCCAGGGGAAGACTGGTAACAATGACCTTCCCCCAGAGCCAAGAGAGAGGGAAAGCTTCCCCTTGAGCTGGCGCCATGAATTCAGATTTCTAGCCTCCTAAACTGCGAGAGAATAAATTTCTGTTTGTTAAAGCCATACACTTGTGGTATTTCTGTTACAGCAGCACTAGATTAACTAAGATACAAGCGTAAAAGATTAAATGGTTAAATGAGACACCACATGTAAAATGCTCAGCACAGTGCCTGGTGCCTAATCAGTGCTCAATCTAAATGTTAGCTGTTAATATTATTGTTGTTTTGTTGGAAGTACATACAAATCACAGAAGAAACCCCTAAACTAGGGAAGGCTATATAAGGAAGGCAGAGGTTGCACTAAGACTTGAATGATGAGCAGGTGTTAGAAGGTTGGCAACCCGGGAGTTTTACATGCTAGGCTCGATCATGCTTCTCCTGTCCTCAAGGGGCTCACAAACCAATGGGGTGAATTCATTAATTCAACAAATATGTATCAAGAATCAGCAACAAGTCAGGCTCTGTGCTGGGCCATCACTTTGAATGACACAGACAAGGTTCCTGTCTCAAAGAGTTTACACTGTAGTTGGGGAGGACGGACTATAAATCATCCATTCAATCAATGAACCAAATAATCAATCAACTAGCCAGCCAGCCAGCCAGGCAACAGATAAAGACCCTTAATAAGAGGCAGAAATGCAGGAAATCAGAGGAAGAAAGTACTTCTTGACAAGGTGACCAGGAAAGGCAACCTCAAGAGCTAGCCAGGGTATCTCCTGCCTGAGGTAGAGGCAGTGGTCTGGAGAACAGCTTCCTTGTCCTGACAGAAACCTGCCCCTACAGTGTGGCTGAAAGAGTGAATAGAAACTTGAACCTGGAGGCCAGGGTTCCACCATCAGCTTTACAAATGATAAGTAGCCATTTTAGCCTCAATTTGTCTCCGTTTCCTCATCCATAAAACATGGCAATACACTTAAACCTCAGAACAACGCTGAAGGGAGGGCCAAAGGAGATACATGTTCTGGAGACTTCTGTTGTTTCTGCCTCTCTGACAGCACATCCTCTTTCTTCTGATAACAGCAGCCCAGTTTTCATTGGAGCTACCCATGTCCCATCTGAGATCCAGTAGTGGGCAGGTGAGGTAGGCTGGCCAGAGTCCATGAGACTCAATTCTGGGACCTACACTAGAACTATTGGGATTGTTGAGAAAACAGGCTACAAGCCTAGATTCTGGGCCATCTTCCTTCCTCTTGGAAAAAGTGTGAACGAACCCAATTCAGGGTAGTGTGGAGATGAGAGACAAAGAAAGACCAAGTGCTGTTGACAGCATGTGAACCTCAGTAACCAGCCATGCCTGAAGGCAGATCTACACCTGGATAATGACGATGAAGGTTTTCCTTAGGCAGTCTGCGTACACTGTTACTCAGAAGATTCTCAATGAATACATTTAACAACATGCTTTGAGAAGCTAAGTGCCTCGTCCTGTGCCATCCTCACAATTATTGTTATGCTTGAGCCCGACTCAAATAATAGCAAAGTGAAATCACAAATAGATTTCCTTCTAGTGAAATATAAAGATGCTTCAATCCCCACGTAAGCCAGAGAGACTCTGAGGGCCCAGTGGCAGAGCATTCAGGGTTGCCTGTTGGTTGCAATGTACAGAAGGCCGGGGCCAGATACAGTGCCTGATGGAGCCACTGCCCACCTAGAGTAAGAGAACTGTATGCTGGAGTGGACTGGTAAACGGCATCTGCTGTCTTGGGCTGCCACGTAGTGCTCTGTGCCAGGCATCAGAGCTATGTTCTTTAGAGGAAGAAGTAGTGAAGACAATTCTCCAAGACCTAGAAAAAGGCCTGGCACAAATGTTCACCGACCTGGCACAAGCATTCACGGTAGGTGCTCAATGAGGATCGTAGTTGTTAGAGAGATGAATAAAGTAAGCCTCTCCAGATGGGGTAGGGAGGGTCTGGCTAACTCTTACTTATGATAGAGTGGAGGTGATAATACCTGTCCCTGGCTCACCTGTTTTTTTTTTTTTTAAATGTATTTAATTTTTAATTTTTTTAGAGAAGTTTTAGGTTTACAGAAAAATTTCCCAGAAAGTACAGAGTTCTCATATACTCCCTCTTCCCACAGCTCCCCCCATCATTAACATCCTGTATTCCTGTGGTCCATTTGTTATAACTGACAAACCAATGCCGATACATTATTGTTAAATAAAGTCCTTCATTTACATTTACAGTAGGGCTCACTCTTTGTGTTGTACAGTCCTAGGGGTTCTGACAAATGCATAGTGTCATGTGTCCACCAGAACAGTATCCTTCAGAGCTCATCCGTTTTGTTTTTTTTTTGGAGCAGACTCGATGGCAACTGGTTTTTGGTTTTACTTTATAATGATTCAGTGAATAAAAACACAAGGCATTTCTCTACAGGAAAAAGGAAATTGAGCAGAAAAAAGGAAAGTAATCATTATTCATTCACAGAGCTCATCTGTTTTTGAAAACTGTGTCAACACCATCTTTGGAGTCTTTGCCAAAGTTTATAATCCCTGACCCTTGCTGTTATCCCATTTCCTGGAGGCATGGGAAACACCTTAAAGCCCTAACTCCATAAAGAAAAAAAAAAGAGAAAGGAAAGAAGAAAAAGGATTTATGTTGGCCTTTATTCAGCAAACAGAGTAGATAAGCAGAAAGAGTAGGAAGAAAAGGAGATAGGAGAAGCAATGCAAGTAGGAAGTGATTCAAAAAAGAATACAAGTCGGTCACAAAAGCTCACATATTGTATGATTCCATTTATATAAAATGCCCCAAATAGGCAACTCTCTAGAGACAGAAAGTCTCCCTGGGGCTAGGGAGAATGGGGGACACGGGAGTGGGGATGATAGTGGGGATGATGGTCAAAGGGAACAGGTTTTTTTGGGGTATTGAAAATGTTCTAAAATTGACTGTGGTGATGAATATACTGTGAATATACTCAAAACCACCGAACTGGGCACTTCAGATGGGTGAATTGTATGGCACGTGAATTATATCACATTAAACCTGTCACACACACACACAAAAAAGGATATGGAAGTAGGAGGCAAGAGGAGGAAAGCAGGAGTGAGGAGAGAAGTAGAAGGTGATAGCTAGAATGAATAATCCCAAGCAAAGGACACCAGGTCCACTCACCTCGACCTTCATGCCTGCCTGGAAGCTG